>NW_017728931.1:44975333-45016681 GCF_001723895.1 Crocodylus porosus | reverse complement strand
CCCCCCCCCCCTCCAACTACAGAAAGGATGTGGACAAATTGGAGAGAGTCCAGTGGAGGATGACAAAAATGGTGAGGGGGCTCTTCCATCCGTCTTGCAGATCATCCCATTTTCAATATCACTGATAAAGATATTGAACAAAACTGGCCCCAGGACCAACCCCTGGGGCATGCTGCTTGATATCAGTTGCCAACTAGACATTAAGCCATTGATTACTACCCTTTGAGCCGAATGATCCAGACAGTTTTCTATCTACGTGACAGTTAATTCATCCAACCTGTAATTCCTTAGCTTGCATACGAGGATGTTGTGGGAGACTTATCAAAAGCCTTGCTAAAGTCAAGGCATATCACATCCTCTGCTCTCCCCACATCCACAGAGCCAGTCATATCACCACAGACGGCAGTTAGGTTGGTCAAGCATGACTTGTCCTCAGTGAATCCATGTTGACTATTCCTAATCATCACCACCTCTTCCAAGTGCATAGAAATGGATTTCTTGTGAACTTGCTCCATGATTTTTTCAGGGATGAAGTGAAGCTGACCAGTCTGTAGGTCCCTGGATCCTTCTTCTTCCCTTTCTTAAAGATGGGAACTATATTTGCCCTTTTACAATTGTCCAGAACATCTCCCAGTCACCATGAGTTTTCAAAGGTGATGGCCAGTGACTTTGCAATCCCATTGGCCAACTCCCTCAGCACCCTTAGGTGCACTGCATCTGGTCCCATGGATTTGTATATGTCCAGGTTTTCTAAATAGATCCTAACCTGTTCTCTTGCTACTATTGGCAGCTTGCCTTCTCTTCAAACTGGGCTGCCAGGTGCAGTAGTCCAGGAGCTAACCTTGCTTGTGAAGACTGAGGTAAAAAAGGCATTGAGTACTTCAGCCTTTTCTGCATCACTTGTCACTAGGTTGCCTCCCCCATTAAATAAGAGACCCACACTTTCCCTGATCTTCCTCTTGTTGCTGACATAGTTATAGAAACCTTTTTTGTTACCCTCCATATCCCTTACTAGTTGCACCTCCAGTTGTGCTTTGGCCTTCCTGATTTCATCCCTGCATACCCAAGCAATACTTGTATACTCTTCCCTAGTCATTTCTCCAAATTTCTACTTCTTGTAAGCTTCCTTTTTGTGTTTTAGCTCATTTAAGGGTTTCCTGCTAAGTCAAGCTGGTCTTTTGCCATACTTGCTAGTCTTTCTGTGCACTGGTATGGTTCATTCCTCTGCCTTCAGTAAGGATTCTTTAAAATACAACCAGCTCTCCTGGACTCCTTTCCCCCTCAGACTGCCCTCCCAGGGGATCCTGCCCATCAGTTCTCTGAGGGAGTCAAAGTCTGCTTTTCTGAAGTCCAGGGTCCTTACTCTGCTCCTCTCCTTCCTTCTTTTTCTTGAGAGCCTGAACTCAATAAGCTCGATGGTCTCTGATGCCCATGTTTCCATCCACTTCTACATTCCCCACCAATTCTTCCATGTTTGTGAGCAACGGGTCAAGAGGAGCATGGCTTCTAGTTGGCTGCTCCAGCACTTGTCCTAGGAAGTTGTTTCTGTGTTTATTTTTATTGTGTAGAATATTATCTTTGTAGATTATGTGCTTAGTTTTGAATTGTTAGTAGAAATATGCATAGCTGTTTAGAACATTATAAAAGCTGTTAAGTACTGAGTTTCATAGCTGCATCATGGCATCTTTTTCTACAGCTGTACTATTTTTCAAAAATATGAAAATGTTCTGTTTTCAAAAGTTATATTTAAATGCTTATGGCTCATCAGTCAAATATGGCTACTGTCTTACTATGGCTCAAGTACTTTGAAAAGAAAAGTGGAAAGCAGAAGGTGGGTTGGGTTCATTCTTTCTACTGTGCTATATTTGTATGTGGCACCACTGACTTCCTGTTTGGCATCAGCAATAACAGAAGATAGTTCCTGAGTTTAAGTCAGACACTGGAAATGAAGGTCCAGGAACAAAATGGAAGTTAGCTGAAAAGAGGCCCAAGCAGTTCAAACTCAAGTAAACTCCTCAAAATATGAGGCAGTACAGTAAAATAACTAAGTCAGGGACTGACTGAAGTCGGGGAAGTTTGAAAAAATAATAGTTGCTGCCACAGCCACACAATTCTATTGGCAGTGTAGGCAGGTGGAAGTTGCCACTGTCCCTATGTGTTAAGCTTCGGGGTAGTGTCTATGCATGTGGAGTTTTTGTGGTCTCAGATCTGGTATCAGTCTTTGGATCTAATAGCCTAATTTCACTTTTCCTTATACATCTCGGGAATAATTTCAATGAACCCAGTGGAAAACCAAGTGAGACCAAAATCAGATGCTGAGCTGCTGCCAGAAAATTAGGTTACCTAGCTATTAGTCTTTTGTGGTTTTTGTTTTGTTTTGGGTTTTGTTTTTTTTAGGGCATGTAACCTAAAGAATAGCCTTCCCTCGTTGAACACTACTATTTATCTAAAAACTTACGGTTTTTGTCTTGAGAACATCCAACATGTCATGAAGGAAGTAATACTGGACAGTTACTAGGCAGCTTTTGTATTCTTTAGGGATGGGGGAAGATGGTATTTTAATACATTTCCTTGGAGATCTCCTAGAAGGCTAATTTAATTGTTTAAATCAAATTTTGGACCCCTGTCACAAATCATTACCTTATCTTTTATCCATCTATCCCCTTGTTCAAACTAATAGAACATTCACAATGACCTCCCTTAGTTTGATTCCCTTCACATGGTTTTAGCTGGTAACCCTGGCTAATAATGGGTTGGTGACCTATCACTGACTTAAAAACTATGAAAGAGAATACTTTTTTCCCTCTCCTTGTTTACATCATTTTAAACAAAGATGCCAACACTCATTCATCCTGAGCCAAGGGGCACCAAAAATGACTGTGTTCATGGAGCTTCAGAAGAAAATTATTATAAAAATCCATATGTAATTTGGAAAAATTCCTTAAACGTGTATCATTTGTTCACTTTTATATTTGTTCTGGATGAGTTAAAAATCTTTGATGCACAACTCTGTTTTGTATAAAAATGTTTTTCCCCAGCAGATTGCAACATCTTTCAATCTTTTAAAAACTCCCTTTTTGTTTCTTTAAAAATTCAGTTTGATGGGTGTTTTTTTGCAGCTGCTTGATCAAACAAAGGTTGATGGAAGCACCTTCTGCCAGCTGTGAGCCCACCCTTCTTGCTCTGCTCAACCCTTATTTTTTCTCCCACTCTCCCTCTTCATTCATTTACCCAGCCTGCACTCATCTGCCCAAGTTGCTCTGTACCTGCTTAGGCTAGTACACTAGGTGACGTCAGTCGTGACTCTCTGCATAGGGTTGGAGCTCTGACTGTGCCAGTGGCCAGGTACTTTACGCTTTTTACTAAAGGAATCTCACCGTACTGTCCTGCCATGTCTTCATTGGGGGGAAAAAAAGGAAAAGGAGGTTCCAAAAGGAGTGGATGATGCTGTCCTTGGGTAAGCTCTCACTATGAATGTTCTCTGGGTCTCCTCCTCCCGTACATCCCTTCCACGCGCCAGCCAAGTCTTCTTAATCATATGCTACATGGTGTTACAGGTAAGCACGACTTTTTGCTGCCTATTCAGTGAGGTTTGGTTGTCCTGACTGGGCATTGTGTAGTGTTGCCTCCACCACCCTTTAAGGGGGTTAACTATCTCTCAAAGTTACTTCATAAATCAAATATGCTTTCAGAACTAATTTTAAAATAAAAAACTTACTTCCTGTCTTAATCAATTACAGAGGTTCTAGTCCAGTAGAAAGGAAATATCATAATTCATCTGCTAGTCTCAAGTCATGGGCAATTGTGCCTTCAACCTTGGTCACAGTCAGTTATGAGATGAGGGACTGAGCTTATTCCAATAATTCTTTTTCCTTATTTTTATCTAAGTCAGTTTCAATTATATGGTCAAATCAATTTGTCTGCAAACATAAATCAAATATATCAGCCTCTTATGACAGAGCTGGACTTTTAAATAAATCTCTGCACAGTTAATCTTCTGGCCTATAAAGGTAGTGGCATGTGCAAACTGAGGCCTGGAGAAGAAACAAACAAAAGTAAATGAAGGCATAACCCCAGCAACTCTCAGTTCTAAGCTGGGCTGAGTGCCTGACTTACATGTTCCCTTTTATGCATTCCAGTCAATGTGTGGGCTCCCACTGTTGCCTTGGTCCTTTTCACCTGAGGCCTCTGGGGCTGAGAACTGCTCTGGGTTCTCCATCTGGGGCTCTGGACTGATTCTTCCCTTTCTCTGGGATCACTGGCCCAAAGGAGCTGCGGGGCTCTTGAGTCTGTCTCCGCTCTCTTGCCAGCCAGCTCTGAGATTCTGGGTGCAGTTTTATGATGTCACTCCATGCATGCATGGCAATGCACAGGGAGCATGTACTTTTAAAAGGGGCTGCGGCTGTGAATGCTGCTCCATCTCATGGCATCCTGTGCCCGTAGGTAAGTCCCACCCATCACCAGCATTTTCCCCTTAGGGACTGGGGCCCCTTTCTATGGGTTTTTTCCCCCTCCCAAGGGTTAAATGATCACCTTGGTGAGTCACACTGTGACACACTCCTTGCCACTTCTGACCAATATGGCTGCGTCTACAGGAGTCTGACTGTGAAGTTATTACTATGCAGTCATTTAGTGCTTGTATGAGCAAGTACTAAATGACTGCACAGTGACCTGAGTTACTGTGCAGTAGCGCTGACCAGCATCTTTTTTTTGATGATACCATGCAGTAGCCTAATGCTACTGTGTAGTAGCGTTGTGTCACAGTTTTTCCATACAACTCTACTGCACAGTAGTATTGGGCTACTGCACAGTCAGAGTCTTGTATATACACAGCCTATAATAAGTTAAAAAAGAAGAATGGTGTCACTCTGTAGGCAACTCATTGCCACAAGTGGCAACAATGTGTTTCAGGTAGAGGTGGTCTACCTGTGTCAGAAAAGTCATGTTGCCAATGTGGCAAGTACTGCATGTAGCCACCATACATACTGGAACCCAACATGGTTGTTGTGAATTCATGCTTTAATCAATATTTAAGCCCTCACTAGGGTTAAAAATATTAATTCCAATGACAAAACCAACATTGTATGGATCGAGGAGATGAATCATAATATTTCCATCGTGGTTGTCATATTGGATTCATGGCAGATGGCTGCCACAAAGTTACAGTTTTGTTCTTTATTAGATACCCAAAGAGATTTGCCCTTATTACCCTTAAGCAAATGTTACAATGGAGCCTATAGCATCAATGGGTCCAGCAAAGCATAGGTGGCGTGATTCAGAATCAACAAGATGAATCATGAATCATTTCTCAAAGTAGGTTGGCAGTCAATGATTAGCCAAAGTACATCTGCTGGAATTGTACAAATAATTGAGGCACTCGTTCAACATAGGACAGTTGCTGAATTTGACACTTGCTATGGTAGTATTCATGACAGATTATTATGTTGTGTTGATCCTGCACTGCAACATTCCAAAAGTCTTAATTAGCACTGTTCTTGCTACAGTTTTTTTTTTTTTTTACACAAAAGGACATATTAAGAGACTGTTAAGAAAGTTGTATAATGTAGAAGATAAAAGGGAAATCCTACCAACAACATCAAATGAAGAACACACTGGGATGTCAAGCAAATCATCTACTCTAGCAGCTCACCGGAGGATGTACATATTCTGCCAGAAACATTCAAAGAAGTGACTGAGTCAAGTTCATTTAAATCAGTCATTGCAATATGCAAGCTGGCAGAGAACAATAAAGTGTTGCGTTGCTGAATTGGTGTCAAAGTTCTAATAGCTGTTGAGGCTTGTGACCATCCTGAATATAGGTGGGAGGAAGAATGAAAGTATCAAGTCTGTCATTCCAATTTGCATGTGGAGATTGTGCAAGAAGATATTTTTCTTTCTCCTGAAGCAAGAGCATGGCATCAAGTGATTGATGAACTAGATACTCGTTTTGCATGGAAAAATGTGTAGTCTGAAAGATATACTTGAAAGATATTGTGATTTAGTAGAAGATGAAAGTGGTGAATGTCCTCTGACCACACTGAAACAAATGAAGCAAAAACTTCAGACTTACTACAAGACAGTCATTCAGTTTCAGCACCAAAGAAATGCAAATCTTCCACTTCTTCTCAACTGTGACAACTAGTAAAGCCATACAAGCAGTTGCAATTTCACATGTAAATGATAAGGAAGCCACTGGCCTGCAGTTCAGAGAAGAGTTTTAAGACGCACAAAACTTCTACCATGCTGCTGTCAGGATCAAAGCAGATTTGAAAGTTATAGCCATCATGAAACTTGAACTTGAATGAAGAGCAAGCCCCAAAATATGTTCCTGATAGCCTTTACACATTGATCCATTTGATTTTTGGAAGATGACAATGATGACTTAGAAGTTGAAAGTCATGCTCAAAATAAGAATGTAGACAAAAATATTTTCAATAATACGTAAGGATTTGGTTTACCTGTAGTCAAAGGGCAAAAAGCTAACACTAAAACATGTGGGTTAGGCTTGCTGATATATCACACACCTAAATCTAAGAAGCTGCTACAAAGTCTCCACACTGCTGCATGCAGCATACTATATGACACCATACATCACATCAAGACCACCATTACTGAGAAAAATTTAAAGGAATTTTGGGAAAATGGAGTTGTTATCCCAAGGAATCTTGTTCCTGGTCATTTTGTTCAGTATTCATTGGACAGCATTGACATCTTGGAGGAGACATCAGATGGAAAACAAACATTTCATGAAATGCATGCTTGTAGCATTTAAAAGAGTACCATTGAAATCATTTGAATTTGAAGAAAGTACTGATGTAATAGGAAGGAAAAAAACCTTGAAAGATATAGCACCTGAATTTAACAAAGTCATTCCAGCACTGATAATCCATAACAAGTCATTAAAACGACCCACCATAGTATGGATAGTAACATGAATGAACAGCTCAGCAACACAGCTGTTCAAAAGATGTCAGCAGAGCTACCATGGATACTGGGCAAACTATCGGCAGACAACCAGAAGAAAGTTGCCATACCAGGCTAGACAATATTTAACCACTTCCTTTTTGATGATACTTTGTTGAGGGGAAAAGAACAAGGCAAGAGGAAAGCCCAAGGAGGGACACTCACCTCAGGTGCAGCAGGGAGCCAGCCCAGCTGGAGCATAGAGGCATGCTGCTGCATTTCTGCAGGATGTGCTCCCTGCAGACAAGCAGAAGGAGTGCATGGAAGAGTATTTCTGGCCCTGGAGAGAGGGGCAGCCAAGGGAGGACCATGGCTGGCAGACTGAAGAGATGCCAGAACCCTCCCCTGACAACAGGGGCCAGTCACCAGCAGCAGAAGAGGAAAGCAGATCCTCTAAGCAGTGGTTGGAGGACCGCTGACAAGCTTCTGAACACGCCGCACCAGGGATGATGTTCTGTTATGTATTTCTACAGGAGATGTTGTGCTAGAAGATATTGCCTTAGACATTCTGCATGCACATGGCAAAGGAAGAGAAATCGTGAACACCATTATCCAGAAACATCTTACTGAAGATGCTACCTAAAGCTTCTATGAAAACACCCAAATCAACACTGAAAACCTTGCAAACATATCCAAATCAAAAGTGAACTATAGGACAGGACAGAAAAATGAAACAGATGCAGAATTCAAAGGAGATCCAGCAAAGGCTACTCGCAGTGATTGCAGCAGGTAGAAGGTTCAACATGCACTCTCTCCTACAGTATGAGCTGTCTGGAGAGCTTCCATCACTTTTTAAACCTGACAAAACAGTCCATGTGGCTGACAAAGCAGCCTTGTCACAGATCTTGATTGGAGATAAAGCAGTAACTGTTCTGCCAGATGCTGCTTCTGAGAAATCAGCTGTTATTATTGATGGCATGGCTCTTGTACAGAGAATAGGAAAGCTGAAAACTGCATGAACATTTGGAGATTTGACTGATTCCTTTGTGTAACAAGTGTTTGCTAACTATTCCAACACAAGTGATCAAGTTTATGTTGTCTTTGATTGATGCATATCACCATTCATAAAGGCAGGCACAAGAAAATTAAGGACCCCAACTACTAGGCCGATCTGCAGAATCATTAGCATCAGATCTCTTCCATTACCAGCATCATGGAGTAGTTTCATATCCTTTCCAGCAAACATAGAAAGCCTAGTTATTTTTCTAAGTGAGGAACTTTTTAAGAAATCATGCCGATGTTTCCAAAGTGAACAAGTGTTCATTGTTGGTGGTTTCTCTGATGAAAAAGTAGGGCACTCCAGCTCACGTGGTATTTTGCAAATGCATTTGCAACAAGAAGAGGTGGAGACAAGAATCCTCTTATATGGCAAACATGCAGATACCCCTCTCTAGTATTCTCCTGCGATGACACAGATGTACTGATGCTTCTTCTATGGCATAATCTTGTGCCTAGGGTTTGGATGAAGAGAAGAAACCCAGTGACATTCATTCCAGTTCATGATGTTGTCTCAGAATTGCCTAAGCCAGTTCAGTGGTCATGCTAAGAAAACTGCTTGAAAAATGTTCATTTAACATCCACATCTATTGGCATGCCTAGAAAGTAGGCCTGATGTTGATAAGGATTTGTACATTTGTATAGAAAAGTGTGTTGTATGGCTATACCAGCTGTCAATATCTTTGGTAACCCTTCTGGGTGTTAGAGTGAAATTATTCCACCCAGAAAAAACTCTGGATAAACTTCTGCCTACATATGACTCCCTTGCACACCATGTACATAAACCAATTATCAAACTCTTGTCTGGCAAAGTGTGCTTGAATCTAATCCACCATTGTCATCACCTGACCAGTGTGGTCGGCAAGCTGAAAATGACAGTTTTGTTCCTGTCATAAACATGCTTGAACCATTACCAGCAGAATATCTTTGGATAACAAGTTGCAAGGGCAAGACAGAATACTGGGGACCAGCATGCTTGTGCAAACAGGTTAATTCTCCACGTACTCCCAGCTGTGAGTGCTATGAGACAGCATCTTGCAATCTATATAATAACTACAGGGATTCAGAAAGAGATTCAAGTGATGAAGAGATCTGAAAAAGTGCAATTGCCCATTATATTAATGTTATATATACCATTGTATTATCATTATATTACCACTGGATTATATTTTTACATTTTCCTATTTCCTCAAGCTGAAAATATGTCTGCATGTTTCATTGCCATCGAGTTATGTATTATTAATACCTGACTTATCGATGTTCTAAAATAAAAAAGATTGTATTGTCTGATTCAATATAACTTGAACAAGTAGGCTTGCCTGAATTATAATTGGCATCTTTACATGTGCTCTGGGATGAGGTGTGGGGGGGGGAGGTGCTTTAATTAGAGTGGTTCTGCGAATGGCTCTAATTAAAGTGCCGTCAGTGTCATGTGTATTCAGCATCCTGCACTTCAAAATGGTGGCAGGGGCACTGAATAAACATGATGCAGAGGCTGCTGGACTATGATAATTAGCACGCTGCAGCAGACTTACAGCAGACGTGATTAATCAAGTCTGCTCCTTTGCATGCTAATTAGCACATAGTTTCTTAGTAGTTTCATCGTTTCTAGGGTCGGAAGGGACCTGAGTAGATCATCTAGTCCCACCCCCTGCCATGGCAGGAAAGAACACATATGGAAGTAGAGCGCCATCACGTGTATAGGTGCCCAATGTTTTCAGTACTGTAAGCCTGCTATGAAATTTGTAGTGACAGAATTTGTGAGGTTTTAGTATTAGAGTATTGTTTGCTAGGTTTTTTAATTACATTGAATCGCTATATACATGCTAATGTATCATCCATCTTGGAATGCAGTATGGCTACAACAACAGAAGTGTTATTATTAATCTCCTTGGTTAATGCAGTGTTGATTTCATCATTGGAATTAATTTTTTAACCCTAGTGGGGGCTGAAATATTGACCAAAGCATAAATTCACAGTAGCCATCTTGGATTCCAATATGGCAGCTACGCATACTCCTTGCCAGATCAGCAGCATGACTTTTTTTACATGGGTAGACCATCTCTACCTGAAACACACTATTACCACTTGTGACAATGAGTTGCTTACGATAACAAAATATGGAGATCTTATTGGTCAATTTATACCCTACCGCTATGCTGCTGTAGATGACATTTCTCTTCCTTTTACTTGCCTACTCCCTTTCACACCCTCTTTGCTACTCATACTGACTGCCCACTTTTTATCATGTCGTTCTGTCTCTCACTGTCTGAGCTTCCTGCCTATCTAGGCTGAGGGTTGTTACCCATCAAACAAGGTAGAACAGCCCAGTTTGATTCCCAGAATTGGGGATAGGAGAATGGAAGACTGAATAAAGCTTCTGGTATCACCTGGCTTAGGATGGGTGCTCAAGTGTCTCTGAACCTCCAGATATTGAGATGTGGACAGTTAGTGGTTGCTTACAACTTTGGTCTATTGCTTATGATTGTCTACATGTAAGATTTCTAAAAGTGTGCAGGCCAAACATAATCATATCTCAGTTGAAATAACAAAGGTCTCAGCCTTCCAGGGAGCATGGAATTGAGCACACTGTACCCACCTGAGTCTGTTGACAAGCTCCAAAGTCAGAAGTTCACTTATGCTTCTCTGACCTCATCCCCAGCACTCACTGAGGGCTCAAGGGCAGTTGCTGGGATGGCCCAAAAGTGGCTTCATGGGTGAATTCCCAGCTCTGGAAAATAGCAGCAAAAATGGGTAGGCAGGGCATGGTCGGGCATACCCAGTCCTGTTTTCCCTGAGACCTGGCACTGATATGGTATAGACAAGCTATGCATATGTTTAAGCTAATCAGTATAAGTCAACACTCTGTATCCGTTTTGAGAATGCATTAGTTGTAGGCACTGCACATACCACTCTTGGAAAAAGGAATTTATCATCTAAAATGGTAGAAAAAGAAAAAGGATGGGGATCAGGAATAAATATACCAATCGTCAGGAAGATAATGCATAGTGGGTACACACTGTTAGTTCCATCTTTCTGTTGGTTTATTTGTAATTATGTTATAGTCCATTACTATATTGCGTCTTTCTTTTAAAACATACTTACAAATTGCATTCTCTAAAACTGATGTAAACTTCCTCACACATATAGGGTTGTCTAGCCATGGAAAATACGTTCATACATTCAAAGAGTTCTTAGCAACAGAGGCATTTTTGGGCCTGGTCTCATGGAGTTCTGTCTGAGTCTACTGCATCTATTGTCTTATAAAGGTATCATACACTGCCTTGGGATTCTACAGACTCCCAAGGCAAAAGGAGTTTTGCTATTATCACTGACACAGGATCAAGCCCCTTGTCTATAAAGTCAAGAATTTGATAGCTAAAATAGGTTACATGTGGCTTTTAAATTTCTTTCATCAAAACAGAAAAGAAAAAAGGGTGACATGGCTTTCTGATGCTCCAGCACAAGAAGCACTAGGAGTCAAAAATGTGTTTTTCCTGGTGCAAACCAAAACAAACAAAATCCTACTAATCTTTTGTTGACTGCTCCTCCTCCTAAAGCATTCCAGACACTTACTGATACAGCATCTGTCTCAGATGCTATTGATGGCATTTAACTAGTAAATGCCCTTCTCCTGACATTCTTTTATATTCTAGTATTTGACAAACTAACAGAATAGTGGTAGCTTAAAGACTTTTTTTTGAACAGGGAAAAATATGTGATCTTCTCCCTACAAAGCTGTTAAAATTACCCATAACAATTACACACTGTTTCTGTTTTCATTAGGCAACAGGAAATAAACTCTTTCTCAGAGGCTGAATATCTATGTGTCATTTTATTTTGTAATTGAATTCTTCTATGTGTAATTTAAACTATAAAGAATAAAATTATTCTACAGCCCCTCACTCGTGGTGAATAAATGTTTGCAGAATTAGGAGGTGGATTACTGCTCATAAACATGAAAATGCTTTCATTTTAAAAGAGAATTCAGGAGAACATGGCTCTTCAGTAATGAAAGCGGTGGACTTAGTCAAAATGAGAATTATGACGAATACCCCTTTCACAGTTTCTAGATTACTACATCATACTTTAGAGGAAGTCTTTGGTGCTGTATATAATATAATCCTGCACTAGTATGGGTGTGTGGGAGGTGGCTTTATTTCTTTTTTATCCTAAAACGGGAGTGCTTTTTTCATATATCTGTGAAGAGCTTTGCATTGGCTTTCTGTTTTCTTCCCCACTGCAGTGAGATCAAGTGAAATAGGATCCATTTCCTCATATTGCTGTCCTAGATACCAGAACACCAAGCAGACAGTAGGTAAATCTGAGAGGATTTTTGTCACCCCCGTGGAAGTGTTTGTTCTTGTATCTTTTCTTTAAAAAAAAACACAAAAAACTTCACAGAGTAGTAAACCTGAGACAGATTCAAGAGACAGACAGTTGAATGAACAGGATAATCGGGGTATTTTTTTGACAGGTGCGGCAGCCTGCCTATGGCTGGCATATAATCATTACCATTTTAATAAGGCTCTAATAGGGGGGCTGATAATTCAATGGGGTGTGAGGATCCTAATTCAACTCCCAATCCCACATGAATGTGCTAGAATTTGTGTGCTTTGTTTTCCTCTTTTGTACCCCTGAATGCAAATAATTACTGGCTATAGATTCAAAAATTCTTAGAACTGGAAGCTAAATTAGCACTCCTAATACTGCACAAGAATGTCAATACTCATAAAAAAGGAAGCAAAGTGGGTTTTTGTATTTTCTTTTTTTATTGCACTTGTGGTGCTGCAAAGGTTCTGCTGTTTAAGTGGTTTGGTTTGCAGCATGAATAATGCTGTTACTGTCTAAAAAAGAGAGCTTTTTTTCCCCACTGGAAAAAAGTTAAATCTCTTTATATGAAGATAGTTTTAAAAAAATTGTCAACTGTTTTCTTCGTGACTATTTTGATATTATTGGCGTAATGTATTCCAGATGTTTCTGCATCCATTCTGTACTGATTTAGCAATCACTAGCAATATAACTGGCATCTATAACCTACTAATTATGCAGAGAAAAATGTATCTAACAATCTATTGAAAAGAGAAGGTGTATTATAAAAACAATTATAAGAACATATAAAATCTATTATATGGATGCAGAGCCATATTTTTGTAGGAATAGTTCATGCCCAAACATCAAGTACAATAGGTTTATTCTGTTCAGATGACATTACAAGACAATTTCACACAATGCAACAATTGATCAAAATGAAGTGTAAGGTTGAAGATAATAGTTAATTCCAAGAGTTGCTGAGAATTTTACAAGATCGAGTCCTAACATACAATTCAGCAAAAGCTCATAAGCCTGCATAGATCATGGTAATGTTTAAGTTTGTGCTTAACTATCAGCACTTGAGTAGTCCCAATAAAGTCCAAAGATTTTAAGCCTGTGCTTAAGTTTTTCACTGGCCTAAAGTCCGAGTGTATGCACAATTTGTGTATGATAATAGTTGTGTGGGATAGGAATGAAAAGATTTGGAGAAAACTCCACAATCCTCCTATTCAGAGCCAGCAGTTTCCACTGGATAATTTTTACCCCAAATTAAGCATGGAATCTTGCCAAGACCTCAGTCCTAGAACCCTTTTCAGTTACATATCACACAATTTGTTCAGGAGAGATAAGTAACTGAAAGATGAATGCACTTTATAGGATCAGGAAATAACCATAGTGTGTGAACTGTTCTGGAGAACCAGCCTGAACCTTTGTCCCAAACTGAAATGCAGCTTCTGTGGAGGTTTGCCAAATCTAGATAATCTTTCTTTCTCTTTCTCCCTCTCCCTTCACCTCTCCTCCCACCTCTTTAATGGCACTTGTGGTTCCTCTGTGCTTCCTAGTTTCAGCTGGGTCCAAAGGTAGAGGACTGAAATACTGACAAATTTCCAACCCAGCCCCCTGGATAGGAACAAAAAATGAGATCTCACAAGTAATCCTGTGTGAATGAGATTTCTTGATCAATTTCTATTCGGCAGAGATTCTGGTATGCAGTCCAAGTTGTTAAATAATTAACCTAAAATGTGAATCTTTGAAGATCTGCACACCCACACAAATAGGGATCTGTCTTTTACCTGGGGAAGCGTCTGGGAATATCTTGTCATATTTATTTCTCTCTCTTTATTTAGAAGATGTTATTCTTGCATGAACTGTGGAAGGTTCTTCACTGAGGTGATGCAGAATGAACTAAGGCTGTTAGTACTTGGTGACTTTAATACCCAGGGTGGTGACAATTCTTCTGAGACATTTCAGGATTTCATGATGATTATGTGATTATCTTGCTGCTCAAAAAAAAGCACTCTCTAAGTATTTTGATAGGACTACCTAATGATTTTTTGTTCTCAGCTGTCAGTGAAGTGACCTCTTAGCATCTTCTTCACTAACTTCATGCTCCCAGATCACAGTTGTTCACAGATGACCTGAAGCCACTGAAGCAAGAGGGATGACAGCAAGTTCTGGGAGTGGAAGTCTTGTGCCAAGTCTGACTGGATGCATCACTAAATGAGTTCTTATGCTGGGGCTATGTGGGAAGAAAGAAGAGATTCTTTGCTTCTTCTGGTGTTGTGTCGATTATGTCTTAATTTTCTGCCTATTCCAAACATGGGGTGGCTTGGTTAATGCAGACTGTTTTCACTTGGACTCTGATGCCTAATCCTTGCGATTGCAAGGAAATTTTAAGGCTTCCTTATGGAGAAAATAAAATAGATTTGAACTGAACTGCCTGCTTCCACAGATGAGTAAGGATTTCTGGAGGGAACTAATGCTTCATCTTCTTTGTTTGGCTTTAGGCTGAGTCATTGAATTACTAGAGAAGCTAGGAATATTTTGTTGTGCAACCTGTGTGATAAAGAACAGAGCCCACTGTTAGTAGAGGTGTAAAGTAAAGGTGTTAGTAAAGCATTTCCTCTAAGGTTGACTGCCTTCTGGACCCAGCCTTTGCTCAAAAAGATCACTTGATGCGGACTAATTATCATCATGCATCTAATCTTTCCTTTTTTCAACACATCAGATTATTGAGAAGGTTGTGATGAGACAACTTGGAGTAACTAGATGCCTCATATTCCATTAACCCTTGTCAGTCTGTCTAGAGAGATGAGCAAGATGTACAGACAAGTGGTGGTTCTGGTAAATGACCTTCTCCTGACAATTGATAAAGCTGCCCATGCTGATACTGTAAATTGCCTGCCTTTGATCATGAGATGTTGGTGACTTACTTGTGAACCTATAGATGGCTTGAGGCAAGGTGACTTCTAAATATCTTTATTCCTGGCTTCGAAGGGTCAAAGAGGGTTCTTTCTCCAGCGTCTCTCCAAGCCTCCACCTTGCATCTCCTTTCTGTATATTTTTGGAAGATAATAAGAAGATACAGGCTGCACTGTTTTCACTGTGCTGATGACATGTGGCTATAGCTCTCCATTTCATTTGCTCCAATCAGAAGTGTTGAATGAATGACTGTACACATTAGCTATTGGTTTTTGTAGAGATTAGGATATGGATGAAAACAACTTGACTGAAGCTCAGTACAGAGAAGCCGGATGTTAGTAGGAGGGAGGAAACAAACAAAATGTATAGCGAAGGTTATATCTGCCCTTTTAACTGAGGATTTGTTCTCACACCTTGCAATTCAAGTTTTCAGAGTTGAGTACTGTTTAGGAGTACATTGGCTGCAGCTAGCTCATCTGGTACCAGTAATTCTTTCATCTACATCTATCTAGGAAGACTCTGACCATTTCTTTTGGATAATTTGCTACTACAATTATGATGCAATATTTATACCAGTGTAATGCCTCATGGGATGGAACCCTGTTGTACAGCACAGATCCAACAGGGTTAGATCTCCAGAAAGCTTCACAGATTAAGCATGAAACAAAAGATATTAGATAGATCCAAACAGGTGGGTGAATATGGGGAGACAATGAGACAATAGGGGCTACTGAACCACTGTCAAGATATTTTAGGCTTAATGGCAAAGTGGGAGTTTTAATGAGGAACTTGAAGAGGGATGTTGAGCTATCCTTGTGGGTTTTTTTACTGGGAGCTCTTACAACACACAAGGAACAACATAAGAGAAAGCACACAAGTGTGTGTTTGAGAATGTATCGAGGAGGTAATGGAGGTGGGTGTCAGGCGCAAGTCCAAAGTAAGAGCTTTTGATAGTAAAGGAGAGCTGAAAGGGATCCGCTACAAATGGACTTGAAAGGGAAGGCAAGTAGAGTGTTTGATGTGATAGAGAGGGCAGAGTCATCAGTGGAGGGATACAAAGAGAAACATAACCCAGTCAAAACAGCAAACTGAAACTATGAGATTGCAAGGGAGTGGGGTCAAAATTTCATTTGTCAAGGCCACAGAAAATATTCTGTAGTAATGAGACAATAATGAGATACTGACAGATAATAGTTTAAGCTGTTTGGAGGGGTAGAAAAAGCTGCCTTTTGGAGAAGCTGTGCAGGAAAAAAATCTGCAAGATTTAGACACAACCTGGATGCAAGGATCTTGCATCAAAGGTGGTGTCCATTTTATGAACACGAGTGACAGGCATGATGGTGGCAAGTGGCCCTACACCCAGTGTTTGAGAGGAGGTAGAAAGGAGAACTCATGAGGAGGAGGGAAGATTAAGATCTCTCTTTTAGCTAAGTTTCGCTTGAGTTGATGGCTAATCATCCAAGAGGAGATGTGAGAGAGACAGGTCAAGAGTTTAGGTTAGACACAAGGGGGCAGTTCAGCAGAAATGAGTTGGCTCTGTGTTGCCAACACAGAAACTGTGGTTGAATTTGTGTTAGTAGATGAAATTACCAGAGGTGATATGTTCAATATACACTGTGCAATAGAGGTATATCATAAATCAATGACAAAGCAGAAGCTAGTGCAGAATACCGTAACACATGTTAGCTACAACCACTGAGAGGACACAGCAAGATTCAGGATCTTCCATGTCTGTCTGTAGATATTAAAATACAGTTGAAGTTTTGTTTTTGGTCTTCAAAGCCCTAAGTAATTCAGAACTACCTGTTTGGTTGACATTTCTCATTGTGTAATACAGCTACTCTTGTGATCAACTGAGGCACTCACAATGACAGCCCCTTAGTTTGAAGAAGGGTCCATCAGGGCATTCTTTATGGAAGGTCTTTGAGCTTTAACATTCGTTCTCTATCACATTTGGTCTAAAAATAATCCAACTCTGTTGCATGTCAGTACACAGTGCAAGGCGCATCTTTTTCACCAGAGTCTTGGAGTGAAAGGGAGGGAGCAAACTATGGAGGAATGGCTTTACTGAGGGTGTTTATCTTTCCCTAGTTTGGGGAACTGTGGAGCATTTAATTTTGTCTTGTGAGTCTTTTGTGCATTTTCATTATATGACAGAATTGCTTCAAGATCTGGATTCATTCTAGTTAAAGCTTAAATAAGCCAACTTAAAGAAATAAAACATATATTCATTGTAAGTGTTAACAAAGGAGGTTAATTTCCAGGCCAAAAGAAGCATAACGCCATAAAGCACATATATAGGATCTGGGTGCTTGTACATGTGCCAGGAGGCTTCTCCAATGTGGTGTTATTACAGTGCATCGGAGCAGACTCAAATAATCGAGTCTGCTGGAGCGTGCTAATCAGTGTACTCCAGCCAGCCTCTTTGTCTCATGTATCAGTGTCCCTGCACTTCAAAATGGTGGCGGGGGCACTTTAACTAAAACTTGTTTGATGAGCTTTAGTTAAAGTGCCCCTGCCACCATTTTGAAGTGCAGGAACGCTGATACGTGAGACCCTGTGGCACTTTAATTAGAACGGCTCTGAGAGCCACTCTAATTAAAGCGTTTCCACCCAATCCCCCCCCCGCCCACAGAGCACATGTGAAAACACCCTGGGAGATCTCGATTTTCCTCCTAACTTTGCCACTGACTGGCTGAGTGACCTTCAGCAACTTACTTAGCCTCTTTCTGCGCCTTAGTTGTCCCATATGTATAAAATTTGGATAATACTCAGGTATCTCTAAGTAGAGAAGCATTTTTCAAAACCTGACACAGAAGTTGCTGTTGAAATGCAGAGCGTTGTTGTAAAAGTTCTGATCATTCATGTTCACTTAGGTAAGTCATAAGTAACCGTTTTCAATTGTCTGAGGTGCTGGAAGCTTCATTTGTGTGAAGAATTTAGATTAACATTTTTAATCTAAGGTATTAGAAGCCATTCACCTTGAAGATTGGTAAAACTGGCATGTTAACAGCAGAAGTGAAAGACATGTTTTATCTGTGTTCTCCTTTGTAATTAAGCTGCTGAATAACAGAAGTATTATCACACCAGGGTTAGTGCCAGAGGATTACCCAAAGTTTTTTAAATGGGATGCTAAAGTGGTGCAAACAGGTGCACAGACAAAGAGCAAAAAAGAGGGGGGAAAGTAAGAGAAAGAAAGCTGAAGCCTTCTAGTTTCAGCCACATAGCAAAATTAATGGTTTCTCAAAATGAATGGCATGGTTAGATTACTATTGAACTTGTAAAATTAGAGGAAGGAGTCAGATTCTTCATTACACTCTTATTTTAATTTAAGCAAAGGAGGTCAACCTTAATTGTGCTTTACCTCAAAAAATCTTTTCACTGGAACAATTTTGCAGCAGGCAAAGTGACTTGTAAGGATAATAGTGCTTTCTGAATTCTGTTTGCCAATAGTTCCCTTTACAGGCTATATCCCATAATGGAGATTCTCTTTGAATCACCCACATTCAGAAAGGGAGAGGAAAAAGGATTTCAAGCGGAAGCTAAAGTATTCTTAAATAAAAGAGAGAAAATATGTTTCTGTTATCAAATATTGGTGTCTTGTTGTTTGTATAGTTGTCTTTTTGTTGATTGCATGTACTGGTATTTACAACTCTTAGGAGATTTTCTATAGTCAAAACTTAGATGTAAGTACTTAAGTTTATTCACAAGATTAAACCTTGCAAAAAATGTTGTTCTCATCTTTGGATATAGAACATTGTATTTTAACAGTATATCTTTATAATATGACAAGCTTGCATCCCTCCTTGTTACGACATTTGGTTTTGATTTCAGATATGCATTTTTAGAGGAGTTTATAAAGGTGGCAATTTGGGCCTGAATCAGAGGATGCTTTATTTTTGATTCTTCACATCTGAGGGAAATGTAGCCGACACTAAATAAGGCAGCAGAAAATATCATGGAAAGTCTGTATTAACTCTAGCAGCTGGTTTCTGCCTGTGGGAAGGAGCTATTTTTTGGGTACCCCAGACCCTTTGGTGTTGATGGCACTTTCCCAGCCCTTGTAGGTTGGTGGATGCAAGTAGTGTCCCTTATGAAGCTGTGAAAAAATACAAACGTTAGTATTCCCTAGGCAATGGAGACACTGATGGGGCTGGAGGGTTCTCGGGACATGTTGACCAGTCTAGGGAGCAGTGCAGCACACCTGCTCCATGCACACTGAACCCTGAAATGGCTGGACTGCAGCCATCTTCGAGTAGCATGGGGAATGTGCCAGTAAGCAGGCACAAGACAGTGGTACTGGCTGTACAATAAGAAGTTTTAAGGTGTGTATATTGCATGGTGCTGGACTATACTGCTTCACATGGCATGGAGGCAATGCTGATATATCCTCGGCTTTGCTTTGCTCTATTAGAGTATAGCAGTACTTGAAAAGAGAGATCCAGACAGATACAGCAGTTCTTAGCATAAGGTCTCCCAGTCCTGGCCAGTAAAGTGTGTGACCTCAACAAAACACACTGACTTAGAGGCATCAGTATTGTACAGATGACAACAGTGCTGGGATTCTCCAGCCTTCTGCTCTCCTGCCAGAGCTGTTCTTGTGCATTGGCAAAGGGAAGTGAGATTGCACAGGTCAAGACTCTCAGGCATTTTAGTCCCCTGCAGACTTGCAAGAATGGAGCCAGCAGGGAGCTCAGGGACAGCAGAGTACTATGCTTCACATACTTGCCCTCTTTCTGATCCCAACCAACCCCTTATCTTTCTGAGTGTTGTTTGAATCCTACTTTTTCAGCTGAATGTTTACACACTTCATTTAGCCTTTGTTTAGATTAGCAATTTTTCTTTTCTGTATCAGAAAGAATAAAATGTGGTAGATTTTAAGGTGAGTCTGATTTGATTTTCATCTGAAGTCATGGTGGTACCTCTGACATAATAATAACAAATAATATCAATCTATAACAATCATATTAATCTAACAATCTATAACAACCTTACAATCTATAATATCAATCTATAATGGTCTATAATATTGCATTGTTATGCTTATCTCCTCTGAATTATTGTAGTGCCCTGAGGGCACAGTGAGAATTAGGCCCTTATTAACAGCTTTTTGGAACTCCTTTTTCACAGGGAATCCTAACGTGTCTGCCATGTGTATACATCTGAATTTAGATACGTTGGTGTTCAAATGGCAAGACCCGTTTGTTTCTCTTGATTTTTTTTTTCTGGAAAACCAAAAGAAACAAAGAAAGAGCAGCTAGGTGATGTGTGTTCTGGGATTTTTACACTGCTTTTAGGAGTTTTATTCTTTAACGTATCTTTGAATTATTTTGAATCAAGTTTGTAGGACAGAACATCAGCTGATGCAAAATAGTGGCAATCAGTGGACCACTATTCAGTTTCCCCAGGTGAATATATGACCCATACGGCATTTTTGTTAGTGCAATTCTAAAACTTATTTTTTTTCTCCAGCTGCACTTAAAAGGGAGATTTTCAAAGGCACAAATGGTAATTAAGTTTTGAACTCTTATTGAGTCCGTGTAAGAGATAACCATCTAATAACCCAGTCAGACCACTGAAAATTTCTTCCTAAACAAATAGGTATGGGATCTGTTCCAGCAACCTTGAAAGTACCCATTTAAATATTTTTATTTGGATGCGCAGAGAATTAAGAAGGTGACATAAACCCCCAAGGTTGCTTTTGCCTACAAAAATAATATCTGACAGTCATTTGACAGGGTTATATACACTTGCACTTGGTTATGTAGGGCTGATTGTTGTTAAGTGTTGCATCTATTAGAATGAGGGGTTTCAGAAAACCCTGGAAAATATTCATAGTTGATATGAGAATGCGTGGAAGAAAACAATTGTTAACTTTTGAGGTCTAATGGAGTAAACAGGAGAACAAAAGTAGTGGCTGTTGAGTTGTCTAGTATGACACAAAACACATGGAGACACAGCTGCTTGGAAACTGAGATGGAGGTATCATTATGCTGAACTGCCCTTGAAGCATGCACTGCATTCACTATAGAAGAAAGAGACAATGCAGGGACATGCAGCTGTGATGTACTATGACACATTTGAGTGGTGGTGATGTACTTTGCCAGTACAGTTGACAAACTGAAGGGTCTTATTATCATTTCTGTGGTCTACTGTCAACCACAACCCACTCTTTGTTCATAAGGTGTCAGGAATACCATTGCAAGCCAACAGTCACTTCGACATATCCTCTTTGGTGTGGTAGTGATTTAACTGTAAACTCATGCTTGAGGAGAAGGAGGCTCCTTCCTTCCTTCCGCTTTGGACGCATCGGACCAGGCTCACTTGGAGCTGCATGGGGCGATCCTGAGCGTAAGACTCCACGGCTTCCTATCCCTTTTCTTTTCTGACTCCCACCTATCTAAAGATCTCTAGCCTCTGTTTATCTTGCTTTCTCATTCTTTTCTTGCTTTTTTGTAGCTTTTTCCCCCCCCCTTTCTCTCCTCTTTGTCCCATCCCCCTGTACTTTGGGTTTCTTTGTCTTTACAGCTTTCTTTCTTACTGTCTCTTTTCCTTTCTTTCTCTCTTTTCTTTTTCTGTTTGCTTATAGTGGGGAGTTATCTTCCATTAGCTTGCCTTCCGCAGGGTGCTCTTAATTACCCCTTCTTCCCCCCCCCCCTTTATTTTCTTCGCTGTTTCTTTTTTTTGTTTGTTTTTGGGGGGGTTTCCTCCACCCCTTGTTCCCCTCCCATCTAGAGTTTTGTGGCTGCTTTCCCAGACACTTATCTTTTCAGTTGTATAAACTTTTTTTGTTGTCCTTGCTTAGTTATAGCTAGAAATTAACCCTGTTCTAACAGGAATGGCTGCTCCTACAGCCAGCAGCTGGCATGAGGATGCCTCCCAGAACCTCCCCATTACCCATGGTTTGAGGGTTCACAGCCCTGCCTTCGTCAGGGTTGAGGTCTGCGTAGATGCCCTTGCTAGTCTCCTGGGACAGTGTAACATACGTTACACAGGTCGTGTCAACATGGTCCCGATGATTTATCTGAGTGATTCCACCCTAGTTAATAGGGTGTGCACAGAGGGCCTGGACATTGCGGGCGCACATTATTTTGTCATGCCCCTAGACACCCTAGCAGTGGGGGTGGTGATTTCTAATGTGCCCCCACACGTGACCGATCGAGACCTGGCCAAGGTGCTCGAGCCCTATAGGGTTCTTACGAGTCCTTTTTGCCAATTGACCATAGGGAGTAAAAACCCCAAACTGAGGCATGTCCTGTCTTTTTGAAGGCAGGTTTTCATGCTTCTCAGGGCGGGCCCGCGGTCTCTGCCTCAGTCCTTGAGCCTCATGTTCAATGGGCTGAGGTTTGTGATCTATTTTTCTTTTGGGGAGACCACGTGTCTTCAGTGTGGTAGCTCTTCCCACCTAGCAGCTCAGTGCCCATGGGGGAGATCAGCCAAAACATCGGCGCTGACGGGTCGTGCATTCACTTCTGGGACGCAGGCCCCACCCAGTGAGGCCAGGAGCTTTTCCTGACCTCCTTCTACCCCTGTTCCATCTGAGGGGGCTGGAGTATCTGACGTGAGAATGCTGTCCAGCAGAGGGGCTGGGACTGGGCCCCAGCCCTCCCCCCCACTCATTCCACCTATGGTGCCCACCCCCACCAGTACAGAGACGCCACCAGGTTGAGAGGCTGATATCTCCACTTCCCCCCTGCCTGTCCTGACCTCCCCGATTGAGGCTGGGGTGGTCAATGATTGTGGCACCAAGGTCCTGATGGATGATGGAGCTCAGGCCTCTTGCCAGTTGCCCTCCACCATGGCTTTGTCTGAGGTGGCTGGCCCTGGGGAGGCAGGCCAGAAACAGTCTGACCCATCCTCTACGAAGGGTGGGCCATCTGCCACACGGAAGAAAAAGAAGAACAAAGAGAAGAAAGCGAAGGCGGCCACTCAGGACTCCCCATCCCCCCTGAGACCTTCCTCAGCTGGTGCTGGGGAGGCCCCTGCTGGAGAGCCTGGCCCTGCTCTGGCTGTCATGTCAATGACCCTGTTGACCAGAGATGAGGGCAGCTTGGAGGTGGGGGAGGCGAAGACAGGGATCATTAACCCCTCGCCTATCTCCCAGCTCTTAGAGACGGGTGACAGAAAGACATATGCACAATGTCTCTCTTCTGGAGGTCTGACCCAGGGGGCAGCAGAGGAGGCTAGTGAGGCTAGAATTAGATGAGGAGGCTAATGAGATGGAAATCCAGCTTTCTGAGTGTTGCAAGCAGCCTCGAGAGCGGAATGACCTCTCCCCCCCAAAGAAGGTGGGGCTTGCTCTTCAAGAGCCAGACCTTGACCTAGACAATCAGAGGAGGTTGATGGGTTTAGATATTGAGGGTGTAGATGCTGAGCTCCCAACTAGTGCGCAGCCTCACCGCTCGTCTGTTGGAAATGTGCAGCCCATGTTGGCAGACCCCCCCGGGTTGGTCCTGACTGTGGGGGGCTCCTAACCTTTTTAAAACAGACGAAGGTGATGCACCTCGGGAGGAACAACTGGCACCATACCTACAGGTTAGGGAACTCCCCTCTTGTCAGCACGGAGGCGGAAAAGGATCTGGGGTTCATCATTGACTCCAAGATGAACATGGGCCGGCAGTGTGGAGAGGCAGTCAGGAAGGCCAACCACACCTTGGCATGCATCCACAGATGCATCTTGAGTAGGTCCAAAGAGGTGATCCTCCCCCTATATGTGGCACTGGTCAGGCCGCAGCTGGAGTATTGCATCCAGTTCTGGGTGCCACACTTCAAGAGGGATGTGGACAGCATGGAGAGGGTCCAGAGGAGGGCCACTCATATGATCATGGGACAACAGGGCAGGCCCTCTGAGGAGAGGCTACGGGAACTGAACCTGTTCAGCCTCCAAAAGAGAAGGCTGAGGGGGGATCTTGTGGCCTGTTATAAACTAGTCAGGGGGGATGAGCAGGCATTGGGGGAGTCCCTGTTCCCCCGAGCACCGCCAGGAGTGACCAGGAATAACGGTCACAAGCTGGCAGAGGGTAGATTTAGGTTAGATATCAGGAGGCGCTACTTCACTGTCAGGGCGGCTAGGGTCTGGAACCAACTTCCAAGCGAAGTGGTGCAGGCTCCTACCCTGGGGGTGTTTAAGAGGAGATTTGACAATCACCGTTTGACCCCAGTATTCTTTCCTGCCATGACAGGGGGTCAGACTAGATGATCTGCTCAGGTCCCTTCTGACCCTAGAAACTATGAAACTATGAAGGACAGAAGAATATAGCAGGGCACATTACCCAATGGTGGGTGGACCCTAAAGTTTTTATCAAGGCTGCCAGGGCTGCGGCCAAGCTTATGCAGCAAGATCTGGGCACCAGGCAGATGGCCTATCATCTGGAGAAGCTCATACAGCGGGTGAGATATGAGTGGGGCCTGGCGGGGTCCCTGGAGTAGAGTAGGGCACGATAGGTCTTTTTTTCAACCTGTCTCTGCCTTTGCTCTGCTCTTGGGGGCTTGCTCCTTTATCTATACCTTACCTCACTATTCCTTTCCCATACCCACACCCATGGCAGCCACAACCATTGGAACTTTTAACATTAATGGCTGTCGAGATCCAGTGAAACGGGAGGCCGTCCTGGAGCTCCTGCACCAGAAGCGGTTGGCTGTCGCCTTCCTCCAGGAGACACATTCCAACAGGCTCAACCAGTTGGCTTGGCATGCTGCCTGGCAAAGCCAGTTGTTCTTGAGTCATGGCACCAACCTTAGCACCGGGGTTGCAACTCTCCTATCGTCACAACTACAGCATGACATGGCAGTGGCACAGGAGATTGTCCCCAGCCGCCTGTTGATGGTCCGGGTCACCCTAGCACAACACCATCTGCTGCTCATCAATGTCTATGCACCTACTGATGGCCAGGAGCGGGTCACTTTCTTTGAGACCTTGGCCGACCTTTTGCGCGACATTAGTGAGGATGATGACCTGTTTCTTGTAGGTGGGGACTTTAATTGTACCATTGATACCCCGCTCGACCGTACGGGGCCTGAGCCTCACCTGCCGTCAGCCCACAAGCTGCAGTCCATCTTGGAGATTGCAGGTCTCGTTGATGTTTGGTGATCCCTGCACCTTGACGCGCGCCAGTACACCTGGGCTAGGATGAGTGCCGGGGGTCTCACTATGGCCCGCCTTGACCTCATTTATGTCACCAGACACCACCTGCCACTCCTATGCAGCGGCCGCAACATTCCCTCAGGCCTGTCAGATCACGGCCTGGCTAGCTGTAAATTGAGTCTGCCAGAGAGAACCTGTGCATGAGCGCCTTTATTGGTGTTTCAGCATCAGCCTGCTTCAAGACTCTTACTTCTGGGACTGCTTTGCCAACTTTTGGCGGGGCTGGGAGGCCACAAGACTGAATTACTCCTCCTGGAAGCTATGGTGGGATGTGGGCAAGGTACAGATCTGAGCTTTTTGCCAGAAGTACACTCAGCTGGCTACAAATGAACTGCGCCACCATATCAGAGAGCTGGAGAAAGATGTGGTAGAGCTCGAGGCTACCCTGCTGGCTGCTGGCAGTGATGCGGTGCTGCACAAGAGCCTCCAGTTCCATAGGAAGTGCCTGCATGACTTGGCGGAGAGTGTAACCTGTGGAGCGAGGATCTGCACCCGCTGCCAAGAGCTGGCCGAAACAGATGCCCCGACCCACTTCTTTTTCAACCTGGAGCAATGGCGGGCAGCAAGCAAAGTCTTAGATCACCTCAAGACCTCTGAGGGCCAGATAACCACTCACCTAGGTGAAGTACGTGAGCATGCTGTTGCTTTCTATCATGACCTGTTTGCAGCTGAGCCGTCCTGCCCTGAGGCCATGCAGGAACTCCATGTGGGCCTGCCACACCTTGGTGCTGTGGAGGCCGGCGAGCTTGAATAGGAATTGTCTCTGGCAGAGCTGGCAGCGGCCGCAACTGGCTTCGCCTCTGGCAAAGCCCCAGGCCTCGACGGCTTACCTGCTGAGTTCTACAAGACTTTCTGGCCTCTTCTTGGCCCCTGCCTCCTGCATGTTTTCCAGGAGAGTCTTGTCAACAAGGTCTTGCCGATCAGTTGCCGCTGTGTAGTACTCACGCTGCTGCCCAAGAAAGGAGACCTTGGCTGCATTAAGAACTGGCACCCGGTCTCCCTGCTGTGCGCGGATTATGAGATTCTGGCCAAAGCCACCCGCCTCTGTACTGTCATGGCCTCCATCACTGGGCCTGAGCAGAGCTACTACATGCTGGGCAGAACCATCCAAGACAACCTGTTTTTGCTGCATGACCTAGTTACAGCCAGTGAACTCTTTGGCCTAGACATTGGCCTTATCTCTCTGGATCAGGAGAAAGCCTTTGACTGTGTGGACCACACCTACCTCTTTCAGACCCTGGAGGCCTTTGGCTTTGGGCCCCTTTTCACTGGGGCCCTCCAGGTCTTGTATCGAGACACTTCCAGCCTGATCAAGGTAAATGGGGTGCTCTGTGCCCCATTCCCCGCACACAGAGGCATCCGTCAGGGCTGCCCCTTGTCGGGCATGCTCTATGCCCTGGCCATTGAGCCACTGCTGCATGCACTATAGCACTGCCTGAGCGGTGTGGCCTTGCCGCCAGCTGTGGGCCTGTCCGTTGCCCCTCTGCTCCGGCTATCAGCATATGCAGATGATGTGACCATCTTCCTTAACACCCAGGAAGACGTGGAGGCCCTGACAGCGTGCCAGTGAGCCTACAAACGTGCCTCTTTGGCCCGTATCAACTGGGCCAAGAGTGATACCCTGTTGCCTGGTGAGTGGATCATCATGACCCCCCGGATTTGCCAGGGGGCCTCACCTGCACTGCGAGGGCCTTAAGATCCTGGGCATGTTCCTGGGGCCATCGACCTTCATGGCGTGCAACTGGGACGGCCTCGAGGAAGGAGTGGAGGCCCGCCTACAAAGGTGGCACTGGTGCCTACCAAGCCTCTCCTACCGTGGATGCATCCTCATCATGAACAACCTAGCGGTGGCGACCTTGTGACACCAGTACACCATATTCAATCCTCCAGAGGACCTACTTGAGAGACTCCAGCACCTTCTGGTTGATTTTTTTTCTGGGATGGGTGCCACTGGCTCCCACGAGCTGTCCTTTACGTACCTGTAGCTGAGGGGGGCTAGAGTTTGGTTGACCTTGCGAGCAGGGTGGTCACCTTCCGCCTGCAGGCCCTTCAACAACTCCTGTACAGCGAGGAGCGCCTACCTTAGCAACACCTGGCATGCCGGTTTCTGCAAAGGGTGGGGGCCCTCAGCTTCAACCGGGAACTCTTCCTGTTGGACCTTACACTTTTGAACTGTGCAGTGCTTCCGGGCTTTTTCTGTGGCATGGTACAAGGCCGGCAAACCATTTTCCACCTCCAGTCCCAGGCCCATCATCTGCAGTTCCCGCAGTTGCTGAGGGAACCCCGGTGCACAACCCAGCACTGAGGCGCCCCATGCCGAGCCTGGCCTCTGCCAGTCTCACGGCCATTCTCATTCAGGCATCTGTTCTCCACCTGAGTCATCTCCTTGACCCCGCTTGGTCAGCCTGGCTCTCACCTGAGGCCTTGACCACCCGGCTGGGCATGTGCTCTGTCCGCAGCGTGGGCCGTCTCCTGTGTGACGTCCAGGCTGTCCTCCCATTGGAGGCAGCAGCCTCCCTGAATGACCATCTCCGGGCGGGCCAGGTCCTCTGCACTGAGGATGCCCTGAATGACGTTTTTCCTGCTTTACCAGTCACCCTGGCCATGGTCGGTGAGCTGGCCAGTGGCCCTAGCACCTTGCTGATGCTTACCGTGCCTTCTGACAATGACACAGGTTGCCCTTTTGCTTTTCTGTTGCATAGAAGTTTATGTGCCTGGGTGGTTCATGTCCGCCATGCCCAAGTGCTGGCGGGCCGCCCCGATACACTGTGGCAACAGCGCCTGGAGCCGCCAGATTCCCCACCAGCCCACCCGGCGCGGCACACTTTATATAAGCCACCAACCACCAAGAAGACTGGCAATCTGCAGTGGTGATTGCTGCACAGCATCCTAGCCCCTGGCACGTTTGCATCCCACTTTGACGCAGCTGCCTCGACAACCTGTCCCTTCTACCCAGGGGGTGTTAAGGAGACCTTCTTTCATGCCTTCCTTGACTGTCCCCACCTGCAGCTGCTCTTTGTCACCCTCAGGCCGCTGCTCCAGGCTCTGGGCAGGAGCTTTTCGGAGACCACCTATGTGTGCTCCTACCCATACCGGGAGGCTGAGAAGGGCCCCATCTGCCTGGCCAACTTCTTACTGGGTCAGGCCAAGTTGGCCGTCCTCAAGAGCCACCGAAACTGGCTTGCTGGGACCAGCTTAGTTGATGCCCTGCGGCTTTTCTGCCTCCTGGTGCAGGCGCGCCTCTCGCTGGAGCTTGAGCATGCTGTGCTCCAGTGGACAGTTGGTCGCCTTTGAGACACGCTGGGCCCTTGAGGGAGCGCTGTGCCATGTGAAGGAAGGCCATCTCAAATATGCGCTCTGATGTCATGACTGGTCTAGGCAACTGGGCTGGCTCAGTGTTGGACTACGACTTCCAGCTCGTGCCGCGTCCTGGGCCCTCACCAGGCTGCTTTTTGTGTGTGTGGGAAGTGAAAGGTTTTGTTGCATGTATGATTGGATAGAGCAGGGTACAAATTGTTTATCTATAATTATGACCGTGTGGCCAGCACTCCGACCACATAACTAGCATGTAAGACATAACGTGAAATGTAGCGAAGGTGTCTGTCATGGTGTGATGTGTTGAATACAATGATATGGTATTCTTGGTTTGATAGTAATTTGTTTTTTTGCTTTGTAAGCAGCCACCCTTTTTGTATCCCTGAACCCCTGAATAAAGTAGTTAAAAAGTCAAAGTCCTTCCTTCCTTCTGCTTTGGACGCTTGAGACCAGGCTTGCTTGGAGCTGCGTGGAGTGATCCTTATCATAAGACTCCCCGACTTCCTATCTCTTTTATTTTCTGACTCCCACCTGTCTAAAGATCTCTTGCTTCTGTTTATCTCCCTTTCTGGGTTTTTTTTTTTTGCATTTTCACAGTATTTTTTTTCTCTGCTCTCTGTCCCCTCCCTTTTTACTTCCAGTTTCTTTGTCTGTAAGTTGCTACCTTAACAGTTTTTTCTAACTGTTTCTTTTTCTTTCTTTCTTCTCTTTTTGTTTGTTGTGGGGAGTTATCTTTTTCTATATCTTGCCTTTCGAGGGGTGCTCTTAATCCCACCCCTTTTTTTTTCTTCTTTTTTTCTGTTTCTGTTGTATTCCTAACCCCCATAAGCCACATCCCCCGACTCTTTTCCCTCCATCCCTTTCTCCCTCCCATTTAGTTTTGTATGGCCACATTCCCAGACACTTACCTCTGTAGTTAATATATACAACTTTTTTTTCATTCCCTTAGTTTTAGCTTTTGGGATTAAGCCTGTCCTAGCAGTAATGGCCATTCCTACACCCAGCGGCTGGTATGGGGATGCCTCTCAAGACCTCCCCCTTAACCATGGCTTGAGGGTTCACACCCCTCCCTATGTCGGGGTTGAGGTCTGCATAGGTGCTAGGGCTGTGCAAAGCTTCAGATCATGATTCAGATTTGGAGATGATTTGGATGATTCAGAGGATGAATCTATGAATCTGAATCAAATTGCTGGAAGCTTTAGGCTTTCTGAATAGATTTGGAGCTTCTGAATCACTTTGGAAAAGATTCGGAGCCGATTTGGCGATTCAGCCATAGAGTATAATGGGGAATCAATGAAATATCTATAACTTTGTTGTCTTTTGGCTGATTTGGATGAAACTCACAGAAATGGTAACCCCTGCTGAGAGCATGACCCGTGCCAAGTTTTAAGGTGATAGGTGCAGGTGTTCTGGGAAACTGTGCCTCAAAGTCCTGAAAGAAAAACGTATGTCACGTGTGTGTTAAGCCATAGTGGGGTGAAAACTGCAAGGATGGTAGCCCCTGGTGAGGCCACAAAGCCTGCCAAGATGCAAGGAGATAGATTTAGGGGTTTGGGGGAACTGCACCTCAACCTGCAGACGAGCAAAACTCGTGACATGGGTGACACTGTGTGTGTTAAGGCACAGCAGGTTAAAAGCTGCAGGGATGGTAGCCTCTGATACAGCTATGAAGCCTGCCAGCTGTCAAGGAGATAGGCACAGGGGTTCTGAGTTCTCGGGCCCTGCACCTCTAGCCGCTGATAGGCAAAACTTGTGACATGGATGCAATTGTGTCTGTCTTGGGGCATGGGGGGGGCGGAGGGGCGGGGACTACTGCAGGCCTGGCTGCTAAGCTACTGTGTTAACAGTTACTAATCAATCATGATTCACTCAGGGACCAGCTCAATACACAGTAGCTAGCTAATGAAATGAGTAAATGAGCAAGGATTAACACCTACAAAACCACAGACTGAGAAAATAATCATACAGACAATCAACTGCCCCAAGACAGAGACAGTCAGTTGCACAAACACCTTTGTCATGAGTTTTGTCCATCAGCAGCTAGAGGTGCAGGGCCTCAGAACCCCCCTGCACCTATTTCCTTGACAGCTGGCAGACTCCTGGGTCTCAGCAGGGGTGACTATCCCTGCATTTTCACTCCAATGTAGCGTAACACATACACGTGCCCTAGCTGGTCTCCTGGGACAGCGTAACATACGTTACACTGTGCCAATGGTTTACATGAGTGCTTCCACCCTGGTCAATAGGTTCTGTGCGGAGGGCCTGAATATAGCAGGCATATACTATCTTGTTATGCCTCCCCACCCAGGCTGTGAGGGTGGTGATTTCCAGTGCGCCCTCATATGTGTCCAGCTGGGAGCTGGCCAAGGGACTTGAGCCCTATGGGGTTCCTACAAGTCCCTTTCGCTAACTGATGATCAGAAGCAGGGACCCAAAGCTGAAGCATGTCCTGTCTTTTCAAAAGCAGGTTTTCATGCTCCTCAGGGAGGGCCTTCAGTCTCTGCCTCGCTCCTTGAACTTCACATTTGACAGGTGGAGGTTTGTGATTTATTTTTCCTTGGGGGAGACCACGTGTTTCCAGTGTGGTAGCTCTTCCCATCTAGCAGCCCAGTGCCTGGAAAAGCGGCTGGAACATCAGGGATTGCAGTGGTGCCAAAAGATGACACATCCACCTCTGGGACACAGGCCCTGCCCAGTGAGGCCAGGAGCTCTTCCCAACCTCCTTTCAACCCTGTTCTGTCTGAGGGGACTGGGGTCTCCAGCATGAGATCACCATCCAGTGGAGGGGCTGAAACTATTCCCCAGCCCTCTCCCCTGCCCATTCCAGCTGTGGTGCCCCCCTCCCACCAGGTGGAGGAGAGCTGGTGCTCCACTTGCCCCTTGCCTGCCCCAACTGCCCCGGCCAAGGTGGTTGGGGTGGCCAGTGACTGTGGTGCCAAGGCCCTGTTGGATGATGGGGCTTGGGTCTCCTCCCAGTTGCCCACTGTGGCCTTGTGTGAGGTGGCTGGCCCCGGAGAGGTGGGCCAGGAGTGGTCTGGCTCATCCCCTATGAACGGTGGGCCATCTGCCACTAAGAAGAAGAACAAAGGAAGGTGAAGGGAGCCTCTCAGGACAACCCATCTCCGCTGGGACCCTCCTTAGCTGGCTCCGGGGGGTGCGCCCTGCTGGAGACCCTGATTCCACTCTGGCTGTCATGCTGGTGACCCTGTTGCACATGACTATGGTGGGGGAGGCGATGGTGGGGGTCACCAACCCCTCACCTGTCTCACAACTTCTAGAGCTGGGTGTCAGTAAAAGTGATACAGAATACCTCTCTTATGGAGGCCTGACCCAGGGGGTGGCAGAGGAGTCTGCTGACCTCTTGGTCATGTCCCAGCCTACTGAATTGGATGAGGAAGCTAGTGAGATGGTGGAGATCCAGCTTTCTGACCGTTGCAAGTGATGTCAAGAGCAGGATGACATCTCTCCCCCCAAGAAGGTGAGGATCGCTCTCCAGTAGCCAGTCCTCAACCTGGATGATGAGACGAGTCTGATGTGTCTAGAGATTAAGGGTGTAGACACTGCATTTGTGGGTGAGCTCCCACTTGGGGTGAAGCCTCGCTGTGCTTCTGTCGGAAATGTCCAGCCACATTTCATAGTTTCATAGTTTCTAGGGTCGGAAAGGACCTGAGCAGACATCGAGTCTGACCCCCTGCCATGGCAGGAAAGAGTACTGGGGGTCAAACAACCCCAGCAAGGTGTTCATCTAGCCTCCTCTTAAAGACCCCCAGGGTAGGAGCCAGCACCACTTCTCTTGGAAGTTGGTTCCAGATCCTAGCCACCCTGACAGTGAAGTAGCGCCTCCTGATAGCTAGCCTAAATCTACCCTCTGCCAGCTTGTAACCGTTATTCCTGGTCACTCCTGGTAGTGCTTGGGGGAACAGGGACTTCCCCAGTGCCTGCTGGTCCCCTCTGACTAGTTTGTAACAGGCCACTAGATCCCCCCTCAGCCTTCTCTTGTGGAGGCTGAACAGGTTCAGGTCTCATAGCCTCTCCTCATAGGGCCTGCCCTGCTGCCCCCTGATGTTGGCTGACTCCCTCCTCAGTGGCCCCGGCCTTTGATCGGGTGGGCCATGCCTACCTGTTCCAGACCCTGGAGGCCTTTGGCTTTGGGACCCTCTTCACCGGGGCCCTCCAGGTCTTGTACCAAGATACCTCCAGCCTTCTCAAGGTGAACAGCATGTTCTGCATCCCATTCCCCATGCACAAGGGCATCCATCAGGGCTGCCCACTGGTGGGCATACTCTATGCCCTGGCCATTAAGCTGCTGCACACACTGCGGTGCTTCCTGAGTGGTGTGGCCTTGCCATAGGCCACAGGCCTATCCATTGGCCCTCCACTCTGGCTATCGGCATATGCAGACGATGTGACCATATTTCTTAACACCCAGGAAGCCGTGAGCCCTGACAGATTGCCAGTGAGCCTGTCAACACACCTCTTCAGCCTGTATCAATTGAACCAAGAGTGATACCTTTCTGCTTGGCCTGTGGATCAGTGTGACCCTACAGGGTTTACCAGGGGGCCTCGCCTGGTGCTGCAAGGGCCTCAAGGTCCTGAGCATGTTCCTGGGCCCAACAACCTTCATGGCATGCAACTGGGATGGCTTTGAAGAAGAGGTGGAGGCCAGCTTGCAATGGTGGCGCTGGCACCTAACCAGCCTCTCCTACTGTGAATGTGTCCTCATTGCCAACAACCTGGTGGTGGTGACCCTGTGGCACCAGTATGTCATACTGGACCCACCACAGGACCTACTCGAGAGGCTCTGGTGCCTCCTGGTAGATTTTTTCTGGGATGGGCGCCACTGGTTTCCATGAGCCATCCTTTACTTATCTGTCACTAAGTGGGGCTAGAGCCTGGTTGAGCTGGAGAGCCAGGTGGCCTGGCCTCAGCGACTCCTATTCTGGTAGCAACTGGCTTTCCAGTTCCTGCAGAGGGTGGGAGCCTTGGCTTCAATGGGGAGCTCTTCCTGCTGGATCTCATGCTCCTGAACTGAGTGGTGCTTCTGGCTTTCTACTGCAGTGTGGTACAAGCCTGGCAGGCCACCTTCCACCTCCAGCCCCAGGCCTGGCACCTGTGTTTTCCATACCTGCTGAGGGAGCATTTGGTGCACAACCCAGCACTGAGATGCCCCGTGCCAAGCCTGGCCTCTGCCAGCATCACAGCTGCCCTCATCCAGGCATGTCCTCTGCCTGAGCCATCTCCTTGACCCTGCTTAGTTGGCCTGGATCTTGCCTGAGGCCCTGACCACCTGGCTAGGCATGTGCCCCATCTGCAACATGAGCTGTCTCCTGCGTGACATCCAGGCTGCCCTCCCACCTCCAGGCATGCCAGGTCCCCCGTGCTACAGATGCTCCGAATGAGGCTTTTCCCATGCTGCCAGTCACCCTGGCTGTGGCTGGCAAACTGGCCGGCAGGCCTGGTACCCTGCTGACACTCCCTGTGCCTTCTGACAGTGATGTGGGTTGCCCCTTTGCTTCTCTGTCACATAGAAGTCTTTATGCCTGGATGGTACATGTCTGCCATGCCCAAGTGCTGGTGAGCCACCCTGATGCACTGTGGCAATGGTGCCTGGGGCCACCAGATTCCACACTGGCCCACCCAGATTGGCGCACATTGTATAAGCTGCCAACCAGACTGGCGACCTGCAGTGGTGGTTGCTGCATGGCATCCTAGCCACTGGAATGTTTGCATCCCACTTTGACCCAGCCTCCTCAATGGCCTGCCCCATCTGCCCTGCAGCATTGAGGAGAACCTCTTTCATGCCTTCCTCAACTGTCCCCACCTGCAGCTGCTCTTTCTTGGCCTTGAGCTGCTGCTGCAGGCGCTGGGCAGGAGCCTCCCAGAGACCACCTAAGTGTGCTTCTACCTGTACCGGGTGGCCAGGCAGGGTACCATATGTCTGGCCAGCTTTCTGCTGGGTCAGACCAAGATGGCTGTCCTCAAGAGCCACTGCAGCCATCTTGTCGGGACTGGCTCAGACAATGCCCTGTGGCTTTTTGGCCTCCTGGTGCAGGCATGCCTCTTGATGGAGTTTGAGAATGCTGTGCTCCAGCCTTTGAGGTAAGCTGGGCCCTTAAGGGAGTGCTGTGCCACGTGGAAGATGGCTATCTTCAATACGTGCTCTGATGTCATGACTGGTTTGGGTGACTGGGCAGGCTCGATGTTGGACTGCGACTCCCAGTTTGTGCTGCACCCTGGGCCCTCACCAAGCTGCTTTTTGCTTTTTTTTTTTTTTCTTTGTGTGGGAAGTTGAAGGTGTTGTCATATGCATGATTGGATAGAGCAGGGTAGGAATCATTTATTTATAGGGGGCCCATACGACCATGTGGCTGGTGTCCTGACCGCATAATGGCATGTTAGGCATGACATAATACTGCAAAGATGTCTTTCATGGTATGATGTTATGAATGTAATGGCATGGTGCTCGTGGTTTGATGGTAATTTGTTTGTCTTTGCTTTGTATATTGGACCTGGACCCTGGAGGGGCCAACTTTTTGTACCCTGAACTCCTGAATAAAGTAGTTAAAAAGTGAAAGTCCTTCCTTCCTTCCTATTAGCTGTAGTTATTTTCTAGCTCCAACATGCTACAGTAGTGAAAATCCCATGTTCAGACCCTGGTGATGATGGCTTGTTGCAATGCAAACCACTGAATGTTCAAAGAAATGATGATCTTGCGGTTAAGTCACTGGCCTGGCTTTTCATTCCTGGATTTGTCACAGGGTTTCTGTATGAACTCTGACAAGTCTTTTAATCTCTTTGTGCCTTGATTCCCCATCTGTAAATTAGGAGTAATACCCTTTCCTTTTTCCCAATCTGCAACTTGTCCATTTAGTTTTTCAGCTTTTTGGGACAGATACTGTCTCACTATTTATGTGCAATGTCTAGAGGCAGTGTGACCCTGATTTTGTATTATAAGCCTGCAAATGTTACCCCAGCACAAATAATAAATAGCAGCAACATAAAGGACTCTCAGCTCAGGTCCCTGATGCTGATGAAACCAGCAAGAGCACAAATGGCTGACAGAAGTGCCCTGTACAAGGGCAGATCCAGAGAGAGTATAGTGTTGTGGCTGCTCACTAGGGGTGTGCAAAGCAGACAGTATTCAGTTTGGATTTGGCCCAATTAAGGGGAGAGTAATTCTATTCACTGATTTAAATCACTGTCCCAATTCAATCTGGCCAAATCTAAATCTGAAGATTTGATTCTGAGTCAGAGAATCAGCAGTTCAGCCACAGACACACCAGAAGTACTTCCAGTCCATTTCTGGGTCTGCTGCTGAGTGTGCGGGGGATCCCGCCCCCCCTCACTGGCTCAGTGATCAGCCATGAGGGGACCCTGGGTGCCCCCCCAGACCCAGGAGGCACCAGTCGCCAAGCTGGCAGGGCGGGGAGGGGGGATCGCCCAGACACTCCACAGTGGACCCAGAAGTGGACTGGAGGTACTTCTGGTCCATTTCTGGGTCCACCACTGAGTGCATGGGGGACTCCCCTGCACTCCTGTGGGATACTCCATCCGCTCCACCATCTTATCATTCATGAGCCATGCTTGGTACCTCGAGGCATATACTAAAAACATATAAAGCTGCATCTATGGAAAAATTGTCAAATCTCTCTGAATTGAATCAGAGGCTTACAATCCAATTCAGAGAGATTAATGTGTCTGCTGATTTGATTTGGATTCAGAGGTTTGGGTGCCGAATCCAGCCAAATCTCCTTTGAATCAAATCAGCAACCAAAGCTTTTCACAGCCCTACTTCTCACCTCCCCCACCCCCACACCTTGTGACTGGACTATGCCACAGGAGACTCTGAGTGCTTTCTTAAAATCCTCAAAGCAGGTAGGAAGCCCCTCCCTTCTCTTCCATGCACAGAGGCATATCCATTCCCATCTGTTTCCCCACCTCCTCCTCCTCTTGCTGCTTTCCACACTGTCAAGGGGCAGGGAGAGCTTCAGAGCCACTCCTGCCCACTCCAGCCATGCTGTGTAGGAGGTTGGCCTGTTGTGATAGTGGCAAAAGCAGCGTGATGGAGGAGAAGGTTTCCCCTCCCTGTGTCTTCTCCCAGGGGATCAGGTAGGGTGGGAGAACCCACTTGCCTACCCATCCCATCTTATTTCCAACTGAGCCCAGCCCCTGTGCAGCTAGGCTGGAGTGGGCACAAGTGGCTATGGAGCTTTGTCCACCCTCAGGGCAGCAGGGGAAGGGACAGGGAGGGGATGTGACTCTGACCAGGCAGGGGAAGGGACCCAGGACTCTTACTTGGTTAAAAAGTTCCCAGAGGCTCCCCCTACCTTGTCTGCCCACTACACTGGGTGTGGTGGGGAGAGACTGGAGGTGGGAGGTGCAGCCACCCCTACAGCAGAGGTCACTGCTCCCACATCCCCACTTGACAAATCCTGGATCTGCCCCTGGTCCTGCATGTAGCAGAAGAGGGAGATGAGCAATCCTGTGAAGTTAAATTTGGCTCTTAGTTTTAGAATTATATGAAAATGTATGTTCACATATTTGGCTTTGAAGGCATGGATTCTGGATCTGCAGAGGTGACTAGGAGGCGAGGAACCTGCATTAGGTATCTTATTTCAGATCTTTGAATTGTGTATGTATTTTGCTACTCAAAACCCATTTTAGATCCTCTTTTAAAAATGATATCTTGAAAGGGAGAAAAATCAAATGTTCTTTTTTAATAGTTGTCTTGTATTTTTTAATAGTTGCAGCAGGGGAGAGTATAGAGCAGAGATGAAACATTTCTTTTCTTTTTTTTTAATCTCCACTAAATGTAATTCTGCACCTGCTGTGGCAACTTCCTCCTACAACCTCATCAATGACCTCAACCTCAGTCTGGAGGGACAAAACTCAGGAGAGGTGAAAGGTCAACCAAAGTATTGACTAAGGCTGTCCATGCTTAACTATGAGATCCTGTGCTCTTTTTGAACATAACAGTTTCATCAATTTCAGTCCCCTGCTGACACACAAAACTGGAGCTGGTAGGGGAGTGGAGAGATGTTGCAGTGTGTATCCATGCGTTAGCTCCACTTGCATAGCTGTCGCTCAAAACATACTTAACTTCCTGGTTTGGTTTTGTTGGGGTCACTCAGCTTGGCAGCTGGGTTATACAGATTGTTGCAGCTCTCATGCTGGAGAGAGGATATATATATAGCCCCTATATATACACCAAACCAGGAAGTTAAGTCTGTTTTGAGTGACAGCTATGCAAGTGGATATACATGGATACACGGCTATGCATGGATACACATTGCAACACCTCTCCATTCCCCTACCAGCTCCAGTTTTGTGTACCAGTCATATATATAAATGGGAATGTAAAAAAAAAAAATGCAAGTTGGTGTCCATCAGGCTTGATAGCATCTGGTCACACTATGGATCTTTTGAACTAGATATTTGGAAAACCTCCAAAATGTTACCCTGAACTTCATGCTCAGGAGCTGGGATACTTAATCATCTGACTTGTACAAGCAAACGCTGTTTTCATGTGCAAACTCAGAGATTTGCACCCAGTTTGAATGTGCATGTTTAAATGCACAGATTTAGGGATTGGATTAAAACTCCTTTGAAAATGGCCATTTAACATCCCTTTAACTCTGTACACATGGCCTATTGTCAGATACTGTTAAGATTGACTGTGCTTCTATGGGTATGTTAACATTGCACATTGCTCTTCACTGTAGAGATAGCTGAGCAAGCTTCTACCAAACTATCTCACTTACTAGAAACATTCCCCAGCATTTTTCTTCATGTTTGCTAATTTACCCTGCTGAAAAAGTTTTATTTTGGTAAACAAGGGGAAATAGCCTGCCTGGAACTCCATGCTATCATGGCTAGGCTGCTCATAGTACCCAAGCTAACCTAAGCATCTCTACACTGCAATACATTTTACAGCACAGACACTCTAAAATGCTTCTAAATATTTCCCAGTTAGTCTGCATGTGGAAGCAGTGGCACAAAATTCCTTTATAACATTTTTAAAAGGGTGGTTTCTGGGTTGGAAGTTAGTCTGCATTCTCAGAAGCCTTGCTTTGCATGCTGTTGTCATTCATGTATGCCAAAGAAATACTCATCCATTGCCCATTAGCTTTCCTATCTGGATAGATGCATAGACACTAGGGCGGTGCGAAATTTTGTCGGCCGTTTTGTTTTCACACTGTTTTGACCAATTTGGAGGCTAGTCGAAACATTTCGAAAGTTGAAACATTTTGACCATAGGCTGGGGATGGGAAGTTAGTCCAGCTGGGCTGACTTCCAATCCCCAGCGTAAGATCCAGTAGGGGGGGATGGGAACTCAGCCCAGCTGGGTTGACTCCCCAATCCCCATGCTAGATCCCCATCCCCAGTGCTAGATCTCACTGGGGACAGGAGGCAGCCTAGCTGGGCTGCTTCCTCGTCCCTGGTGCTAGATCGTGCTGGGGGTGGGAAGCAACCCAGTTGGGCTGCCTTCTGCCCTGGTGCAATCTAGTGCCCCAGCAAAACATTGAAACAGCGTCAAAACAGTCTTTTTGCTTCAATGGAATGAAACAAATAACTGTTTTGACTCTAAATGAAATTTGAAACAGAACGCTGTTCCATCAAACCATCAAAACTGAATGGAAAATGGAACAGTGCTGTTTCACACAGCCCTAATAGATACCTACCCACTACTCTCCTGATTCCCTCTCTTCTGCACAAAGGTAATGCCACTATTTTCTCAAAGGATGGAAAAGGATCAACAAGTTATTCATCCTTCTCTGTCATCCCCAGAGTGATGTTAGTGTTTTACATGTTACTTAGGGTTTAAATATTAATAAGAAATGAGCTTCTGTAGCCCTTCAGTGGGACTAAAATGTTCAGGTTTGGCGGTATTTGGATACAAGATTATTGTTGCTCATGGAAGACGCACCTAGTAAGCTCAGTGTGTCAGAAGACCAGTACGGTGGGGCTTCAGATCAACTGTAAGGGGACTGAAGAGAATTTTCAAGGCACAGGGCAGTCTTGATTTAGCATTATACCAGTCCTACTTGGCACAGAGGACATATCAGGGGCTGCTGTGGACAGGCCAGTGGTACTCCACAATGGGGAGAGTTTTGATGAAGCCTGAATTGAAGGGCACTGGAGTCATCTGCTACTCTCCAACCACAAAACAGTCTCTAGAAGACCATTCTAGCCATCATAAACTAGAATAACTCTTGGGTTGATTTAGTCAGTTAGGCTACTGGTTGCCTTCAGAATTAGGGAACAGATAAAAGTAATTTAGTCACCTTCACCTTTCTCCTCACCATTAAATGCAGAAAGCATGAGCTGAGGCATGCACCTGGACTGTCTCACAGACAGCTGATAAAATTAATTAAAATAATGAGTTAAAAGAAAATGAAAATATAGGGAAATGGATACTAAAAATAACAGCTTATTTATTGTTTTTCAGCAATTATTTTTGTGGAATATCGATTCTCAGTCTTGCAGCTTCACTGTGGACCAGTTTTTGGTTGAACTGAAGGCCGGAGGGATAAGTGAAGAACACGAGGCAGCTGTACAAAGGGAACTGCAACATATCCAAAAACTAGATGTTCTGGATTTTCTGACTTACCTACCACTCTTTGTTCTTATCCATAACTCTGTCATTACCAATCCACTGGATGATTCAAGAACAATTTGAGAAACTATGTCAACTCTAGCAGAAGGGAAGTTGGTTTGTCATGAAGACTCTTAAGGTTATGTCTATATGTACAGCTTCCTTGTCTAGCCCAGGAAAACCACGAAAAAGACAAGCACCATCCACTCACTCCCGCTTCCCCTGTGCCCACATCTAACAATTAGGCAGAACAGACAAATCAGTGTACACGGCTCTCAGGTTTTCTTAAGACAAAGGACTTGAGAGCATTTCTGAGCCTTTCTTTCTCCTTTGACTACCTACTAACCTTGAGTGTAGGCAGATTGGGAGTGAGTGAATGGCCTTGTTTCTTAGTAGGCTCAGCAGAGAAGTGAGGAAGACATAGTGTCAAGTGAACATTTTCTTTTAAGCAGCTCTGACTGTCTTTGTAAAGGCAGACAAGAACTACACTGGGGTAGCTTTGCAACAAAAGTGCAGTTCAAACCAGTACAGTGGTCCATGTAAATAAATCAAAACCCAGTCTGCAGCCCTCAGTCATGTTAAGTAGCCCTTGGAGGAGCAAATCAGATAGAGGCTGGGGTACCGAGCTTTGCATCAACAGTTTACTCAGTGGGAATGTAAATTTAGGAGTGGAATTGGCACACATGACAATTGTCTGAGCTGTAGCCCTCTTCAAAATATACTTAAAATTAAATGAGACAAGTCCATGTGAAGAAAATGGAGACATACAATCAAGGAAACCCATTTCTATACATGAAGGGCCAGATTTTCAAAAGTTTGTGGCAACCATGATTGCTCTCAAGCTGGCTACTTCATTTAGGTGCCTGAAATGGAAAGAGCTGGTTGTGGGCTCATAGAATCATAGAAGTCGGGTCAGAAGGGACCTTGTAGATCTTCAAGTCCAACCACCTGCCCGGACAGGAGAAAAAACTAGGCTCAAATGATCCCAGCCAGGTAGGCATCGAGCCTCCTCTTAAAGACCCCCAGGGTAGGAGCCAGCACCACTTCCCTTGGAAGTTGGTTCCAGATCCTAGCTGCCCTAACTGTGAAGTAGTTCTT
>NW_017728931.1:44973837-44975083 GCF_001723895.1 Crocodylus porosus | reverse complement strand
TAAACCTACTCTCCAACAGCTTGTGGCCGTTATTTCTTGTTATGCCAGGGGGCGCCAGGGGAAACAAGGTGTCTCCCAAACCCTTCTGGTCCCACCTAGTGAGTTTATAGATGGTCACCAGATCCCCCCTCAGCCTTCTCTTGTGAAGGCTGAACAGGTTCAGGTTCCACAGTCTCTCATAGGGTCTTCCCTGTTGTCCCTGGATCATGAGGGTGCACCTTCTCTGGACCCTCTCAATGTTGCCTACATCCTTCCTGAAGTGGGGCGCACAGAACTGGATGCAGTACTCCAGCTGTGACCTGACCAGTGTCGCATAGAGGGGGAGGATCACCTCCTTGGCCCTGCTAGAGATGCACCTGTGGATGCACGACAAGGTCCAGTTAGCCCTGCCAACCGTGACCTCGCATTGTCAGCCCGTGTTCATCTTGGAGTCAGTAATGACTCCAAGATCCCTTTCTGCCTCCATGCTCTCAAGAAGGGAGTTTCCCATCTTATAAGTGTGCTGCTAGTTACTGCTGCCCAAGTGCAGCACCCTGCACTTGTCAGTATTGAAACACATCCTGTTTTTGTTAGCCCACCTCTGTAACCTATCCAGGTCTTGCTGTAGTCTTTCCCTCCCTACTAACGTGCTCACCTCACCCCAAATTTTGGTATCATCAGCGAATTTAAACAGGTTGCTTTTCACCCCGGCGTCCAAATTGCTGATAAAGAAATTGAACAGCGCAGGTCCAAAGACTGAGCCCTGGGGGATTCCGCTGCCCACTTCTCCCCAGGTCGAATATGATCCGTCCACCACCACCCTCTGGGTGCAACCCTTCAGCCAATCTGCAATCCATCTGACTGTGTAGGCATCAATGCCACAGTCGCCCAATTTTTTAATGAGGATGGGGTGGGAGATGGTGTCAAAGACCTTGCTGAAGTCCAGAAAGATTACATCCACGGCAACACCTGCATCCAATGCTTTTGTGACCTGATCATAAAAGGCAATCAGGTTTGTGTGACATTACCTGCCCCTAATGAAACCGTGCTGGTTGCCATTGAGCATCATCTCTGAGGCCGGCCCATCGCAGATGTGCTCCATGATGATCTTCTCAAAGGGTTTCCCTCGGATTGAGGTAAGACTGACAGGCCTGTAGTTGCCCGGGTTCTCCCTCCTTCCTTTTTTAAAGATGGGGACCACGTTGGCTACCTTCCAATCAGCTGGCACCTGGCCCACCTGAGCACCATGAGCACTCATAAAGCCGTG
>NW_017728931.1:44970025-44973727 GCF_001723895.1 Crocodylus porosus | reverse complement strand
AAGAGGTCTGCTTTCTCCTCTGGCGCAACCACCAGATTGTCCAGAGGATCTTGCAGGGGCCCCACATTTCCTGGTGCTTTCTTCATCCTCCCTATATATTTGAAAAAGGACTTTTTATTATCTTTGATTTTGGACGCAAGTCCTAGCTCTATGTCCGCCTTAGATGTCTTCAAAAATCAGATCTGTTATCTGTTATTATTATATGTTAAAGAACTTTTTTAGAGCAAAATTATAATGCCCTAGTAGTACCTTTCTTTTTCTTTACTTGGTTAAGCAATGTACTGAGATAGACATGTAACTATTGAGTGTAATCAGGTTGTTTCTATTATGTAATAAGAAACCAGATGAAAGTTGATTTTTGCCTTTTCAACTAACATTTGAGATTCTCTGTTTATTTTTAAAATGGTGATAAGCCAAGTCAAATAAACAATATCTTGTATGGGCTAGTCAGTCACAGGGGGAATTTGGATTTACCTAATTGGGTAAAAATCAAAAAGGATATTCCAGACAATAGCAGTTCCCAGAGGAATTGCAAGGATTTTGACTCATTAGGAAGTAATTCACCATATCATTTGATGCAAAGGCAGCTCTGTAGATCGCCGTCCTTAGGATGTTACTACAGACTCAGAAGAACCTTCAGTTTTGTTTGCAGTGGGAGTTTTGCTTTCCTAAGTCCTGGCACATCAAATGAGGTTAATTGTGTTTTGTACCAGCCACAGGCCCTAGTGAAAAAAAACCTTGGGCAGATTCTTAACTGGTGGAAAGCACTTGAAGTTCTGGCAGTATATATTGGGTATATCATAGCAAGTGTCTTTGCTTACGCTGCAATCAGGATTCAGCAAATACAGAATCGGTATATTAATTCCCTTAAACATTGATTGAACATAGATGGATTTAGGCTTTTAAATACATGGCTAGATTATTTAAATAATAAGGTAACACACTTTCACTAAAATTATATGTTGACTTAATCATATGTTATATTGATCAATCCATTGTGAAAACAGTTGAATCAATATCTTATCGCATTATTGCAAAGTGTGCTTATAGCATATTAGATTATGGGTAGCTGACTGAAATTCAAAAGCAGCTGAATCGAATTTCTGACAAACATTACTTGTACGGTTTTAAAAAAGGTAATGCTACCCAATTGTGTAGATTTGTTTCTAATTCGTATGAAAGTTGTTTGTTTAAATCTAAGGTGTACAATTTTTAAATACGACACTAACTCACCTGGGAATTCTACCTACAGCACTTGGTGAAAAGCTGTCACAAAAATAAAACCATAGCACCTCTTCCATTATAATTGTGCAATGTTTTTTCTTCTCTAAAAATACTAATATATTTATGGTGTTGGTGTATCAGATCTAAGTACAGAAACATGCAAGTTATAGCTAAGGTACTGTGAACTCTTACATCTGCGGTATTCTTACTCTGATCCATATATGATCAGGTCCCATTATAAGGAGATACAGACTGAAAGGCAGAGCCTGCCTCACTGAGTTTATAATGTGAGTAGACAAGGTAGACAAAATATTACCAGCCAAACACAAAACATGCAGCACACCAAGGACATAGAGTTTGCCAGTTGTCATTTGTTTTCATGTTAGAGTGTTTGAAATAGACCCATTTTTCACATGTAGGTTTTTAATTAAATGATGTTATTGATCATGTCACCAAATCAGTTACCAGAACGTTTCATGTATTGAACAAATACTTAGGGGTAAAAGAAACACACTGATAACGTTTTGGATTATTTTTTTAAATAGTTAAGAAGCAGGAATTTATTGCATAACATGAGAAATTTAACAGTGACAGCAATTGCTCATGAAAAATAATCTGTTCTCAAACAAAGCCAACATTAAACACGAAAAGTACCCTTTGAACAATTCCACAAATTCTAACAGGTTTGCTTCTCTACTCTTCTCCCCCTCTATTTTTAATTTCCCCAAGCTAATGTCTTTCCACCCTGCTTTCTTTCCCTCCCCTGTGCTGTCGCTGTTAGTCCTGCTCATCCAAAGTAGTCTCAGGCTCAGACTGGGTCAAAGGAGAAAAGAAAAAAAAGACACAAAATGGGCAAAGTGGCTAGAGGCATCTCTCTGCTGCTTCCTACATCCCCATGGGTGGGGTATAGCAGGGTTTCCTTTGAGATAGGACAGGGCTCGATATAGGGGTGTTTTTTGCCCCTGTAGTTTCTGGCAGTGGCTCCCAGCTAGCTAATTACTTGGTTATGGAATTAATTGGTGCCTGAGGAGGTGATGCCAGACTAGTTTGGTGGCACTTTTGATTCTTTCTGTGCAGCCTGCAGGCAAATTTTCTCCTTCCTTGAAGGGATCTGCAGAGTTTGCAGTGATTTATTTTAGATTTTACCTGCCTTGAATTAGTTTCCTTGCCTTTTTACTTTTTAACTATTCCATTTTCAGAATGGCACCTTTAACTAGAAATTCTCAATGAGTCTTTCTCATCGATATCTTCTCAGCAGTTTTAAGGAAGTGCTACAGAATAGCTCTCAAATCTGCTCCAGGTTCTAGCACTGCAGTACGGTAGTGAGCCCCCCGTCTCCATTATTACATCCAAATTGTTTGCTGAATGATTTTAGTGACAAATAGAAGGAGAAGAGGCAAGGACAATATAGGCTGGGGCTTTCTAGACAGGCCTTGTATAGATTAGCTGGTATATTGTCCTGCAGGCTAGTAAGTCTGGTAGAAACAGAAACACTTGACTAATCAATCTCCCTGCAGTCATCAGTTTTGCTCCTGCCACAAGAGAACTTCCTCAATGTACTCTATGGAACCCCTGCAAAATATGCCTTGGAGCCACCCAAAAAATACCATTAAGGGTTGAAGTTATAATCACAAGTAGTGGTATCATGTCACATAAGGGAAACATGCAAGGCAATGCCAGCTGCTGGCAAGGAATGTTAGGACTACTGGCTTTCATGGTAACGTTCGCCATCTTGTCACAGTATGTTTATGAAAGATTAGCGTGAGAGTTGGTGCAACACTATAATAAACCATCAGCAAGTACACTGTGCAACTGATTCACTTATCTCCTTTTCCCTTTTATTCACGTCATCCTTCCCAAAAGTCAGGAGAAACTATCAGTTCCATAAAGCAACTGGAGGTGATACATTTCCTTCTCCCTTCCTACACCTGTCTTGTCTGTTTAGACTGTAAGCTCTTCAGATGTCCATTCAATAGGCCTGTGCAAGTCAGCAGCGATCTGATCTGGCTTCAGATCTGGCAACTTCGGATGGCCGCAATCTGAACCGGATCTCCAGACTGGGTTTCTGCCTCAGAGATCTGGCCACAGGGTATAATGGGGAATCAATGAAATATCTGTAACTTTGTTATTTTTTGTCTGATTTGGGTGAAACATGCAGGGATGATAGCCTCTGCTGAGAGCATGACATTTGCCAAGTTTCAAGAAGATCGGTGCAGGGGTCTTGGGGCAACTGTACCCCAAATTCCTAAAAGCCAAACTCACATCTCGGCTGTGTGTTACAACACAGGGCAGGTCAAAACTGCAGGGCTAGTTGCTTTTACTGAGGCCACAAAGCCTGCCAAGCTTTAAGGAGATTGGTGCAGGGGTTTGGGGGGAACTGCACCTCAAGCTGTGGACAAGCAAAACTGGTGCCATGGGTGACACTGCGTGTTAAGGTGCAGCAGGGTGACAGCTGCAGGGATGGTGGCCCCTGCTGTG
>NW_017728931.1:44934631-44969825 GCF_001723895.1 Crocodylus porosus | reverse complement strand
GAGTCCCTGGTCCCTGAGTGAATCATGATCGACAGATTGGTAACTGGGAACACAGCAGCTCAGCAGCCAGGCTGCAGCAGTCTCCCCTCCCTGCCCCAGGACAGACACAGTCAGTCCCACGAGCACCCATGGCACGAGTTTTCCTTGTCCCTAGCTTGAGGTACGGTTCCCCACAAACCCCTGCACCGATCTTCTTGAAACTTGGCAGGCTTTGTGGCCTCACTAAGAGCTACCAGCTCTGCAGTCTTGACCCCTGTGTGTTGTAACACATAGACATGACAGGAGTTTTGTTTTCAAGAATTTGGGGTACAGTTGCCCCCAAGCCCCTGCACCGATATCCTTGAAACGTGACGGGCTCTGTGGCCTCAGCATGGGCTACCACCCCTGCAGTTTTGAGCCCACTATATTGTAACACCTAGACATGACATGAGTTTTGCTTTCAAGAATTCAGGGTGCCATTCCCCCCAACCCTCTCTACAGATCTCCTTGAAACTTGGCAAGCTTCAGGCTTTCTGCAGGGTCTACCATACCTGAAAGGCTCATCCAAATTGGACAAAAAGCAGCAAAGTTATAGATATTTTAGTGTTTCCCCATTATACCTTATGGCCGGATCTCTGAGTCGATTCTGAAGCGCTTCGGGAGGCCAAATGAGGTGGCACTTCGACCCGGATGCACCTCTTTGGACCCCGAAGCATCTGAAGCTTCTCTGGATCTGAAGCTCTGTCCAAAGCCTCGCACAGCCCTACCATTCAAGTGTGCACATTTGTATGCAAGACAATGAATGGGGCCTCTCTTTCATGTAGCATTGCTATGTCGTGACTCAATACAAATAATAAATAATGATTCCTTAGACTGCCACATTTTTCTAGTTTAATGTTGGGGTCCAGGCTGGGTCTATGCACCACTCCTAACAGGTATTTGCAATATACACAGTGCTACTTGCAAATCTTTCTCAAAAGTACTACTGCCATCGATCAGTATTTACAGAAAGGATGGTCCCATATAATCAATCATGATTAGGTAAAGAGAGTTGGAACAACTTAGATACCTGCCCTTTTTTTGGTAAAATCAGTTCAGTTACCTTCAAGCAAGATGTCCTTTGTTTTGCACACTGATATTTTTTCTGCAGGGTTTCTAAGCAGCCTGGTTGCTCACCATGGAGCTGATAAATGTCAGAGTGGATGGATTTCTAACCAGCATGAACAGGCAAGGTTCTTTGAGTAGATGTGATATCTTTTATTAGACCAGCTGAGTAGTTGGAAAATAGATCTTGGCAAGCTTTCAGGCGCGGTCACCCTTTGTCAGGCATAGTGAGTCTCTGCTGGTCTGAGAATGAAACAGAATGAAAGTATTTTACAAAGAAACTGATAAATTCTACAGTAAATGAGGTATCAAAATCTGGATTAAATGTTCTTAGATTTTGAATCGAGTCTAAAATATAAGCACAACAATGTATTTACCTTTACAATACTCTGTTTCTAATAAGAAGAAGCTGGGTAAGTCATGGCCTGATCTAAAACCCATTGGAAAGTTACCTGTTGTCTTCAGTTGGATTTGGAATATGCCCTGCATAAATCACAGGTAGATAAAATCTGTTTAGGCCATTTAAAGTTCAACTCCCTGTCTTGAGGAGAACCCAGTGATCAAATATTGATGTATTGACACAACCACCAACAACACTGTAATTTGACTCATTTATGAGCCCTAGGACTGAACTAACTTGGAGACTGAATTATCTCTGTGCCTGAAGAGCAGGTGGCTAGTCAATGCTAAGGTGGGGATTATTGCTGCAGACAGTGCTGGAAAGCTTGCTTTGCACCTGCCTCCTCCGACTTCTATCAAGCATGTAGATAAAAAGATTCCGGTTCCCTGGCACTGCCAACCAAGCCCTCCAATCTTTCAAAAACAAATACTCAACCCTGACTGTAAAATAAAATATAAAATAAGAGTTACTACCACCTTCTATTGACTGTTGATTGACCTGAGCACTCTCCAATAGTGAACATAAAAGATTAGATATCACTTTCCATACAGGTGTTTAAGCAAATCATTTTTTTCTGGCCTGGAGACTGAATTGTTCAAGGCTCTGGAAAAGGTCGGTGTGTAGCTTTACAAATGTATTTAGCAAAGGGAAGGCATTACCTTACAGCTTCAAAGAAGCTGACTTACAATAACCTGCCTTGTGTTGCTAAAATGAAGAGTTTAAGCTTAACAGCATGCAGTAAAGGAAGGTTTTTGACCCTGCATGTGCATGTAACAGTACAAATATACATTCTAAAAATGAATTATTCAATATTATCTGCAGACTCAGGTAAACAGACAGCATAATGTGCGAGGGAAGCTTGAGGCTCAAAAAAACTGTCATAAATAAGGAAGATCTGAAACTAATTGTAAATTCCACCATTATAAAAGCCTGGGAAAGTGAGAGCAGAATGCAGGCAGTAATCACAAATTCTGCAGATACATGTTCACCAAAGAAGTGCTGAAGCAATGTCCTGAGCTGTCACAGCTCACAGTGAATCTCGGTGTGCACTCTTTTTCTCCGTGTTGCTCTAAGGGCCTGATTCAAAGTCCATTAAAGGCAACAGGACAAGTTTCCATTATGTACTTTTACATATCATTCATTACAGGAATATTGAAATAATAGAGCCTGTGAGAAATCCAGAAGTAATTTAACCCCATGTTTTAAACTTGCTTTTTGTTTGCAAGTAAGCAAAATGGGTCCATTTTTTACTTTTTTTAGTAATCACGTTACTATTTCCTGAGTTTTTAATCAGAAATATTGTTGGGATGCTTGTGAATAATTTCTGTATACTGAAATCTCAGGTTTAAGTGAATGAAAAATTCCAATAACAATGTTTTACAAAACTGTGGGGGGGGAGTTTAAAGACATTACATTTTTCACTAATAGAACAAAACATGTTGATGTTGATGATTTTTCTCCTTTCTTTGACTAAAAACCGCCAATGTGTCGTGTATTCCATTTCGACCAATGCTACTCAATAACTGTAAATATAACATGACCTTCATGCCAGGGCAATGAGGGTCATTTCTCTTTGTATCTTTGACACTTGCTATTTACAGTAATAGTGGGTTCCTCTAATTCTCCTTGATTTTCTATTATGGATGTCAAGAATTTACATTGGAATTGGAACTGAATGACTGGTCACCACTAGGAGACTGACTCTTCCTGCAGGTGAGTTGCTAAGCTCATGCAAAATGCTGACTGGACAAATAAGGCTTTGAAACTATAATTGCAGAATAATCTTCTACAGAATTAGACAGAGGGGTCTGGCTTGAATCTCAATAATCTACTTAGATGGAAAAGAGGTATGTACTTAAATAAATGATCAGTCCCTAATGCTTGTGTATAAGACAGCCATCTCACCCTTTTAGGATGTGTTAAGCTCTGCAAAGGGAATTAATGGTTCAGCCTTTTTCTTGACATTTGAGAGGGATAGCTGTCTGAATCAGAAAGCATTCCCCATTCAGAATACTCAGTGAAGAGTCACATGAAAACACTGATTCCTAGTTGAACAAAGATAATTATTTTCCAATTGAGGCACACTGATGAGTGGCTGGGTGCTCTCAATTACGATCAGACTTCTCTTCCAAATGGAGTACTAAAATCAGAGGAGTGGTTGCCCTTCATTGTGCATGCTGTGTAACTGTATTTGTTAATATTGTATCATGGCAGATACAGGTCATTGAGTTGGACTTTCTTTTTGGGGGGGAAGGGGAGGGTTATTATTGAAATTATTCCAAAGTATGACATTAAAATGTAAAGAGCAGAGTGACAAGCTACTAAATACATTATATTAAATACATTATTTTTTTTCTTCTACCAGGCTTGCTCTTTTTCTAATAATAATTTTAGATCCTGGGGGCATGCCTCTGAAAGTGGCCCCTGACACTCCTGGGGGCTTGTTTCTGTAAGAGGGGAAAGACAGGCAGGTGCTCCCACAGCTTGAAGGGTCTGATCCTGCATAGGAATTCCTAGGGTATGCTAAATTGAGTCCCACAAGCCTCTGGGGCACCTGCCCAGGGCAGCTGGAGAATATGGGCAACTCCAGGCGGCTCATGTTCTTGCACCATAAAGCAAGCAGACGTCTGCTGCTAAGTAGCAAATTGATACCGTCTTTGTTGTAGCCATAAATTGTGAGCATTTGTGGCATGCCAAGGGGCATGGGTGTCTGTTTGCTTGGCCTTTGTGCCACCATAAATATTTTTATGGCAGTACAACAGCAACAAAAACTGGCAGGTGCTTCCAGGGCTTAAGGGGCCCAATACTGCACAGCAATTCCCAGGGGGAACAGGACTAGGTTTCCAACCCCAGAAAATGTGTCGCCCATTATCCTGCAGCATCAATGGGTGGGACAACAGGTGACGTGTTTCACCCAGTGAAGCAGATCAGCTATGCTGGGACACTTTCCAGTCCAGCTGATCTGCTTCATTTGGCAACCTCTATTTCTAGCCTGATTTCCTTCCTGCCCAAAGGGCAACTGGGGACTCAGCTGTAACTGCCATGCAGTTCCTTCCTGTTTCTGCTTCTGGAGCTATATAGTTATCTCCTGCCTTCCTTACTTGGGGCTTTTTAGGAACCCCAAGATCTAACCCTAAGTAGCACACAGCAGCAATAGGTTGTAAAATAAAAATATAGTAACTGAAGTCTATGACTGGATTACTCCCTACTACTTTGGGAGTACATCCTAAAGTTGTGAAACCTGTACAGAAGTTTAAACAACTGGGAGTAATGGCCAAATCATAAGCAAAACATTCTTGACATGTATTCCTATTTCAAGTGGATGGAACAGCAACAATGCCACATGTGAACTGTGTAAAGAAGGATGTTCTTGTGCATAAGATGCTTAACTGAGATTCAAGAGGAGTCCATTCTAGTTCCGACTCTGCCACAGATTGCCTGCATGAGTTCAGGCATGTCAGTAGATCTGCTTGTGACTTCTTTTACCCCATTAAAACTGGTGATGATAATCCTTCCTTCCTTTTGCCTGTTCTGTATCTTGTGTATTTTGACTGTAAAATCTTTGGAATACGAGTCATCTCTTATTGCGAGCTGAGTCCACACTACATATTTTTGCAGGCTGACCTTAAGTTCTGCTTGGAAAATTGTGAGTGTGTCCACAGCTCTCCTGATCAAGGGAAGGCTTCTGCCACCTGGCAGCTGACAAAAGGCCCCTGTAGCTATGTCCATGCCTCAACTGTTGTGCTTTCTCATGGTCCATTTCATGCCTTCTTGACATAAATGATGAAGTGGAGCCAAATGGATCCTGCAGAAGCCATACAGGTGTTCATGAGCCTTGCTGTTCCACTGGGAGGGCTGCTGTCTACTGCCAGAACTTGTGGCAGCAGAAGCAGCCCAGTGTAGCCCAGTCCAGCATGTCTCTATGTCAAGTAAAACAACAGGGCTCTGATCTTACTTAGGACCCCTGAACTCCATTGCAACAGTAGAGGAAGTGGTGATGATGATGATACCTTCTTATAGTTGTTGGAAGTATTCACAAATATTGAAGTATTGCTCAGAGGAACTGATGAGAGAGGGTGAGGTAGACTGTTTTCTTTTTTTGTGGTGGTAATTACTATTGTTCGGTGAGTCACTTTCCCCCACCCAGTAGAACTCTCCACACCTGCAGAAACCACTATCCCACCAGTCCCGAGCTCCCGCAAGATACAGTCTGCTGCAGTGTGGCAATTGCCATACTCCAGCAGCCTCCTGCATCTCATGTATCAGTATCCCCACGCTTAAAAATGGTGGCGGGGCACCTGAAGTAAAGATCTTTCAAAGGGTTTTAGTTCAAGTGCCCCACCAACATTTTAAAGCATGGGGATACTGATACAGGAGACACAGTGATGCTTTCATTAAAGCAGCTCTTGGAGCCGCTGTAATTAAAGCACTGTCTCCCTCCATCCCCCCAGAACACATGTAAAAGTGCCCCAAGATCATACAGGATTTCATCTCAATCAACATGTCAGCCCCCCTCTGGCCAAGAGAGTTTTTAATCTCAGATCTGTTGAAGATAGCCCCAGCAGCCTTCCACACAGCCTTTTTTGCCTGTCCAGAAATAATGTCCCCAAATGTCTTCCAGAACTACAGTCTTGATATATTGAAGGTTGGCTGACTGATATATTGAAGGTTGGCTGGTTGAGATTCCATTGAACAAAGACCATTCTGTAGAAGTTGAGAAAATACAGAAGGCAGAAAATGTAGTACTAGGAAACATATTCCTCAAGACAAGATGTTTCAAGTCGATTTAGAATGATATTGACCCAGTAGAAGATCCAGTACCGAAGGGTCTTATAGTAGATTCAAGTGGTGCTCAATCTTCCGGCCCCACAGCCAAAATAACTGGCATAGAGGTGGTCTGAAGGCTGACTCCCACGGTTGGGTTTGGCCGGCAAACTTGATCCAGCATGGAGTCAGCATGCAGGGGCAGATTACAGTCTAGCAGGCCAAAGGGCATGCCAGTCAGCATCTCTACATGAGGCACTGACTGCACAGTAGCCCATGACTACTGCGCAGTAGCATCACATGGCAGAAAGGGTGACATGACACTACTGTGCAGTAGTCACAAGCTCATGTGCAGTCAGTGTCACGAAAAAGCCATTCCTCCATGCTACTGTGCAGCAACTCCATTTACTGTGCAGTCATTTAGTACTTGTTTATATAAATACTAAACAACTGCACAGTAATAACTGCACAGTCAGTGTCTTGTGTAGATGTGGCCCCTGTGTCCCAGATCCAGCCACAGAGCCAACTTAGACTCTAGAAACAGCTGTAATTAACCCTGCCACCACTCCCCCATCATTGAATTTCCAGGCCTGTAGAGAGCAATCACAGGTTGGATTTGGCCTGCAGCCAGGGAGATGAGCATGACTTCTATAGGGTGCCTCTGACCTAGGCAAAGTTAGCATTTAATTCCTTGAAGAACCACCTCGCTGCAGGATCAGTTTGTCAAACTGCATTTATCCTAAGGTACTCTTGGAACCTGTCAATCCCTTTTCCAGTCTTCTTCCTGAAGTCAGGCTGAGAGGGAAAACCTCCACACTTTAGGTGTCTTCAGACCCTGCTGTATAACCTCAGCAGCACTAAACCTTTTAGGCTCCTTCCTCCTCTGTTGCTGTATTGAGCACACAGAAAAGCCAAAATAGATTCTCACAGAGAATCTTAAAGTGGATCAGCAAGCTATTTTCACCTGCTATCAATTAGTCCCTCTGATCATCAAGGCACACTCTGCTAAAGCTTCATCTTCCTGCTTCAGAAATATGCCAGCCTGACATCTGCAAAGCAGCTATGTGGAACAACCCACTAAATTTCATTAAAAAGTATGAGTTGTCAGGGTAGCCAGGTGGGCTTCCAAGTTCATAAGAGCAGTATTTCACTCTCTTTGAGTCAAAGATCCTCATTTTCACTGCTCAGAGGGGATACTGCTAGAGAAACATCTAGAGTGGCATCCACACTGATATTCAAAGAAGAAATATTACCCTATAATAACTGGTTCTTTGACATGTTCCAGTCAGCAGGGATCCACCTTCTGTGCCTGCTTCTTTAATTTTTCAGGGACTTTGAGGAAGGGAGTGTGCTAGCTCTGCCCTTTAAGGCTTCATTCAGGGAGACTGTGCATGTTGAGACTAGCAGGCACTAATTAGGAATCCAGTCTCATGTACAATGAGGTACATGTGAACACATGGGGTGCACACAGACTATAGCATTTCAAAGAAAGATACTGGTAGTTGCTGTAAGATAAGCTACCATTCTTTTTCTTTCTGTCAGTGCAGAAAGAGGCCTTTTGCTGTTTTTAGTTATAAGAATGTTTTATAAGCAAGGGCATTTCCTACATATTTTTCCAATTCAAAAAGGGAACAGCAGAAGTTCTGTAGAGCATTTTTTTACTTGGAAATTACTGCAACTAAAGCAAATTATATATTTATATTACAGCAAAGTTTGGTGTCCTTCAAACAGACCTACTAGAACTGCTATCAAAAAGTTTTTTGTGACAAAAGAAATTATAGGTTAGTGTGGCTGAGGTGGATAGGCACAAATATGTAAGACGAGAGAGAAACTTGGCTGAATATTAACTATGGTGTCACTAGCATCCCACCAGAATAATTTTCCAGGTTTTCCCCTGTGGGACTATGGCAACAGAATAAAGTCACTGTGGAGTGTGCTGTCTGTGGTACTGAAAGTATGAAACTTATTTACTCATTTTTAAGATTATTGAAGAACTTAAATGTGTGTGTGTGCACGCATGCATACTCACATACATTCTCATATGGAGAAAACTGAAATAAGTGGTAGAGAAATTTTCATTGAGGCAGATACTTTAACCTCATCTGCCTTAAAATGACTCGTTTTGTAGCAATTAATGGGGTGGATTATTATCTTTATTACACTAGAAAGCTATAAATTACAATTATGACAAAATAATAATCCATACAAACTATAAACAAATACTAGCAAAAAGGCCTAATCTTCCCTGTTTGTCTTAATTACAGTTTTCTGCCAAGGCCCAAACATACAGCTCTGAGTCATACTGCAGCACAGCAGAACATAGTCATTGCTTTTATTTCTTATATTCATGGATGAGGCAGAAAATGCTCTTCTTCATTAGTGGGGCTGTCTGAGGTGGGTTATGGATCTCTAATTCTCTGCTCCCATGCCATCACAAATTAGTGTGACCTAAGGACTGCTTTGCTTTGCATCAGATGGCGTATAGTCTCTAAGGTATTGTATACCAGATAAGAATAGCATGAGCACAGTATACTTTGACTGTTCTGTCTCCTCACTGCTCCTAGGAGACCCCCTGTCTGAACCAGGTTTTGATGGAAAGAAGGTGTAAAAGTCAGGTAGGATGGCTCCAGGTCTGCTGGGGAATTCACTTGCCCCCAAATGGTACTCAATGACATAGGTGTCACAAGAGGTTTCAGGTTCCTTTGTACCACACCAGGGGCACAAAAGGAACAGTGTGAAATAGAGGATACACACCATAATTTTTATTCTGAATTAATGATCTGGCCCAGAATGCATTAAGGTCATGGGAAGCTTTCCATTGATGTCAGTGGAGTTTGGATTGGAACCCAAAGTAATTTTCTCCTCGGTTACCTAATTGAAAAATCCATCGTACCATAGCTGTTTACTGATGGTGAGTCTTAAACTATCCGTTTTTCTTCTAGTCTGTGCTGAAGAAAAAGAATGACTTGTTTTCTGAGTCACCAGAGCCACCCCCAAGGGAGTCAAAAAGACAAATTCTGCTCTCAGTTAATGAGAGTGCAGTGGTGTAACTGGAAGGAAAGTTTGGCTTTATAGATTTATGTCTAGTACACAACTTCTGCTAGTGCTTATTAGAACTCCAAGCACCATAGCTGCAATCAGTAATGAAAACACTGTCTATCCATTTAGAAAGATGAAAGCCTTGTGAAATTTTGCTGTAAAGTATTGCACAATGTGCAAGTCTGGAATTTGTGGGATGACAGGACTCCAAATACTTCTCCAAATGAATAACCATTGCTAGGGACCACTAAGGAAATCAGCCTCATTTTCTATACCAATCACAAGTAAAGCAAAGCCAGTTTCTTTCTGTTGCAATCAACTTGACTCCCTCCCTCCCCCCACCCCATTTTAAAAATTATGGATTCTTCTGAGGCACAAGAGAAAACCATTATTTTTTAATTTATGGAAAGGTATTGTAGCCCCCGATGTGATGCTAAGGAATTCCTGCATTTGACACAATGATTGTCAAATTCTTCTCTCCTTTACACCAAACAACCCCTTTGACACTCGGGTTGAAGGGATGTAACTGAAAGAAGAATTCAGCCTTAATGTCATTTTGCATTTTAATTAGGCAAAAAACTAGCTAGTTAGTAAAGACATTGTATTCAGAATCCTGTTGTCCAAACCAAGCCAGATTTGAACTCCCCCATGGACATGGCCATAGTTGTATGCAGTATATACATCCCGGGGTCAAAAAAACCCCACAATGAAAAAAAGCAGGGCAGTGCACATGGCAGCAGTATGCGCCACCCAAAACCAGAGGCTAGCCAGCCAGAACCATGCTCAGGCTGCCAGCCAGGCTTCCTGCCAAGGCTGCAGTCCTGGAAGGCCCTCAGGACCCCAGGGAAGGCTGCTGGGGCCAGCACAGTTGCTGGCCCCAGCCTCCCCTACCCACCTGGGGTAACCTGCTTGTGCTGCTGCTACTTGTCCCAGAGGAAACAAATGTCCACGCTCATCCGGGTGCACACTTACAGTCAGCGTAAAGCCAGTAGTTTATATGTCACCTTTTTATTGGCTAGGGAACTTGTGGAATCTCCTTCATTGGAGGCTTTCAAGTAGCTGGATAAGCATTTGTCTGGGGTGGCCTGGGAACAGCCAATCTTGCATCTGTGCAGGGGGTTGAACTACCTGACTCTAGAGATCCTTTGGACTAATCCTTTGGACTAATTCTATTAGCCCAATTAAAGAGAAAATAATTCTTTTGAAGGAAGTGTACGGTTCAGGGGTTGTTTGCATGGGTTGCAGGGAGAAAAAAAATGGGTACTTCAGGGTTTCATTATTATTAATTATTTAGGCTGGGATTTTCACAGGAACCTGCCACAGTCGGGTGTCTAAATCCTGTTGACTCCCTTGGCAAACACAGCATTAAAGACTAGTGTAACAATCCTTAAGAAAAAAATGGTAACATTATTTATCTTTCTCACTAGGGGCTTGGCAATGAGATGTATATAGGTTTGCTTAATGATAGACAAGCCTATGAAATTCTGCTGTTACATCATCCATATAATAATATATTTTACTTTTCTTTAACCATTATTAAACATGCAGTACCCAGGAATATCAGTTGACCTGCAGAGGAGAGACAAGGTCACACCTAGTTAACCCTTTGTGAATAAACCTTAAGTCCTCAAATGTTGCACAGAGATTTGGAGCAGGTCTTGTTCTCATTACCTTCCTATGCAGCTGTTAAGCAGAGTTGAAGTTTGGCTCAAAGAAATTAAAGTCTGGTGTCAGTATAAGAAGGGAATACAGTATGATCTAGAAGAACATTTCGGGATAGCAATTTAGTTGAGGTACCCTCAAAGAACATTTTTAAGGACACCTGAGTTCAGGGAATCTATTTTGGATATATTTTTAGTCCTCTCTATTATAGTATCTGAGACTCTCATGATCTTTATGTTTACAGAATCCATGTGTGGGTAGGACAGTGCTAGTCATTCTGGTTGTACAGGGTGGGGAACTGAGGCACACAAAAACTAAGAGACTTGCCCAAGCCCCTGCAGGAGTCTATGGCAGAACAGGGACTTAAGCCCAGCTCTTCAAAGTCCAAGGCCGGGGCTCTAATCATCCTCCCTTTCCCTGTGAGTCACTAACATGTCAATGATGAACCAGATCTCAATAAACTGTTTCCCCCTCTGCCATTAGTTTTTAATTTTGTTTGCATTAACACAATATTGGAGGGGGAGGGGGGAAGAGTGAGAAAGGCTTCCCTAAGTTGAAGTTGTTGTCCTGTATATAAAAGGTAAATAATTTATTTCCCAACAGTGCCTCCATTGGGATAAACATCAGCTCCCTAAAGCTAAAGCCACAGAGAGCTAAACAACTGAAGACATGGGCAAGACATGTCTGATGCCTCAGCACCACAGGATTGTTAAGAATATTACCATCCAGTTCTAATGAACTACCACTGATCCTAAGTGATGTCTAGAACAAAAGGCTGGAGGGGGATTGGCTGACCTCATTCTGCTAGCAGCAGACTTCTGACAATTCGTTAAGGTTATAGCTATTCATTCCCAATCCAGATGATTTTTTTTTTACGAGTCTCAAGCTAATGAGTAGACTGTATTATTTTTTTCACACGAGGAATGTATGGCTACAGCAGGCTTTGCATGCATATTACATGAAAGTGAGTGACGAGCTGATGGAAGGGAAAGAAGAAACTGAATTTTATTGAGGGTCTCTCATTCTCATCTCCTTGCATTCACTCCCCTGCCACCACTTTCTCTTTTTCTCTCTCTCACTTCATGAAGAACCTTAATTACTGAGTTTGCAACATATTTGGGAGGGTTAGGAGTGAGCTGGGGTCCACAGAGGACACCCAGCAGTGAGCCAGCCATCCAAGTGTAAATGGCTTGCATCTCCCCTGGTCTCACCGCTTTGCAGGAAAGAACAGAAGAGGTGAGGAAGCCAAGACCCAGCTTGGCATGTGCCTCTTGCTTCAGGATTCAGCAATGCCTCCAGCTCTTAGACACTCTGCATTGCTATTTGTATAGCCACTTTCACTATAAAAATTCCAGAAGGCGTCAATCTCCGCCGCGCTCTCTCTCTCTGGTACTTTACTAAATGATTGTAGTTGCCCTCTTCCTCTTGCGCCTTCCCACCTCCTTCAAGCGGCCTCTTCAGCTACAAGCAGCATCACTAATTGCTTTTTAGGGTGCCTTTTCTGCTCTCTGTTCAAAATTCACGGGGCATTCCCTGGCTCTTTTATGCTTCTTTTCTGAACCTTTTCAGCTTCTTTTACAAACTTAGCACTTTCTGTGCTTCTTTTAGTCTTTGCAAAAAAAAAAAAAGTTTGGATTTTTTTTCTTTGGCAAGAACACACCCTCCCTCCTCCACCCCCACCTTGAAAAGCACACGCATTGGCCCGCCTCCCATTGAATGGGGGGCTTTGTGTGGGGAATTTCCGGAACACAGCCCAGTGCCGAAGGCTCAGTATGAGTGGAGGGGCTTTGGGCAAGGAGCCTCCCTTAAGCCCACCCCATTACCACGGTCACTGTTTGCCCTGGGTTCTTTAAAAGGGCTATTGTTGCTTGTTGCCAGGTATTCCCTAGCAACACTTAAGCCAAGCTGCCTCCTCTATTTATGGCAGAAACTTTTCAATGGTCTCCAAAACACGTGCTTGTCAACTTAGAAGAATACGCTTCAAACAGACACAGTGGAGAAAAAATAACCCCAAGCGTTTGCTGTAGTTGAGATATGTGTGTTGGGGGTGTTTTTTCATTTCTTGTCATTTACCAAGGATCAGCAACCCAAACAATTGCAATTAAAAAAAATCTCATTCCCTCCTCCCTTCCTCCCCACCCCCCAGTCCTTTTTCTGTCCTCCACCAATCCTTTCTATAACTTAATATTGAATGCTGGAGGGGCGGGAAGAAGAGGATAACAGGTGAAGGAGTCCTTGGAGATGCCACCACACATTTTGAAACTTTTTATGTAAAAGATTGTCTCGTTATTTTAAGAGCGATTCTGTGCCTTTGGCAGAGCGGCTGCTACAGCTCGCCACAATGAAGGCAAAGGGCTCTTTATTGGGAAGAATAAAGAAAGATGCAAAATCTGGAGGTCGGGCAATACGGTTTTGCAGTTCTTTTCTTTTTTCTTTTTTCTGTTTTCCAAAGGACGTTTCACTGTGCTGTGTTTTTGAGGGCAATTTATCAGTCACTGGCAGCCATGGAGTGATGTTATTTAAAGTCAAATGTGGAATTTGCCACACAAGGACAAATGCACATTACCCCAATTAGATTAAGGAGAATCAACACTGAACACATAAATGATCTTAAGGCTGGAAGTCCACCAGGGCAGGAGCAGTCTTCTCTTTGTTTGTACAGCACCCAGCACAATGGGATGCCAGTCTTGATTGGGGCTTTTGGGTGCAGCTTTTATATGGCTTATTACTTCCTGCAGAACTGTCAGCAATTAAAAGATACCAGAAAATATAGTTAAAACAGGGATTTTGAAAGTATTCTGAGGCAATTAGGATCTAACATCTCATTGGATTTAAATGGATCTTGATAGTCGTGTGACTAGGGCAGGACAACCAGGGTAGTTGCTCTGAGCACCCATTTCGGATGGGGGAGGGAGGGCAGGAAAAAAACACTGCCACTGCAGCCACTCAATCATGCTGGTGGTACGGCAGCAGCCAGAAGTCACCATTGCCTCCATGTGTAGCAGCTGCCCTGGGTACCCAGCTGTGTTGTTACACCTCTGGGCCTTGGTCTCCTAAGCCCCTGAGATGCCTTTGAAACTGCCAGTTTAAATAGTTATAATGGCTGCAAAAACAGTTCTATTTCTGCTGAGGGCAACAATGCAGTCCCTACTGATTGTGGGTTGCAGCAATCCTTGTGTTTGGGACTCTAACGTAAATCTGTTTTTCTAGCAGCTGCATAGGCTTCTGAACCAATACAGGATAGCATTCTGATGTTTAAGCAGTGTATACATCTTTTATAACTGTGCCCCTTTATCACTATGACCAATGTGTTACCATGACTAAACCACTACTGCACGCTATTAGGTGACACCATCAAACTTTGCACACAGTCATCTGCAGTCATGGCAATACCACCAAGAAAATAGGACCTGATGCTGTCCCAAACCTGCAGCAACTCATTAGAGCCTATCCTGGCCTTTGTGGCACCCTCATCTATAAGATAGTTTTCTTTTCCTGCTCTCAGAGTCTTTTTGGTTACTCATACTGTCCCTGCTAGTGTGAGAATCCTGAGCTGCGTTCTTGATCCTGTTCCTCCTCGCCCTCTATCTTCTCTCCAGGTAATTTATGTTATATCTCCATCCAAGTGAGCTCCTAGGCTACTACTTGATTCCCATGCTGTTCCTCTCTGTCTTCTCTCATCTGTCTACCATATTTGCTCACACACTGCATCCTCCTCTTCCCCCCCCCCCCCAAAAAAAAAAAAATGCAGCTTGTTTTTGGAAGGCAGATCCCTCCTTGCACCTCCTTCCCGGGTAAAGTCATGACCAGTTGTGTGACATAAACTCCTCCTGGAAACGTAGAGAAAGTGTGACATCCCAGGACAGTCTGAGTGAGGTAGCAAGGATGTCCTGGTACAACAAAGCTAGGCCTCAGATCCTTACAAGGGCAGTAGCAAGACTCTTACTTCTCTACTGTAAAGTTACTTATGTAAGTTCCTGTGAATAGTAAAGTATTGTTTCCACACCACATGCCTCATCAAGATACTACAGACTGCATGCTGCAGCTCACCCACCCTCAGCCAGTCTGGTGGCTCTTCAGGCAAAAGCTACTGTCTTCCTAACAGGTGTGGGAGGGTTAGCACTGGGCTCCACCTCCACTACTTGCAACCCCAAGGAAAAGTGGCAGTCATGAGTCTCAGTGTCTGCTTGTTTTATTCCAACTTGCTTCTATTCCAGCAGAGAAAAATCAATATCCCCACTTATAACACACCCCCTGGTTTTTGTAGGGCTGATTTCATGGGAGAAAGGCCTGTGGTATGTGAGTAAATGTGTCAATTGTTTCTTTGATAACATATAACATTGGGTGACCTGTAACCAACTCCTCTTCAATCTGGGGAAAACTCAGTTTTCTGCTTTTATCTTTAAACCCTCTGTTTTCTTTCTTCATGCCTGTTGATAATAACAAACCAACTACGATGCCATCTTTTCTGTCCCTTGTGGCATAAACATTGATTTCTTTCCAGTTCCTCACATATCAGGCTGTTACCAACTTTTGCCACTTCTTTTCTCTGAACTTCTAAAGAACCAGTTACCTTTCAGTTTCTATGGCTAAAACACTTACCTCAGTCTCATTTTGTTTGCTATAATCTCCTTTTCAGATTCTCTGGTATGCATATGCATATTATTCTGCTCCAATCCCCATGCCCCAGTAAAGTTGTGGCACTCCTCATTTGAGTCTCTCCATTGACTTACCCTGGTCTACTAAATCACTTTTAAATTTCTTCCTTTCAGCTCTTAGATTCAAAATAACTCTGCACTGGTCTGTATCTCCACTTGAATTTCTTATTGCGTGTCACAGACGAAGGGCGGTCAGGAGATAGGTCTTAACAATCAAGGTCCACAGTTTCTTTCAAGTCCATTGTGCTCTCACTTAAACGTAAGATCTGTATGTGTATGTTTAAAAGACGCAACATTTTTATTAACCTTGATATGACAGATATTAATCCTCTGATTCTTCTTCCATTCCTTCCAGAGCAGTGATCAGCTGAAGAGAAGACACCCCTCAGCCTGCCATGACAGTTGCAAAGGTTGCTCTGAAGGCTTTTCTCTCAGTTACGATTGATTATGAACCTATGGCAAGGGTAAGCATGAATGGGCAGGACTAGCTTGGCGTCATCACTGAGCAGGAACCTGAAATGAACTGCATAATCTCTACTCAGAACAAACTCACTGCATAACCAAAAGCAAGTTGTTTAACATTTGTCTCATTTCTTTCATTTGTAAAATGGAGGGTGATAATTCTTTATCTCCTTCAAGGTACTGTGATAGATTTGAGAAGGTGGTTTAATTACTGTGGGCCATACTTAACTTGCTTTGAACAGTTCTGTGGATTTCAGCATGACTAAAAGCAGTGTAATACAGTACTCAAATCTGTAAGAGCACAGAATCAGGCCTTTAATGGTTGTTCAGAGCTTTGAGAATCTGAAGTACTGTAGATGGAAACGGAAGTGTTAAATTGATAGTTGTCTTGGGAGTTAGGACTATTCCCAGTCCCGATGGGTCACTTTGGACAAGTCACTTCACCAGTTTGTGCCCAACTTTCCCTGTCTGTAAAATGAAAATGGCGATTCCTGTTTAGCAAAATTCTTGATACCTGCGGATGAAAAGAACTATGTATATTTTATTTCTATACACACAAGGGCAACTTATCATTAGCATAAATTAGAATAAAAACTGAGAAAGGCTTCAGGATTTGGCAAATTACCATTATTGTTATATATATATATGTGATTGGCCAGATCCAAAAGCCCCTGCTCAGTTTTCAATTCAGTCTACTCTTACCAACCCATATCCAAATCCTAATCCCACTAAAATCAATGGCTAAACTCTGAGAACCGTATCTAAGCTTCTGACTGTGGTTATTAGTTTGATTTCATTAGTTAATATTTTCCCCATTATGTATTTATTTTATAATGTATTATGCAGTGCATATCCATGAACATTACTGTTTGTGGGTATATTTGGGGGCAGATATTCAAGGATGTGAGAAGCCATCAGTCTTCCAACTGGAGCAGGTGTCCAACTCCTGCTTTCCCCTTTTGGAAATGTTTGCCTTTGTTCTTAATAAACTATCCAACCAAATGAAGATGGCAAACACATGTTAAGTACATAGCCTTTCAGTGCCTGTATCAGAGAATAATTCATAAATTAGATAAAGCCCCTGAAAAGCAAATATGACTAGTAATTTAAGAGCACATCTGTATCTGCTGCAGAATGGTTTCTGTGAGACAAGGAGAGACTGATGTTGCCTCAGGCTGCTCTCTTCTTGGAGTAGATCACAGAGGTCAGAGAAGTCTCTCCTGTTCTGACAGGATGCCGGAAATGTTCCAGTGCCACAATTCTTTTCATCTGCAGTTTCGATCTGTAGCTCTGCTCTTCCTTCTCAGCTGGTTCATGCTTGCAAAGAGATGTGGGCATATAAAAACAGAGGCATGGTAACCTTCTCCTATGACCTGTACTTCAGGAAAGCATCAGTGTCAGTTTAACTCTTGTTCAATGCTGGTGTGATCTTCTGAAAAGGAAATAAGCATGTTATGTGATAGTCCATGTTTTGAAGTTATGTGGGTTTTTTCTTATTATGCATGAGCATGTGTCTACAGAGAAGTGGAATGTTCTATGTATGTGTCTATCTGCTGCTCGTTCTTGGTGCCTAGTATGCATCTCTCCCTGTTGTAGTGTAATTTCCACTCTCTGCTCAGCCTTTCCCAACTCATTTTTGTTTCTGTTTTAGAGAAGTACCATAATTAGAAGATGTTGCATTTCCTGTGTTAACATATTCTCCTGCAGAGCTTGACATTAGAGTGAATGTAAATGGTTTTATGAAGTGCAAGATTAGGGCTGTTTAAATAATTGAGGTAATTGAAAATATGTGTATTATTATCTCTCAAGATGTGTTAGATTAAATTAATGAAGTTCACATCTGGAAGAGCAGATATTAACCATTTGTAGGATCCCCATCCTTCACTGAGGTACTGGTGTAAACCTAGATCTTTAGCTCTACAAAGAAATTGAGTTGAGATGTCACAAACTAGCCATTTCTTTGTTATTCAGATTGTCAAGTAACATGATTTCTACCTGTCTGTTCCTTCTGTTAACAATGACTGAGCTATCAGAAATGATACAAATGAAGAGCCCTGACTATCCATAGTAGAGTATTCATAGCCTAGGATATGGAAAGTTAGCCACACAATTCCCATTAAAGCCATTTGAATATGTTATCTGATATACAGCACATGCTTTTAGCATAAGGAGTAAAATACAGTAAAAGTGTGTGATCTTAATTTCAGGACTACAGTGAGGGAAGTTCACCCACGTGGCTCTCAAAGGGAAAATACAGAGTGAAATATCCCCTGGATTCTGTTTAGCCTCTATTTTGACATCTGTGGTAAAGTTTAATCTGCTTTTGTTGTTAAAAGAGCAAAAATAAAATAAATGGGCATGGTTTTAAAAAATGGGTTCCTATCATTGGGTTTCAAGTCCATATGCAGTCACTGTAATAAGTGGCCTGATTTCCAAATGGTCAGAACATTCAAGATTTTGTACCTCTTAAGGTGCCTAAAAGTGAATTCAGAAGCTTAATTTGTTTTTGCTCCTGTTTTTGCAAATCTCAGTCAGATACCCACTTCAGACATTTGAATAAGTTGGATAAATGGCATTTCAAATGTATAGACAGCTACTGATTCTACAGAGAGTTGTTCTAATAACCTTGGTGCTCTTTGGACGGACTTTCTGAGAAATGGTGGTAGTCAATCCTCTTTGTTCTTTGCAACTTGTATGCTCATTATTTCTAAGCTTTCTCAGTAAAACAGTGTTTGCTATTGAGAAGTCAACATTTGCCAAGAGACAATTCAGTTCTTTCCAGTGTCAAATACGGAGAAATCCTCTGCTATCTTAGATACATAATGTCTGTTAACTTGGTAAATGGTATCTTTACCTGCCAGCCACTGCATCTGGTCAAATTAATATTTCCCCTTACCTCCCAATAGAGAGAACTTGTTAGACCATCCTTATTCATAAAGGTAGGGCCCATCTTCATGTCGCCATACAGTAACATTGCTATGGCACCGTGCTTTAGTACTTCCTGTTCTGTAACATGCTTATGGTGTATGGTTAGATTTTGCAGCTACTTTGCTATAGCGGCATGCTAAAACAAAGGAGCATGCTACCATAGTGAAGAAACTGCCAATCACATGTAGACTCATGTGATTACTATGTCACTGTAGCATGCTGTACGGTGTCATAGCATATCACTATAGCGACATAGGGCGATGTGTAGATGCACCCATAGAGTAGCTCTTCTAAACACTCTTTGTCTCTCTTTCTCTCTCACTCACTACTGCTTCATGAGTCCAGCTTGCCAAGTTTCAAAGAGTAGAGACACTTCCCCACAATGTTTTCATCCCTGGCCACCCCTTAGGATATGAAAACTGTGCTGCACACAAAAAATGTCCCTGAGAGAGACTTCAGTCCAGTGTTCCTGCAAAGTGTCTGTTTTGTACAAAACTCTTTGGAACAATGGGTCTTAATGAAGGAGCTATTCTGCCCATATAATATACTTATAGATAATATTTGAGCCAAGTTCAGGCTGAAGCTTTTCTTGCATTTGAAATGGTCTAAATAACTACTTACACAGCCTGCCTTCCTGAAAACAAGATAGTACAGACAGCCTCACAGGGGAAATTTTCCCCATTCAATTTCTAACAGACTTGCAGGGTTTCTGTAAGTTTTAGCCAAGTATGGGGTTGAATTAGAAATTCTGCAAACAAGACTTTAAAGCATGTCTAGTGACTGTAATACCCAAGGTGAAATGCTTTAAAGCGGTCTAATGTTTAGAAAGTGTAGTGGACCCAGCTGCTGCAAATCAGATCCCTTTAAAAAGTCTCGAGTTGGACATACAAAAATGTTGGCTTTCAAATCATTAATCACTTTTAAAGCTTCAGGTCACTTTCATCTCCATGCAAATATTGGAGATTTCAAATCTAAGCCGGGTTGCATGTGAAGTGTGAGAAGTTGGTAGTCTTTCAACAGTGGCTGGTAGACAGTTGTCTACCTCACAAAAACATGGTCATATGTGGCAAGAAATGGCCTTGGTAGAGAAGACAAGGGTACGACATGTCTGGAGTTACCTACATTATGCTCTCAATTAAGAGGTATTTGATGTTGATCAAGTTTGAAGTACTATAACAACGTGGAAACTTTCACTGCTACTTCCCACATTTGTATCAACTCTAGGGATTGAGAACAAGGTATCCTAGGTACATTGACACACATAAAAATGGAAGGACTTTTTGCTAATAAAGTGTGAACTTCTCTGAACCCTTTGAGATTTTCCAGGGGGTTCTCAGATAAGATGCTTGCTTTCTATAGTTACAACACACATCTATGGGGAATGTATGTACCCTTGCTATTTCCAAATATGATTAGGTTACTGTATTACAGCTGTACCATTAAAATAATTTACAAAAGAACTTTGCAGCTTTTAAAAAGTGTTTTTAAAATTAATTTTTGGATGGAACAACTAATGGGTGAAACACCTGAAATGGTGCATAGATCTAGCATTGTCTCTCAGTACAGGGGTAAATTCCAGTGTAAAATGAACATCACCAAACCCTGTGGAGAAGGAATGTGATTTATATTTTGCTTATAAGGGTTTGCATAGGAGGATTTCTAACTCCATTCGTTCCATCTTTGTGACAATTCTCAGCTTTTCAGCTGTTTATTTGTATTACCATAGGGGCTATAAACTGGATCAGGACTCTGTGCTGCTAGGTATTACACATATACACATAATAAAGAGATGGTCATTCCCTGTGGCAGGACAGGCCTGAGTGCTTCTGTGACACCTCCTGTGGGCCACACTAGTCTTGCTCCTACTCTAGGTTCTTCGTATAACTCCCCTTTCTATCTCTTCTGCCATGCCTTAATGTTCCTTTTATATTGGTTGGGAGGCTGCCCCTGAGTGCTGGTATGATCTCCTTGGTGCCTAAAGGACTGACTTAGTCTCTGGTTTCTGTGCTCTCTTTCTGCTAACAGGACCGTGCCTGTTTTCTGTGGGAAGCTCATGCCCTCAGTGAGACTACTCAAGCCCTGTGGGCCCGACTCAATCACAACTTGGCAATCACAACTCGTGGCCCTAGTGGCTCTAGTCCAGCCGTAAGAGCACTAATCAATCATAGACTGTGTCCTTCCCTATAGTTATGCCCATGGCTTGCAGGTGACACTTCACTTGCCTGTAAAGACTTCAGCCCTTTTGGTCTCTAGCCTGGGCCCACTTGCTTTGACCCAGCTTCTTGGCCCTGGCTTGCTATTTCTCAGGGCTCAGGCACTAACCCCCTCTATTACAGCCTGTCTCAGTCTCCCTCTTTCCTTCTCTCTCTCTAGTGTATCTGATGTCATGTATCTGGCAGGTCCAAACTTGGAGTGCCTCTCCAGCACCCCCGCATGACCTCCTAATTACCCCTACAGCTGCCATACAGTCTTCTGGTATTTGCTGTCTCTACCATGGGAAAGTATAAGACACTGCCCATCCAGGCATTTATACAAAATAAAGAAAAGCCACACTCAAAGTCATCCCTATCTTAGGAAAGCTTGAAATAAAAAGGCCTGCCAGGGCTCCTTTTACTGCCACTCCAGGCTCGACAGTGACATGCCTGGGAGGTCCACATCCTTCCTCAGCCAGGGCTAGTGAGCCTGCTGGCCTGAGAGTGAGTCTACTAAGTCCCTTTCCCTTCTGACCAGTCTGGCCTATCAAGTAGCATGAATCCAGTGTTTTCTCATTAGTCCATTCAGCCCTACTTGGTTTCAGGGCATTTGTAGCAGGGCTATTGGGGACTGCTGAAACCCTGTCTCCTTTTCCTGTGTTGTTTTTGTCTGTGTTCCCCTCCCTTCAAGCCACAAAAACTCATATCTTAAAAGGCCCCCGAGGCCCCTGCTTGTCCCCTAGCCTTCTCCCAGTAACAGGGTAAGGGTTACATTGCCCCAAAGAGGTTACAATCTGAGCATAAAACAGGGAACCGCAGATGGATGCAGACAGTCATCTATTCTGCCTATATTGTTCATCCATTCCAGGAGTAGCTGGAAAAAATGAATGAATCAAAACACTGCAGCCATTTTTGTAATTTAAAATGATGACAGAAAGACATCTAGTATAAGCAAGTTAAAAAGTGATTTAGAAGAATGATGAAGTTTGTAGTCCTCCATTAGAGACATTTGCTGAAACAGCTAGATGAGGTGTACAACATGAATGCAGTTTTGCTAGCAATCTACAAAGTAAAATAGTCATTTGCTTTTTTGAGCATTTAATTTAGGATAGTCTAAGGGAAAAGGCTGCATTTACCTGTTACTGTCTTCCATGTAAATAATATATTATTTGATTTAAAAATTGGTTTATTAAAAGATGGAACTTTTAAATTGCTAGGCTGTCACATCAGGAATTTAGTCACTGACTTCAGTGGGAGCAGAGGGAGAATGCTGAAATGTTCCCTTAGTTGTGGACTAATTTTAACATAGTATAACATGTTAACTCAGGCCTCCATTCAAAAAATACTTATACCCATGCATCCATCACACCTAAATTTATACTTAATTCCCACTGATTTCAATGGAATTTAAGTATGTGCTTAAGTGCCATCCTGAATATAGAGGTATTCCAGAATAATAGCTTTACACTGTAACTCTTAGCAGCCAGGACAGTCTTTTGCTGTGAGAGTGTATACATTTTACAATAGAACTCCATCCCTGATTAGAGCTCCTAGGCACTTCCATAAGCATAAAAATAATGATGATCTTAATATGAAATTGCAAAATGTATCTGTAGTATGACCTTCCAATTCCCCTCCCCTCAAGCCAGACAAAAAGTGAAATTAAAACGGAATGAATCGTTAAAGAGAATGTCACTGCAACAGGCTATCACCCAAACTGTTTGGGTTTCTATTAAATTATTAAGGATGCATCTCATAATTAATTATTGAATTGGTAACATGTAGAAAGTAGGTTGACTTTTAATTATTTCTTTGTAAAGTAATGAAAGTTGGAACTACTGGAAACTGTAGTTCATCTTTAGCTCACCTCTACATCTTTTGCTGTTGATGCTGTTATATTTTTCCCCTAAAAACAACACCCAAACCATAGATCTGCCATTAGAAACTTTGGATTTTACTAGATCATCCCCTCAGGATCCACATTTGAATGTAAGTGCTAATAAAAGGGTAGTTTTGTTGATAGGTTTTTAACTGGTTGCAAATACAAATGAAAACTATAATCAAATTGGAGTAACCTATTCATAAATTAAAACTTAAATTAAGATAAAGCCTCCATTTCAAAATCCCCTTAGATTTTCAGATTTTGTTTATGCCAAGGGTTTCTAAAGATTAACTTTTCTCTTTCAAATTGCATTAATAGCATTAGGCCTCAATTAATCAGATTCTAAATTTGGAAACAAAGAAAGTATTTTGTCTGTATAATCACTGAGAGGCCATATACCGGGATCTTTTCTTACCAGCCTTTTTAATGATTATTTCAGTCCAGATTTTTTAAAAAGGAAGCACTGAAATCTGGGCTTTGAATTTTGTAAATGAGCCTGCTGCCCAACGCACTTCTCAGCAAGATAAGGGCAGAATGGCATTTGCAGAAATGCTTAGCTATCTCTCTAACAATCCTGCTCAGTTGTGGGCCCCTTGGTAACAGCTTGGCAAATCTGCAAAAGGAATGTGACTATATAGTTTGTGTGTGGATTGTTGAGTCATTATAGCCTCCAAATTGCACAGCAGATCATTAATCATAGGCCAAGATAGGCAATCACTGCAGAAACCTGATGAAAAGACTCCCAGAATAATGCCTGCTAAATCATGTTTAACATGCAGACCTTGCCTGTGCAGATATGGAAAGGGGGTGGTAAGAAAAAAATCATTCCCCTTTTAGGAAAGAAAACTTCTACTTATCTTGGATTTGCATTCAGCCCTCCCTCAATAGTCCTTAAGCCTGTTATTTAATTCATTTTGGTGCCAGGTCCCATCACAAAGCAAAAACCCTAACCAGGACCTATGCAGTCTATGACCCCCAAACCCTGTGTCTTTTCTTGTCAGTTCTATGTCATTTGTGCAGTTGAACTCCACCAATTTGAAATGCTGACCTCTTCCATAGACAACCTTATTCTCCTTGAGTGAAAGAAAGGGCCAAGGACCTACAAACCACTCAAGCGAGAGATGGCAAGAAAAGAGAAAAGTGGTTGACTCGTAAATCAATTTCCACAGCCCACCCAAAACCCATATACACATTACATTTGTGTTTGAAAAAGTTAAAGAAAAAAAAAGACTGATTTTTTTTTAAAGTTCCAAGGAAAGAAAAAGTGTTAAGGGAAGGTGGGGGGAAAAACCGAGAAGATTCTTCCCACAGCCCAGTTAAAATCATAACATTTCAATATCAGATTCCTTTTCCTACCTGTCGTCTCCAGTTCAAAAAGGGAACAGCCTCACCAAATGTATGAATAGACGTTTGTTAGCGTTACGAAAGATGGGAATATGGAAAGAAAACATAAATAGTGGATAGAAAATTGATGCTCATACAGTAGAAACCTGCAGAGGTTTAAATCCTGCTTGTGCCTTGCTTATGTCAGATCCTGCATGTGAGAAGAGATCTAGGCACATGGATTTATACTGAATACATACAAACACATATGTATATACATGCTTGTCAGCAAACACACATGCACAGCATCCACAGGGACAAGTTACAATGCAGTAGTATATAAAGGCCAAGTCCTTGAAAAATGCATGGGTCAGACTGCCACCCTTAGTCGCATCAAGAGAGATTTTTTTTCTCCTAAAAAAGCCCCATGGAATTCAGCATGTATTATAGTAGTTCCTCTCTTCAAGACAATCTTGGGTATTGCAATCCTGCTTGCCTGTGGCAAAAATAGTCCTCTTGGGGATAGTCCTGCAAATAATCCTGTTGCGTTCAATACAACAATGTCCATGAGTATGACATTGTAAGGTCAGAAATTAAGGACATGCATAATTAGCAAGCCCTTTAAAACATTTTATTTGCCACGCTTGTGTTTTAAGTGTAGCTCAGACTTAAGTAGCCATTTAATGCAGAACAGTATGACCATACAATATGATTTAAGATCAATATGGTCGATGATAACTACAAATTGAATGCCAGGCGATTGTAGCCGTAAGGATTGGAGGAGTCCTTTTACAAGAAAGGAAGTGACCATATAATGGAAACTGACAGATTCAAGCCTCAGCATTACTTCAAGTATCACAACAATGGATTTTTGTCTTGTAAATTGCTGTGAAAATGTTGGCTTGAGTCAGTAGCTGGAAGGGATTCCCCCTAGGGGGAGAAGGCAGGCACCAGCTCTACTGACCCTGTCCCCTGGGGGCTATGCTGAGGGAGCAGGTGTCATTTACAATGGGAGCTCCATAGGAGCCTGCATGTGGAGTATGCCCAGAAGATGTGCTGTATCAGCACACCTCTACCACAGCTTGTCCCAGTCCAGTCCCCAGATATTTGTACCCACTTTGAGGCCTGTGCAAACCAGCTCCAAGACCCTTGGCAAAGTGGAGATTTTGGGCAGCTTGTGCCACTGCACCCTCTGTCCACATGCCTTCTGCCATCTGAGGCCTGCCATCTGGGTTCTGCTGGTAGTAGGCAGTTAATCAAGTCCAGGGGAGAGTTAAATACAAGCAGAAAATATTGCTATTGCATTCAGAAGTGCTTACAGAGGACGCTTCAGCAGTCTTGGAGTCCAGCCTTGTTCTAATCAGGATGTTAATTATTATTTCTGTTAAAGCTTGTCAATATACCTACTTACTCTCTCTAGTTAAGATGGATTCATAACAAACAAGTAGTCTTGACAAAACAATTAGTCTTGACAGCAGGGTGGGGTCTGAATCTAAATAAAACTCAGAGATTATGAAGAATTCAACAAGAGGTAGACTGATTGTTTTGTCAAGGCAACTAAATTTTTTAAAAAGTTTTCACTGGACCAATGGTCATGTAGTCCTGTTTCAGTACATAGGACATCAGTAGCATATGGAAAAGTTAAGGGGACATAGTCCTTCTTTCTTCATGTCTTTTAACTTCCAAGGTGTTCTCCAAACTTTCTGGTAAACTCCACCACAGTGTGGTACTAAGCTCCCAACAGCGCTGATAACAAATGTCCCAGTCAGGTCACTCTCCACCACTTGCCGATCCAATAAAACCAATATCATGTTCATTAATCAGATGTGTATTCACCTAATACAGAATCCATACCGAGGAGAAACGTGCCTTGCATGTATGGGACAGGAAATAGGATGGAGAAGAAAACTGGTTGTGTCCAGGTTTCCTGGCCAGTTAACGCATACCTTGTAGCTTTGCAGGGTCCTGTAAAATTGCTTTGCTTGGGAGAAGAACTGAGAGAGAGAAAAATGGCAGACTAGGTAAAGGACCTGGATTGTAGAGAGGCTTCCCTAACGGAGGTGAAATACAGCAACAGAAACAAACTGTCAGATCTTTGGTGCCTACTGTCAATACAATATTATTATTTGCACTACAGTTGGGTTAACCATTGTGTGTATTCAGCAAGAGTTGGTCAGTTGAGTCACATGGTAGGGCTTCTGTTCCCTAAATGGATGTGTGTAGTATTTCCACTTGTGGGTGGGTACAGTTTGAGTCAGGAAAAAGTTAGTATGCTAAGGGATTTTGTTAATTCTGTAAATCTTCATTGTATTCCACTTGATTCATGCCTGAGAGGTTGCTGTAAGAAGAGTAAAGGTATGGGTTAGTAGGCAGGAATAGCTTATGTGTCTGTCATTACCAGTAGGGCTGTGCAAAGCTTTGGTCCCTGATCCGATTCGGCCCAATCCAAATTGAATCAGAGGACCCTTTAATCTCTCTGAATTGAATGGGAACCCTCCGAATCAATTCAGAGAGATTTGGAAAGATTCAGTGATTTGGACATTGGTACAGCTTTAAATGTTTTTTCTACATACCTCTAAGTGGCAGGGGCTCATGAGTACTGTGATGGTGGAGCTCATGGAGTGTCCCACAGAAGCATGGGGCACTCCCCAGCGTGCTCAGCAGCAGACCCAGAAGTGGACCAGAAGTGCGCAGGGGGACACCCACATGCACCTCCAGCTCATTGACTGGTGCCTCCTGGGTCTGAGGAGGGCACCCAGGGTCCCCCTGTGGCTGACTGTCGAGTCGGGGAGGTGCGGTGGGGGGGAGGGAGGGGGGCAGCACACTCCCCTGCAGACCTGGAAGTGGACTGGAAGTAGTTCCAGTCCACTTCTGGGTTCGCTGCCGAGCATGTGGAGGGCCCCTCTGCACTCCTGTGGGATGCTCCTTGTGCCCCAGCATCACAGAGGTTACAAGCCATGCCTGCTTCCTCAAGGTATGTAGAAAAAACTTTAAAAGTGGTGTCTATGACCAAATCAGCATTTAATCTTCAGATTCGGATTCAGCCGAATGGAATCAGGGACAGTGATCCGAATCAACGAATCGAATTACTGTCCCTGATTTGGACCGAATCCAAATGTGTATCAAATAAGGCCTGCTTTGCACGCCCCTGATCACCAGGGTCCTGGTTTTCTCTGATTTAAAAAAATCTCCTATTTTTGGTTTAAAAAAAAATAACCTCAAATCCACATCTTTTCCATGATTAAAATGAAACGTCACTATATATATGTGAGATATATACATTAGTGGTGTTTCATTTAAATCACAGAAAAATGTGAATTTGAGGTTCCTTTTTTTTAACTGAAAATTGGGGATTTTTTTAAATCTGAGAAAACCAGGATCCCTGGATTACTTAGGTATCTGATTTTAATTTTCTCTTGTTACACTCATGCAAAGCCATTGCAAAGCAAATGTATATATATAGTTTCTATAAAAACATGTGCAACTACATGCATGTTTAGCTTATTTAATTGCTGCTTGCCTCCCTTACATAAACTATATAAGTGCTGGGTCTGACCTAGGGTTATGGGACTTCAGTCCCAAGGGTACTCTGTTGTTGTTAAGCACTGTGTTCTAACCTGCATAAAACATACCACATCTCTACCAAGAATTTGTATTCAATGTACTGGTCTTCAATTTATTGTCACCCAGCACCATTCGCCAATATCATTTTCACAAACAAAATTAGTAGCTGCAGTGTAGGTGTACGTGAGCAGTCCCAGTTAAGAAGGATTCATTAACGTTCCCATAATAGCTTCCTTGTCAGGGATTTTGCTTGCAGTCTGGGGAACATTTCAACAAGTCTGTCCTACTGTTGTGTTAATTAAACATTGTTCTCTTTATAACTGCCTTTACTGGTCAGCAGCAGTTCCACACACAGAGTGAACAAGAGGTAGCAGTGGTAGGCGTAAGTGGTGTGCCAAAAAAGCAGGTTTAACTGTGTGGAGGCATCAAGAGATGCTTCTTACATGCATACCCACCACAGATGCATTGTCATCACAGCCAGACCTTTTTGCTAGTGGCAGATTATGGTGTCCTTTGGTTAAGAAACTATGTAGGATTATTTTTTTTTAGCTAAAACTTCTCTTGTAAATTAATTGATCACAAAATCAATATGGGTTTCATCCTGAATATGTGTGCAACCCCCTGTCCCACATGCTGCATTCATGCAAACAACATGAGGAAAAGGGTATGTGAATGGAGGCACATAGAAACTTGACTGTTAACTCACTGTGGTGTGTGTGAATAATTTTTCCCATTACTCTCAAGTATAGTGTAGTTGCCAGTACACACAATGACACAGGGAGAAAGAGAGTCTGTAGAGAGATCTGAGAGCATGATGAGCTGTTTGGTGGGAGGGGCTCAGTAGGTAGTAGATGGCATTGCATCTGATCTATCTTGACTTTTAACTCCTGCAGTTTTGGAGGAGTGGTATCTGCCTAGCACTGTTGTTTTCATATTCTCCCATTCCGCTTCCCAACAATTATTTGGTACTTTGGTGGCACATATCTGCCTGTTGCAGTTCTGCTCAGCAGACTCTGGCATGACTGCCTGTGGTATTGCCATTCTGTCCTCTGCAACTGATATGGCTTTCACCCACTGCAGCTCTAACTGCATCCAGGAATATAGGGAGAGGTTGCAGGTCCAAACCCTGAGTGTTTCTTCATAGATGTAGGGTGAGGTAGCACCCTTGCAGCATTTACAGCCATCTTCTTTGTTGCTTTGCAGGATAAATTGGATGCATTCACCACCAATGTGCCTCTTTCATTGCCTTTCCTAATCCCTTTCACACCCAGACATGTGCTCAGATGCAACTGGATGTAGGTACCTGGATACCTGGATGGAGAAAGACACAGCTGGGATTGTCCTGGAAGCTGGTTCTGAAAATATCTGTCAGCCAGGCAAGGCCCTAAGGTAAGTCACAATGAGTGCATCTACATGTACCATGAAGGCAATGTGATAAACTGTGGTGCAGTCCACACCAGAGTCAGCTACTCCCAGGTGCAGCATCTGCACATGCACGCAGGACCACAGCAGTTTGAGCTGGGGTGAAGCTGTCCCACGCTGTAGCACCCTCGTGCCCCAGCCAGCCCCTGTCACTGTCTACATGCATTTCAGAGCATGTAATTACTTTGCCATAGGGGAGTACTGTCTCTGACAGCACTCTCCTATGGTGGGGTTAATTAATTTACTGCACCCTAATACCAGCACACATGTAGACAGTGATGTTTCACTGCAGAGCTAAGTAGTCAATTCCACAGTAAAGCAAATGTGTAGATGTACCCAGTGTATGACAAAGGGTTAAAATCCAGGGGTTGGTTACTTACACAAAAACTGAAAGTATTCTGGGCTTCAGGAGTATAAATGACTGTTTCTAGAACCTCAGCACTCAGTCTTCATAGTAAATAATTTTCATCTGTAAAAGTGAGAACATACCAAAGTTGTGTGAAACTTGGTGATTAAAATGAATGACCTCCCTTGAAATGCAGGACATTCTGGAGGCAAGGCAGGGATTCACCTTCGTTTTACTGCATTGTATAAGGCAAGTGATACGAAACAGTGCAAATCCCAGAGGTACTGGGGTTCATAGCCTCAGCTATGAAAAACAGTGTAATGTACATAGAGCCAATCTAAAAACTAGGTGACATAACCAGCTTCTTGTTCCATTTTCTAAGTCTGTCCAGGGCCTCTTGGTTGCAAATATTAGTCTGTCCACATGGAGTGAAACAAATAAATGGCTGGATTCTGTTAGGAAAGTCAGTAAAACACTTATAAAAATGCATCTTCAAAGAATGTGTTTCATGCCAGGGGCCTAGATAGTTGACAGTAACAGGTGGTCTTTTACCCTTGTGCCAACAGATTGAATTTGTGACTGACGGTTACTCAGTGGCAAATGAGGAAAAAGGTGTTGATCTTATTTTGGTATCTGCTAGTTATACTCCCTGCAGAGTTATCAGAGACACCAGAGATGAAGATGATAATTCAGCAAAGCACATAAGAACACACTTACATGTCATTGTCTACCCATTGGCGTGGGTGCTTTGCTGAATGAGAAACAAAATGAACCTTCCATTTCATAATGGCAGTACCTTTGCAGAGGCAGTGTGGGGAGCCTTTCACTGCCGCTGTCTGTACCATGTTTATTCTGCAGATAATACAGGACTTTGCTTTCCAGCCCTGTTAGGAGCCTTTCAGGAGCGCTAAATTCATTTCTAAAAGAGGACACGTGAATTGTTGTTTACTTGATAACAAATTAAACAAATTCCATTTTCTATTCAAAGCAAACCACAAAGATAAAGAGAGTTGATTTACAGCATTATTAACACTGCTGAACTTCTTTTCTTCTTTGACTGTCTTTATTTCACATACAGGTGGCTTTATTTTTTAATTTAGAAATGTCATCGCCACTTAATTAGCAATGCATTGTTACCTGAAAGTAAAAGCAAGCCTATCTAGACCATATGGCAGGGTTTTAATCTACGCTGTCACGGTATAATCTTGTCGAAATGGCTTCCCTTTTCAATCAAAACTGCATTTCACACTTTACCAATATGGGGCTTTTTCCTTTCCTGCTCTAAAGTAACATAGATTTCCATGTGCAGTCAGTGCAAATTAAAACGGTTCACAGCTTGGATCTACTGCACCAAGTGGGAGAGAGAAAAATGTAGAGGAGAGGGGTGAAATATATCCAAACTCAAAGGTGATCACCAGGCTTATTTTTTAAATGTGTTTACATGCATTAGGGACAAAATCAGTTTGGGATATAGTTTCAAGGGAAGTAATTTTTTTACAAGGCAACTTTCTATTTCACAAAATTGGACTAAGCCCATAAAGGAGACAGCAACAGTCTCAGTGACTCTAATCTTCCTTTTTTCAGTGCCATTGGAAACTCTCCATTTGCAGTTTATAAAATAAACAGCAACAACCTGTTGCCATTAATTAACAATAGCTAGTAAACTACCATAGCCACTTGGTTTAAAAACAGATTAACTGGCAATGGAAGAATAAGGCCCAATAGGCCATGCTTTCAATGGAACTGAGCTCTTAGCAGTGTCCATTCTGACATTTCCAGCCAGATCTGGCCAGTTGTTTGGGTGCTTCAAAGGGAGATGAGCTCATCCCCTTATGAGAGGAGAAGATTCAGAACAGGACTGAGTGAAGTGAACTGCAGTATGGATTTCCTATTTGCCAGGAAATTTGCTGGGTTAATAAAGTGCCAGAGCTGCTCCCACAGGGTTCTTTCTTTTCCACCATAAAGAAGACCAGATCAATTGCATGGTGCAGAGTCCCTTCTCCCTCTCTTTCTAGCTAGTATTTGTATCTCCCTCGACACCACAGTAGTGCCATACCCTTGGGAGGTAGCATTCTTACCTCTGGGGACTTAAGGCACTGGAAAGTTATGACTTGGTCAAGGTCACCTGCGCAATCTAAGGAACCTAGTTACACCCAGATATCCTTAAATCTTGCTCAATGGACTGTCCCTCCTGCTTCCTTGGTTATATCCAGTTATGTTTTTGTCTGCTGTTGCTCTCTCTTATCTGTAAAGGTGCTGTGTAGCCTTAATCCTATGAATTGTGTCTAATCCCCACATGAGCCTAGAGGGGAAGGACCAAAAAAGGCACAAGGAACTTTCTCCACCCACTTTTCTCACACTGTCTTGTACAAGGACCATAGGCAATGGAAGTCCTTTTGCTCAGGGAAGTATAGATATGCTTCTTTTTATGCCCTGGGCTAAGGGAGGCCCTGAAAAGGGTAAGTGACATTCCTGGTTTCTCTTTAACAAGGGGAGCAGATCACAACAAGAAGCCCTAAAAGGACTGATTGTGGCTGGCTGAAGATTACTCAACTCTTTTCCTGGGACAACATGAATCCACACTCCACTCAACCCATACCTTAAAGACATGGCCTTTTGTTTTTCCTGTTGCTTGAGTTATTATCTCTATGCTCCTAATTCTGATACATTTTTTCACAATCTGAGGAAAGGCCACATTTTTCAGTCAGCTGCTTGTTTATCATCATTACAAGATCCCACTCTTTACGTGTACTTCAGTGACCTCTCAGAAACACTAGTGGGCCTATTGTGAATCAGTATTTGAACCCATTGACATAAAATACAAGCATATGTGAAGGTTGTTTTTTTTTTTTATAGGGGAAACAATGTTCCTTGAAGAATGGAATCCAAAAGTGGAATTGATCCTGCAGCTACAATAAGAAAAGACATGAAGTCCCCTTGTGGTTTGGGAATCAAAATTCACAAAAGAGGTGATATATTTTATTAGACAAACTAGATATTTGCAAACAGATTATTTTATTTATCTGCAAGCCTTTGGACACACACCTCCTTCTTCAGAAATAGGAGAGAGCAGAGATTGGAAAGTTCTCCTAGGTAGAAATGAAAATTTATATTTCACAGGAGAATTGAAGGTGTGGTAAAGTCTCCTGTTTGGAACTGTTAATTTTGTCCAGGTTAGGCACAGAGAACGGTTGGAAAAGTCTTTTTTATCTTGAAGGTGTTTGGTGGCAAGCAAGATGTTGAAGCATATTTCCTTCAGGTTATGATGTTTAATATTTCACAGAAGAATGGAAAGCTCTTCTGGGCAGGATTTTCTTTTGTGGGGAGATATGTGTGTGTCTCTGTGCTCTGTGAGATGCAAATTCACTCCAACAATGGCAGGAGCCTGGTGTTAGCATATCAGGTAGTAAAACACTTCCTTCTTGTAAAAATTCCAAACAGGAAGCTTTACCACACCTTCAGTTCTCCTGTGAAATATGAATTTTCATTTCTGTCTAGGAGAACTTTTACAATCTCTGTGCTCTTGTATGCCTGATGAAGGGTGAGTGTGCCCGAAAGCTTGCAGATAAATGAAATGATTTGTTTGCAAATATCTAGTTGGTCTAATAAAAGATATCACCTCTTCCACGAGTTTGGATTCCTTTTGCCTCTAGACCAATACGGCTACAACCTGGATACCTTGTGATTTACACACTTGGAAAAAATAGTGTCTTGGCTAGTAACATCAGTGTCAAGATTTCTGCTAATGTGAGCAGCTGGGTGATTTTACAATATATGAAGCCACTGTGATGAGACAGTCCACTGTTTATGCCAGTGATTCTCAATCAGGGTACCCCAGCACTCTGGGGTGCTATGAGGTCCTTTTAAGGGTGCTCTGGGGTGTTGCATAATTTTAGCATTGTTAAGTGTAGAAACACTTATATGTTTCTCAAAAGAGAAACCCAGAGATTTCAAATAGGAATCCACAGTGTTAAAACGAGCCTGGCCTATTGTAGTCATGCTGATGGTTTTTTGCAACAGATGAATTGTTCAATTATTTTTCTTTAGTCAAAAATGAGTGAAAACTAAGAGCTGGCATTTTCTGAGAAGTACCTTGAGTCTGAAAAAGGTTGAGAACAACTGATTTAGAGAAACCCATGCCTCCATGTTTGTGTTTATTGGTATAAATTGGCCTAGCTTAATCGACTTAAACCAAGTTATACCTGTTCAGGATCTGCCCCTTACTTGTTTAGCTCTCATGACCTTGAAACTGATTTAGAAATAAATGTGAGGGACAGAAAGTGGAAATAGTATTTAGGACTTTAAGAAACAAGAGGAAAAAATAGTCTGAAATCTGGTGTGGCACATGCAATGGAAATGCCACTTGGGCTTTTAGGGAGTAATGGAGAGTGGAGCAGGCTTTAAATTAGGAAATGCTAATGCTTATAAATTGGACTGGCCTTTAAAGAAATCAGAATCTGTGGATGAGCGTGAAATGGAGAGAAAGAAAGAAGGGGAAAAAAACAGACCCGGTGGCTTTTTGTTTAATGTAGGTTTACTTAGTTTTTCTTCCTGCTTGTGTCTGAGGTGGATTTTGGTCTCAGCAGCTGAACTGCATTGCCCCTAAACAGTATGCCTGTGTGTGTGCATGTATCTATCTATCCATCCATATAAATCGCCATCCCTCCCCCAGATCTTTACAGGGTGGAGGTGCGATTTGCTATGGCAGTTCTTATTTTCAGCAACGCTTGACAGGCCGGGAGAGGAAGGCGTTAATGTTTTCTGACAGGCAACCCCTAATTGTTGAAGCTTTTCTTCTCTGCCTTTTCTGTGAAATCCTGACTTAGGCGAGCAGCATAACAAAATGCCCCGGCATTGAAATGTGCCCTTGCACTACACTGAACTAAGGGGAATAGCATTATTCATGAAGATTTTCAGCTGTTGTTGTTTTGTTTTTTTTTGGGGGGGGGGGTCTTTTAACTAACCTTTGAGTGTGATCAGAGGGCTAGCCCGGCTCCCTCTGCACAGAGGCGGGGCTGGCACTCGGACAATGGAGGGAAACTGTTTTCCCCGCTCAGAGAGAGCTGTGCCGTTGAGCTGGACACGGGGAGAGTCATCCCCGGGCGCGGAGAGGCGATCTAGGCTCACCTCTGTTTGCGGTCGCCCGCTTGCGGGTCTGAATAGGATGGGTGGAAAGCAGCAGCAAGGCGCGGTGGGGGGTAAGGCACTTTCTAAAAGAGAAAGAAAGAGGGAAACCAAGCAAGCTCTCGCCGGCGCAAATCGTGCGAGCGATTTCCGTGCGGGAGGCTGGCTGTCCCGGCGGGGACGGGGCGCGCTGCACTTTTGAACATACCCGGTATCGCCCGCCCCCCGGCTTCATTGGCGTCCTCTTCTTCCCGCCCGGCCCGCCAAGAAAATCAATAAAGAAATAAAGCAGAAAAGCCCCAAGCAGAGATCCTCCCCCCGCCCCCCCCCCTGTCACAGGCAGGA
>NW_017728931.1:44931495-44934531 GCF_001723895.1 Crocodylus porosus | reverse complement strand
ACGAGCCTGCACGGCCGTGCCCTGCAGGCGCTGATAACAGCAGGCGGAGCGCGCTCTGCAAACTCCCGCTCTGGTTACCATCTCGCTCTTTTTATGTTTTGCATTCTTCAAAAAAAAAAAATGCAAAAAGTTGTGCAAAAACCAAAAATCCTGCTCTCCCTGAAACACAGCCGCCCCCCTCCGCCCCCTCCCCCATCAGGTAAGCGAGCGCCGCGATCTTCGTGGCAGGGCTTGTGCGGCGCGGGGCCGAGGCGCGCGCACCTGACAGTGGACGCATGCCTGCAGCCAATCAGCGCCGGGCCAGGCCCGCTTGAATAAATCATTAAGCCCGACACGCGCTGCGCGCTCTCTGGGCTGGGGAGGACAACTCGCTTCCTGCCATTAACCTACAAAACCTCTTTTGTATCAGTCTAATCTTGCATACAAAAGGCAGAATATAACTTCAACCTGCATCGCGGGGAGGAGTCCTCTCTAGCTTTTCCTTCGCCCCCGCCCCCGCCGAGAGCTGCGCGCAGGTGGAGAGGGCTGCGGGGCCGCGGGGAAAGGGAGCGCTTCGGCTACAGCGCTCGGAAAGGCTGGGGAGGCGTCCCTTTCCCGCTCGTGTGCAAGCTGTTTGGGGCACGGGCTGCTGAAGTTTACGGGGCAGGGGAATAGCAGAGTGGAATGAGGCTGCTGCTGCTTCTCTCTCTGCCTGTATATAGAAGAAACCTCATTCTGTAATGTGTATTCCCTTGAATAATACGTTTATATTAATTATATAATTCAGTGTTCTCTTGAATGATGTGTATATTTAATATCAACACATTATTCAAGAGAATACACGTTATATAATGAGACGTCCTATGTATATCTGTATATGTATATATGTGTGTGTGATGTTATCTCTTCAATAATGTGTTATAAATTGTGTGTGTGTGTAGATATCTATCTAGCTATCTAGATAGACCGATACACACACATACAATCTATCTATCTATCTATCTATCTAGGTAGGTAGATAGCTATAAAACACATAATCCAAGAGATAATATTATATATCTATAGATATATATGTACATACATATACATATAACACACACGTATGCATGTATTATATGTATGTATGTGTGTATCCATATATATAGATGTATATGTACATGCACACACACATATATAAAACACAGTGACGTGGAGCCACGATCTCTGGCAAACTGCATATAAGTGAAAAGCTTCAAAAATATATCCCCGCCCACCCACACGTCTTTTTTTTCCCATCTGCCTATGGATACGTATATGTATATCTAAATAATATATATGCATAGCCAGGCAAAAGTATGTGTATGTCTGTATGTGATAATATACACGCACATTTGTGCCTGGCTATGTACATGTATGGCATGTACAGCTTCTCACGGCTCTGTAGTTTGCCCGGGATGGTGTCTCCACGTCATTGTGTGAATGAGGCCGGAGTCGACGTCCGTAACCAGGGAATTCTCTGCCCTTGCTCTTACCCCGGGATGCAGTGAATGGGCTGGAAATGAATAGTAGGAATCGCTCTGCTGATGGAAGTGAAAGGGGGAGCGCGGATCCATATGGTGATGCCTACAAGATGACATAAACGAGCCAAGGGGAGCTTCTGGGCCGGCCCTGCCTGGAGCCCTCTATTGTGCGAAGCGGAGATGCGGCGGCCCAGGGCCTGTGACCCTCGTGGAGCCTCGCAGCAGACTCTTGGGCCGGGCCCAGGTCTCAGTGGACGCTGGGGCAGGGCTCCAGAGGAAATGTGGACTCTTGGAAGTTAGGGTCTTCCAAACTTGACCTTTGCAGTGTCAGGAAAGATCCCAGGAGGTTTTTTTAGCCAGTCAGTTATGGCCCTGAGGACAAGGGGGAAGAACCGCAGGATTTACAAGCGAGGAGGGTTTACCGCTTCTAGCCTAAGAGAGGACCCGGGTAGCTGATACCACACCCTTACCTAAGACCAATTTGTTCGCTGCCGCGATGCACAGGGAAAAACAAAACCCAGCTGTTCAGTTGGTTGGACACACACCCTCTCTTTCTCATCTTAAGAACTGCAACATAAGGAGCTGTTGTGTGGCATGTTTTTGGCCACGTATTTCAAAGGTTACAACTTATTTGTTGCCAGTCATTCTTTCAAGAGAAAGGAAGAAAGCTGAGATGAGATGTATTTGCTAATAACTCACTTTCTAGCATTAAAAAGAGCCTCCATCTGCATTTGAGTGTCCCCCCCGCCCCACTCGATAGTCCTGTGTAGCTTTAAAACTTATACCGCGACCAATAGAAGTCCCTGATTTATGGAGTTTACTAATGCTAACTGAATACTGCTTGTCAGGGTGCTCTGAATGGCTCTCCATACTAATACAAGAAAAGGCTTTGTGTTGCTAAGCGATTAGAGCAGATGTAATGAGATTTACCCCAATCCTGCTTTGCCCTTTCCTATCTTCAGTAAAATTGTGTGGGGTTTTCCCCCCCCCTCTCTTTTTGGGAGTGTGTGTGTGGGGGGACGGGACAGGGGAAGGGAATTTCTGAGTCTGCCTTATACATTGTAGCAAACAACAGCGTAACTTTGCCTTTAGTTTAATGAGTCTGGATATTTACTATTCAAAAGTGAGCAAAAAAGAACACCTGTCTACACAAGGAAGAGAAATTTCGCTTTTGTAACAGAATGAAACATTATCCTAATGTTATATTCATAGCCATAAATTACTCGCTACACTTTCTTTGCATACCTTATCTATACACTTGCAAAAGTGGGTAAATAAAAAGCTGAGATGCCTGAGAGAGCCAGCTAGAGAGAGAATGGATGGAGACGTATAACGGTTATTATTTTCATAACTAAACATTAGTTCTACCATCGGTTAAAACAATGAGTGTTTGTACTGAAGTAATGAGGGAATTAGCGATCCTCCCCCTTAAATCACATATTAAGGAGGCAAGGAGGCAGGGGCGTAGGCAAATGCATGTTTAAAGATATCCCGTGATGCAAATACATACATACATACATACAGTTTTTACACACACACACACACACACACACACACA
>NW_017728931.1:44928567-44931250 GCF_001723895.1 Crocodylus porosus | reverse complement strand
TAAGATGCATTTTGCGCTTGGCTTTCCGCTTGGCTTGATGCACGCAAACTGAATTTGCAAGTAATGCAGGAGCCAGGCAAAAAAAAAAAAAAAAAAATTAGGAGGCGAATTCTGGTCACGTCCTTGCTAACTGACAACAAGCAGGCCAGCCAAAAAGGAGGAGGGGGGAAAGAGTCCAATTTCTTTTTGAATCTTGGTAATTGGGTACTTTTACACGCAGATCACGCTATTTGGATAGAATAACAAGCTTAGAAAGATCAGTGTCTCTAATCTGCCACACATTTCTACTTCTCCGCTTTTTTTTTTATTTAGCTCCCTCCTCCCTTTCCCCAGTGATTTTTTTTTAAATTTATTTATTGCTTGTCTCGCATAAATATAGCAAAGGCAACAAAGTAGCGTGTATTTTTCGGTGGCACTAACTATGCGTTGGCCCGTATTGTCTGTCCTCTTCCCCGTTTCGCGGGAGGCTGCCCGGGGCCGGGGCAGAGCAGTGAAAATGTGGGATGCAGCGCCCTCTTTTTTTAGGGTTCATTCTTTTGGGAAATTCTTTAATGTGCAGTGATTTCACGAAGGACAATGAAGCCATTAATCATCCCTTCGCCTCTTGCTTTGGATACACATTTGCAACACAGAAGGGCAAGAAAACAATCGTCATACCTCCATAGCTTTGCATACATATGCCTATGTCTACATATACATGTAAGTTACATCCATCACAGACAACAAAACAGGTCATATGCAACTTCTCCCTGGCAGGGGGAGGATCACTTCACAGTTTGCCCCTTCACACGGAGGGGCAGGAACCAAATATACATGCAATAGGCAGCTGATCATTTTCATTAAAAAAAAAAGAGTTTTATTACGAAACTAGTTTGTATAAAACAGGGTTATACAGGACCTTTGTAAGTTTGTAATAGAACAATAAGAAAAGGCAGTGGCGTCAGGTTCTCGTTTGTTTGCTTGCTGGTTTTTTTGTTTTGTTTGCTTTTTCCGCCCCCTTTTCCCCCCTCAAAAAAAGGCAGCATAGACAACAAATGGCTCCCGTTTGGCGTTTGGACAATAGCTGCATAAAACTTTGTTCACTCTGAACACGATTTAATAACATTATTAATACATTAAGAAAGTTGCTATAAAGTAAGACACGTTGGTGCTAAAGTACATCTGGAGGAACCCCCGAGTCCTTTACAACAGCCACATACAAAAGATGGCAGTTGTAAGGTAAGGTGGGACTACACGTCTAGAGAGCAGGAGGTAAGAAGCATGACATATTCCCCCCGAAAAGGACACACGCACACACAAAAAGTATCAAGATATACACATTTTAAAACCATTTGTACAAAACCTCTATAAATCTCTCTCTCTCTTATGTACAAAAATAGCTTAATATATCCCCAAACTGGTTAGGATAGATACAAATAGATTTGTTTTGTTTTGTTTTGTTTTTCTTATAATAAAAAAATTCACAAAAAAAGATTGGAAGCATTTTGAGGAGGGAGGTGGTAGCAAAAAAAGAGGTCGGGGTGGGGGAAGGGCTCTTTGAGTACAGCAGAGTTGAATTTCCAAAATGAGGGGACTAAGTTTGTCCACAGGGGGAAGGGGCCAGGGCTGGAAGTGGGGGAGGAGGAGGAGGAGGATGCGGGGAAGAGCTCCTCGCTGGGTGGAGGGTAGGCAGCGCTCTTCCCCGGCCGGAGGTGGGGGGGACACCGGCCGGTGAGGCCGCATGCTTGAGCAGGCAGCTTTCAAGTCCGTCGTGGTCCTTGTGGATCATCTGAGCGGAGTGCAAAGGCAGTGAGTGCTTCAGTCTTCCTGGAGAGGCGCCCCCACTCCCCCTCGTGTGCTTGGGCTGGAGAGATCTCTGCACACGCTCATTCTCTCTCACACACACACACGCGCGCGCGCGCGCACACACACACACAGATTTCCTCCGTGTCCTCCCGAGAGGAGCGGGAAGAGGGGTGGGGGTGAGCGGGGAGGGAAGCCCCGCGCCCAGGAGCATCCTCCCCGGGCCGGGCGACTCAAAACCAGCTGGTGAAGTCCAGCAGCTCCTGCTCCTCGGGGCTGAGCGGGTCGTAGGATCCTTCGTCGGAGGAGTAGGAGGAGACGGGCGAGCCGGCCATGGAGTTCATGTCGTTGGCGTAGCCGGGGGAGATGGTGGGCGAGAGCACGCCGGCCTGGAAGGCGGCGCTCACGGCGTCGTGCTCGTCCAGCAGCTGCTGCAGGGCGCGGATGTACTCGACGGCGGAGCGCAGCGTCTCCACCTTGCTCATCTTCTTGTTGGCGGCGCCGTTGGGGACGTGCTCCCGCAGCGTGGCGAAGCCCAGGTTGACCAGCTTCACGCGGTTGCGCTCCCGCTCGTTGCGCCGCGCCACGGCCGCGGGCTGCTGCTGGGGCAGGCTGTAGCCGAAGCCGCTGAAGTTCAGGCGCCGCTTGCAGCGCATCAGCTCCGGCGACGACGAGCGCTGGCGCTTCACCGGCTTGGCCGCCGCCCCCTTGCCGCCCGGGGACGCCTGCCCGCCCGCCGGGCTCGGCTGCTGCTGCGGCTGCGGCTGCTGCGCGCCCCGGGGGGCTGCGAAGAAGCAGGCGGGCTGCAGGAAGGGCTGCGGCTGGCTGGCGCTGCTGTCCATCTTGGCAGGGCTGCCGCTGGCCATTGGCAGCCGCGGGGGAGCGGGGCGCCCGGCGGCCG
>NW_017728931.1:44925219-44927850 GCF_001723895.1 Crocodylus porosus | reverse complement strand
GGATCCCCGCGGAGCAGGAGTCCCCGCCGCTCCGGCTGCGGGCTGGAAAGGCACAAAGCGGGGCGAGCCCTTGCCAAGGTCCTGGGCTGGGAGGGGCTTGGTTTGTTTTGGTCCTTGGCAGGGCCAGATTAACCCTTTCCAGGGCCCGAGGCAAACAAAACTCGTGGGCCCCTACTTCATCCTGTATATTTGTATTACTTCCCACCCCCAATAATTATACTGTGTCAAACAAGCACGATTGGGCCGCTTCTTCACTTAGTGTGCCTAGTTTGCCGATGCATTAGTCCAGCCCTGGTCCTTGGGTAACAACAACAACCCCCCCCCAAAAAAAAACCCCCCACACAAAACAAAACAAAACAAAAGCTTGATAACATTTCTGTGGCTTCCAGGGCATGGTGGGGCTTGGCTGATGTCGTGTCTGCGAGCGCTGGGTTTACTTGTCATGATGGTGGCATTTAGGGGCTGCAACCCAGATCCTTGCTGTTACCTGCCAGGCACTGGATAGAGACTCTGGGGAAGAGAGTTCCTCCTTTCAAGGAGTTGATAATGAAAGGGCTGAAAGGCATCTAGGAGCCTCATGTGGTGGATCTTGGAGCCTCTTGGAGTTGATCCGAGGCTGGGGTGGGGGGCACACGCATGCTCCAGTCCAGCAGGTCAGTCTGTGGGGGAGGCAAGGGAAGGGGCAGGGGCTAGAGTGAGGCCCCCACAGGGAGGGACAGTGCCACAGAGGCAGGAGCAGGGGGGTAAGTTGAGTGGGGCCCCAGCTGGGTGGGATTTACCTGCTGGGGAGGCATACCCCCAAATAATCTTTTCTCCCTCTGCCTCCATCTGCCCGCCCTTCCCTCCCCGCAGGCTTACTTCCTGGGAGGGGGGAGGGGAGGATGTTGGTGGCACATGGTAGATCTTGGGTTGCTTTTAAGTGCCAAAGGTGATCTCCTACTTAAAAAGGTTGGGGACCACGGATTTAAAGTCATGCTTAGATCTTGTTGCACTCAGTGAGACCTAAGCAGGTACTTTGGATTCAGTTCCTCCTCTAAGTCATTTCCTGACCCAAGGCCTAAAGAGGCAAGTTGGCTAAGGCTGGAAAACAAGATATATCATTATACCGCATTTACAGGTGAGGAATTGAAGCCTGGGCATATTAAGTGACCTGCCCAAAGTCACACAGAAGATCTGTACCAGTACCAGTAACTGTGCAAGACCTCTGCTGTGCCAGTCCAAGGCCACAAGCCAATCCTTTCTCTGCTTTGAAATTCTTGGATGGAAGGTGCTATACAAGTACTGATTTTTGTATTACTATAAGGGTGCCGCCTCACTTCCCCCTCCCCACCCCATTTGCAGCAGGTTAAAGAGATATTATCCCAATATAGCCCCCCATCCTATGTCTGAACCAGCCATGAGAGGAGTGGGCAATGCCCTTAATTCCATCCAAGGAGGAAAGTATCTGATTATTTACTCTTTAATACATAGTTATCATATTGAGGGTCTTACTGAAATCAAAGTGAATTTTGAGAGTGATTTCATTGATAGGGTGAGCAAGCTGTAGGTCTGCTCATCATAGAAATAACCAATAGAAAATGCTAGTCCATAAACAGCCCTGACAGTCTTCTAGTACATGAACAAATCTCTACAATCAAGTATTTTTTGTTTGTCCAATCTAGTGACAGATGTTTACTCTTTGCTTATGTGGCATCTTTCATCTGCAGATCAGAAAGAGTTTTCAAAACTTCCATTTAACTTAGTAATGCTCCTGGAAATTAGACATATTTATAGCAATTTGACAAGCACATAATGGCCTACACAGAGTGAACGGTTAAGGCTTCTCCTGGGAATATGATATCCAAGATTGCAGCCAGTTTTAAAACTGATTTAACAAAGCCTATTCTAAAACCAGCTGAAGACAGCGTAGACATGGCTTCAAGCAGCTCTGTTCTTACTTAGCCTGATTTCAAAATCACTTGTGCCAGGCAGCTACCGTGTGCTTTACTCTGTGGCTCAGCCAAGCTTTAAAACTGAGTTAGCAGACTAATTCAGTTTAGCTGACATTTCTCATCAGCATAGACACTCCCACAAATCTTACTTCTTTTGTCTGCCTAGAGCACAATCTGAATAGGGTAGGGTATAGCTCTGGACTAATGATTTTCTGGTTTGATGTAGCTTTGGAAAAGGGTTTACATTTGATTCAGACTGAGATTCCAGCGTTGCCAAAACTGGTATGTGCAACAAGTTGATGTGCCTTTTACTGGAGTCAGTATCATATGATTATGATGAGAATGGTCTGATTTAAATGAAGATACCCAATCTCAACAGAAATCACTATGGTTATCATAAAAATCAAATGTCTTTGATGATTGCTGATTTACTTACATACTCTTGATACCTACCCCAAACAGCAATGAAGATGAAAGTTTGCGGCTTTTCTTGAACAAATACTATTGCACCTTTGTGCCTATTAAATATTGACATAAAATCACTGTTTTCATGTTTTCATTTCTGCCCTTGTAAAATAAGGTCCCCTCATCTATTGTAAATAGTGCAGTTATTTCATCTGTCATTGTACATCTGATCCAAAAGAAAGAACTGGATATAGACAAAGGACTTCTCTCTCTCTCACACACACACACACACACA
>NW_017728931.1:44901288-44925119 GCF_001723895.1 Crocodylus porosus | reverse complement strand
TCTCCTACTTAAAAAGGTTGGGGACCACGGATTTAAAGTCATGCTTAGATCTTGTTGCACTCAGTGAGACCTAAGCAGGTACTTTGGATTCAGTTCCTCCTCTAAGTCATTTCCTGACCCAAGGCCTAAAGAGGCAAGTTGGCTAAGGCTGGAAAACAAGATATATCATTATACCGCATTTACAGGTGAGGAATTGAAGCCTGGGCATATTAAGTGACCTGCCCAAAGTCACACAGAAGATCTGTACCAGTACCAGTAACTGTGCAAGACCTCTGCTGTGCCAGTCCAAGGCCACAAGCCAATCCTTTCTCTGCTTTGAAATTCTTGGATGGAAGGTGCTATACAAGTACTGATTTTTGTATTACTATAAGGGTGCCGCCTCACTTCCCCCTCCCCACCCCATTTGCAGCAGGTTAAAGAGATATTATCCCAATATAGCCCCCCATCCTATGTCTGAACCAGCCATGAGAGGAGTGGGCAATGCCCTTAATTCCATCCAAGGAGGAAAGTATCTGATTATTTACTCTTTAATACATAGTTATCATATTGAGGGTCTTACTGAAATCAAAGTGAATTTTGAGAGTGATTTCATTGATAGGGTGAGCAAGCTGTAGGTCTGCTCATCATAGAAATAACCAATAGAAAATGCTAGTCCATAAACAGCCCTGACAGTCTTCTAGTACATGAACAAATCTCTACAATCAAGTATTTTTTGTTTGTCCAATCTAGTGACAGATGTTTACTCTTTGCTTATGTGGCATCTTTCATCTGCAGATCAGAAAGAGTTTTCAAAACTTCCATTTAACTTAGTAATGCTCCTGGAAATTAGACATATTTATAGCAATTTGACAAGCACATAATGGCCTACACAGAGTGAACGGTTAAGGCTTCTCCTGGGAATATGATATCCAAGATTGCAGCCAGTTTTAAAACTGATTTAACAAAGCCTATTCTAAAACCAGCTGAAGACAGCGTAGACATGGCTTCAAGCAGCTCTGTTCTTACTTAGCCTGATTTCAAAATCACTTGTGCCAGGCAGCTACCGTGTGCTTTACTCTGTGGCTCAGCCAAGCTTTAAAACTGAGTTAGCAGACTAATTCAGTTTAGCTGACATTTCTCATCAGCATAGACACTCCCACAAATCTTACTTCTTTTGTCTGCCTAGAGCACAATCTGAATAGGGTAGGGTATAGCTCTGGACTAATGATTTTCTGGTTTGATGTAGCTTTGGAAAAGGGTTTACATTTGATTCAGACTGAGATTCCAGCGTTGCCAAAACTGGTATGTGCAACAAGTTGATGTGCCTTTTACTGGAGTCAGTATCATATGATTATGATGAGAATGGTCTGATTTAAATGAAGATACCCAATCTCAACAGAAATCACTATGGTTATCATAAAAATCAAATGTCTTTGATGATTGCTGATTTACTTACATACTCTTGATACCTACCCCAAACAGCAATGAAGATGAAAGTTTGCGGCTTTTCTTGAACAAATACTATTGCACCTTTGTGCCTATTAAATATTGACATAAAATCACTGTTTTCATGTTTTCATTTCTGCCCTTGTAAAATAAGGTCCCCTCATCTATTGTAAATAGTGCAGTTATTTCATCTGTCATTGTACATCTGATCCAAAAGAAAGAACTGGATATAGACAAAGGACTTCTCTCTCTCTCACACACACACACACACACATTTTACCTCAGTATGACTCCATTAAAGTCAGGGAATAAAATTTTGGCCCCACTGAAGTCAAGGACTAAACTTCCATTGACTTCATTGAGAGCAAGATGTTACCTAGTAGCTTTATCTCCTCCTAAAAACTGTGTGACAGAGTCAAGAAAAGATCCCCAGAAGTTTAACTGGAAATAAATGGAGCTCCCATTTGGTTAGTTTTGAAATGCTCAGGCAGTTACAAAAAAGCACCTACAATATCACTGAAGTTGTCTTGTATATTTTTATTATACTTTTTGCATTGCTGATTGTATCCACATTATAGTGAAACTAAACATTTGAATTTTGATAGTGGCCTGGAGACAACTCCAGGAGAAGTAAGCCCTTGATACTTAATTAGAACAAGAACCCACAAAATAGGAGAATTATGTTAAAACCTGCCCAGGAGACAGATAGTCTTGAGCCCTATGTTTGGCTGATGTTGTGAGCCCTATGTTTGGCTGATGTTGTGAAGCCGGACAGTTGAAATCCTTTATAATTTTTATACCAGATTACATACTTGTGATTGTTCTCACATAGTCCATTTAACTAGTTTGCCAGTACTTAAGAGGGATAATAATAACAATTCTGCTAAGCTTTGAGCCTCATTGATATCAACTTGTAAGTTCTTTGGGACAGGGACCATGCCTTCAATTTGCTGGCAAAACTGCTAGCCATGGGGGTTGCTGCCTGAAATTAGGGCCTGTAGGAATTACCATGATTGAAACAGAGACAGACAGACAGACAGACATGACAGAAATAATAATATAGTGTGAGTGTGGGACCCCATATTAATTAAGCATAGTGTTAGAAAAAGTCTGTTGGTCTTTTCTGAGTTTGTCGTCTTTTCATTTCATTGCATGTACCTTTGCTCTTCTATGGTGAGAAAAGATAACTACCCCTACCTATATTATCTCCTTTATGTCATACTAATTGTTGTATGGATCTCTATGGTAGAATCTTATTCATTTTCATTCTAAATAGTCTCAGACTTTCTTCTTATATGGAAGATCTTCCATATTTCTGAATATTTTTTCAGCCTGTTTTTTTGTTTTGTTTTGTTTTGGGGTTTTTTTCTTGAGATTGAATAACCTGTTTATGTCAGGTTAACCTATCTACAGGCATATAATTGAATTCTAAAATGACAGTAAGCTATTTTGATTATTATTTCCAGTGTAATTAGAAGCTTTCCCTCTCAATAATTACCTTTCTAATTGATTCATTCAGTGATGCCTTAATCCAATGTTTGTGACATTAGACATAAGAACGGAGTTGATATAGCATGACCCACATCCCTGACATAAGAGGTCACTGGTTATGAAAGAGAGCTTCCATTTCCACACCCCCATTCTGGAAAGTAGCAATAACAGGCAAGGACGTAGAAGAAAAAACACAAAGGACAGTTTAACTGAGAGCTAGTAAAATGTATTTTGGAATGGTGTGCCTACTTATTCAGAAGCCATCAATTCTAATGAAACAAAGAATAAATCCCTGCCTTTCTCTTCTCTCATTCTGTCTGGCTTAATGCTGAGAGCTCCTCCAATCTTAGCTCCATGTGAGTTAACTTCACTGGAGTGGATCAGTGTAAAAAGTGGCCAGGGAGATGCGGGAGGCCAATGAGCCCTCAACCTACCTGCAATGGGGCAGGATGCAGGGTTCTGCTAGGTAGGTCCAGTCCTTCAGGAATCTTGGAGCAGGAGATAAGGGCTTTGATTTTAGATGATGTCCTTCAAGGCAACCTGTCAAGTGTTGTCCTGCCTCTGGTCTGTGCTGGCCGGGAGGGGAGGAATGGTGGCAAAAGTGGCCTCTAAGCACATTGGGTTTCCAAAGAGATGGGTGCAGCTGGAAGTCCCGGGAGAGGCCTAACTCCCTGGAACCAGATGGGCGGCTGCTGGGATCTGCCTGCCATTGCCTCTGAACAATAAATCCAGTGCAGTACTCTGGGCTTGCTCTGTGGTGTGTTCATCTCCAAGGAGCTCCCTGATGCTAGCAGGTGAATGTGAACACATGTTCTCTGCCTTAGATCAAGGCTGTAAAGTCACCCCGAGGCCTGGGAGGCAATATGCATGGTTTAGCACCAAAAACCACCACTGTTGATGGCACTACAGTCAAATCCAGACAAGACCTTGCTCTGGTTTCCCTTGACTAGGAGTTTTGCTTGGGTAAATACTGCTGGGCTCTGAGTCAGTCCTGGAGGGCCACTGGCCATATAACTCAGGCTGTGGACTGCAGTGATGCTGCCTAGCAAACCCAGGGACTATCCAGATGGTGTGGTAGCAAGCGCAGGCAACTATAGGAAAGCTTGTTTATGGACAAGTACATGAGTAAATGTTTCCTTAAGTGATTCTGGAGACGCAGCCCCATCTGCCCATGTCAGATCTGGAGCAGGGGAGCAGTGTCACTGAAAAAAAAGGTGAGCTGGACCCCATAGGTTACTACGCAATACTGAAGGGCAAGAGGGGAACCAAGCCCAGCTTTCCCCTGGAAAGGGGCTCTGTGCACACCAGTGCATCTTGTAGTCTTTGGGGGAAGCTTTCCCTTGTCCTGCCAGGGTAGAAAACAGCCCCCATCTCGTGACCACACCAGGCACCAACTGCCTCCCTGGAAAACAGCCACCTTTCAACTGCTGTTTCAAATCTTGCCTGATGCTACGCTGCCCTATTGTCTGTATCCCAGTCGAACCACTGATCGGCCCAAGGTATCTGTGCCAGCTGGATTTATAGATCATATATATTTCTTTTAAGGGTTTCCCCCTACAGCGGCAGCCCAGCACCTGCAGTTAAGAGTCCTTAATTCTAACATAATGATAAATATCCTCTTGCTTTTTCACTGGGTCTCTCTCTCTCTCTCTTTTTAATCTTGAACTGTCATTATTTTATTGTGGCTTTTGGGGTAAATTGTAGCTACACTCATGAGTTCTTTTTAAGTCCCCCTTTTTCACTTTGCTAAGCTTTTTTTTTTTTAAAGGCCCATTTACGTTATGATTAAATGCCGTCTTGGATAAGCATAGCGAAAGTCGTTAATCTATATAGATCTTCAAAGAATCAATACATTCTGAACTTTTGTAGGATTTGTTACACTCCATTTTGTTACAGTAGGCGAGCTCCTCTCAGTCTGGGCACATGTGTTTCCCTCCCCCTGCCCCCCCAAGAATGAAAATAAAGTAAAAGGTCTTTCATGGTAAACAAAACCAGCTTATTCTCCACATAGAACACATGAATAGCTGGAAAAAAAAACTTACAATAAATGGTGCATTTTTTTCTCTGCTGGGTATAGCATTCAAGATCAGTCCAGTATTCAAGAAGCAGTCCATTTTTTGCTCAGCAAGAGAGTTTAGAAAAGAAGCGTGGGGTCTATTCAAGGATCTTTTCCCCCTTCACAATTGCTGGGCTTTATGAAACCTATCTTCCATGCCTTGTCAGAGTATTTCTGGGGCCCAATTAGTGCTTTGTTGCACGGCTTCTTTGCTGAATCTTTGAGCAGCAAGAAAAAGCTCTCTTGAGTCTCCCCTTATTTTGACTATTTCAGTCATTACTCAGTGTAATAATTAATATGACAACTGGACGCTGAAGTTTGTATAGAAACACCTCGGCTGCAGGAGAGAGCGTGCAGTGGGTGGTAACAAGCTACAGATCAGACCGAGAAGCCACACACACAAAAAAGAGAAAAGAATGAATGAAAAGAAAGAGAGAGAAGGAATAAAGATAAATAAATAGTTGGCACAACCCGAAGAAACATAAAACAGACTGGACAGAAAAAAAAGACAAGTATAGGAGGAGGGAGGAGGGGGCACCCATTGAAAGGTTAACTTATTTAGAAACAGTTTTCTGAATAAAACACTCTATGCATTTAGTTTCCAAAACTTTGTTCATTTTCTACACCAGGAGAGGCATTTCTTCTATAATATTTGCTAGGGCTCATCATTTCCAGGGGGAGTTTTAGCTCTCTTCAAAGATGCAATGGAAGAAGCTTTAGTAGCAGATCCCTTTAGCTCTACAGAAAGAAATTGGCTGTTTTGGAGTTTTAAATCCTGCTGGCACTTAAACCTGTCTGGTCCAAACCAGGGAAGAGTCTGCTGGGGTGCCAGGCAGTGAGTTGCAGGAGTTTCCCTCTCCAAATCAGCATTGGGTACCCACGGCTGGGGCGATAAGGGACTGCATGCTCCCAGGTAGACCAGTGAAATATTGCTGGCTATGGACACAGCCCAACTTTAGAAGCATTTCTTGGCCTGCCAGATTTTCTTATAGGTAGATTAAAAAAACTCCTATCCAGTGTTTCTCACCCACTCCATTAGGGCATAATAAATAATTAGAGGTTTTAAGCATATTAGCTACAGCTCATGCTAATGAGCTACATCAGGTCTCATGCTAACCTGAAGTGACAGTTTGCATATAGGGCTACGGAAAGGACTGAAAACCCCAACCTTGGCGGTTTCTTCCACCACTTACTCCCTCTCCCTTGCTATTATGAAACCCTGGGCCGGGGCTTTGGTGGTGAGGGCTGAACCCCCCCCCTCCCCTTTGATTTCTTAATCTCCGGGGGTGTTCAGCTCCGACCCCCACGTTACAATCCAGGGGGTGTCCGAGTCCCCTAGCCCTGCCGCTGGCATTGCAGAGCGGGGACCCCCAGCTCCGCACTTCGCGGGGTGGGCTCGGGCTGTCCCCGTGGGGCACCGAGGCGCTGGGGCTGCCCCACGCCCTAGCTTTCCCCCCGCGAGGCTCTGCAGAGGGCAGGGGCAGGTTGCCCAAGTGGCGGAGGTCAGTCGTGTGGCTCCATTGTGCGGCCACGTGCCCCGTGTCCATCAGCGGCTCGCGGAGTCCAGCGCAGCCCGGCTGCTCGCGGCGGGAAGCCACTGTGCGCGCGCACGCACGCAGCCCGCGCCGCCGCCACCGGCCTGCCCTCACGGGCACGGGGCGGGGCAGGGCTGGGTGCTGCCGGGCACGAGAGACTTGGCTTCGCCTGCCCGTTGCAGCCAGAGACATGGCGGGGGTTGGAGTTGCGGGGCGGGGGACAGGCTCCCAGCGCTCGGCGTGGCCCTGGCCGGCCCGGACAGCAGCACAGGGCTCCCTCCCGCCGCGGGTCCGGTCCAGGCCCAGCCCTTCTGCTCCACGCAGGTGCAGGTCACACGAGGCCAGAGACGCGCGGGAGTGGGCCGCTCCCAGGGCGTCGCGGGGCTGCTTCACCCCTATTGCCAACTCGCGGGATTTTTGGCGTTGTTTTTAAAGTCTGCCCTTCGGGAGCGTGCGAACCTCAGCTCTTCCAGCGCTCGCTCTCTCCCTCTAGATCGATAGATATATCCATAGAGAAATATCTATATCTATCTATCGGTATATTTATATAGATAAATATATAGCTATATACCCATATCTATCGACAGATATAGGTACAGGCGACCCTCGCCATGCGCCGGGGACACGGTCTCGTATCCCGCGCCTGTGGCGAAATCCGCGACGCGGGCACCGGGCTCATGAATGCCGCCGTGCCCCGGCGGCGGGCCTGGCTCTGGCGGCGACGGCGGGAGCCCGGCAGCGGCAAGCACACAGCTCCCTGGAAGTGTATTTACAACGCGGGTTCGGCTTTTGCGACTATTTGAAACTGCGAATGCTGAACCCGCGAATAAAGCGATATAGATAGATAGCTATTCTTTTTTTCACATATGAAAGAAAGAGCGAAATTTTTTTTTCACGTTCCCGAAGCAGTCTTTAAGAACAACATCAAAAAAAAAAAAAAATCAGGAGAGGTGGCAGTACTGCTTTATCTCATCCCCAAACAGCTCCATGCCTGCTCTGGGCACGGTATTGATTGCTCTCTCCAGTGCTGCTGCCACCTCAGAGCCCTCCCGCCTCTATAAAGGCAGTGGTAAAAGCAGAATCAGGTGTGTATTGACCAAATACCTGGCGGGGGGGAGGGAGAGAGAGAGAGAGGCAGCACTGAGTCCCTTATCCCTCCTTGCACTGACTCAGCTAACCGGAGTGGAGAGAGGGGCAGGTGCTGATGCAGGTGCAGAGGAACTGGATTTCCCTGTGGAAACTGCTAGCCCTGCATTGATGAGCTGCTTTGCTGGAAAGGGGTTATTCCACCCCGCTGCACTTTCATCTCGGAGTAAAAACCGGCGGGTGATTTTATGAGGACAGAGCGACACCTACTGGACAGCTGCTGGGTTGTGAAGCGTAAAGAAAGTTTGTGCTAGAAGTAGACTCGGACAAGGTTCTTTGGGTACATTTGATATCTTTTATTAGAGCAAATATTCAAGTATTTCCAACTATTTGAATTGGTCTAATAAAAGATATCAGATTTACCCAAAGAACCTTGTTTGCCACAGGTTCTCAGACCAACACAATCTATACCCTTGTTCTAGAGGAAAGTTCAGGCCATGACTTGTGCAGCACTTACCATGAGACTGAAGCTTGATTTGAGTACATGGGCAGCATACAGATTTCTTCTTTAGGACTTTTTCTGTGGTACCCATAAAGATTTACTGTGGTTTGTCCCAGCAATTCATTTATACAGCAGGGGCTGGGACTTCGTGACTTTAATGACAAGCCTACTTTAAGCTAGAAAGACTCTTTTAAGTAAAGGCGGAAGGAGAATTTTTATCGAGGGATGAGGAGAATAGAGCATCTTCAAAGGGATGAGTCTAAGGAGTAGTTTTGAGAAGACCTTCAGGATTTCTTTTGAGGATGCTTGTCGGAGGACACCAAGAAGATGGTGGTGTCACATCTCCAGGACAGGAGCTTGCCTTCCTTGAATTTTTTTTTTTTTACTTTATTCAATTTTGGAACATTTACATTCCCCCACCCCCACCCTTTAAGTGTAGTGGCTCTTAAACTATTTCATGTGTGACCCATGGCAACCAGCTAATCATCTAATTACTGGTAGTAGAATGAGAGAGTTGGAGTGAGATGAGGTCTATGATTAATCAACAGCTCTCTGATTAAGGCAATTACAAAGAAAAGGGATGGTAGATCTGTAGAATAAGTACTTATGATTGGCAGCCAAGAGGATGGGGCCACCATTCCTGGGAATTCCCCTATGGGCAGAAACCCCCCAAAAGGTATTTAATGTAAACAGTATGGGGACAGTAGTCAAGGTTCAACACTACCCAAGCATGAAGGTGGTCACAAAGTCAGCTTGAAGTTAATTGGGCATATTATGAAGAAGCTGATTGTTACTAGCTGTATGAGTTGTATGCTGTATATTGGGTGCAAAATAGTGACACATGAATGTGTCAAAAGAGATTGGGCCTGACTGATGCAAACACATCTGGGTAAGGTGATGTTATGGCTCAGAGACACTGCAAGAGCTTTGAAATACCACAACTTCACCAGAGGGATAGAAACCTGCCCAGGAACCTGATGTAATAGATGTGATCCAGATCAGGACTCATGGTTTCCTGCTTAATGTCAGTGTCAGCACTCTGCAGGGGAAGATGGTTATGCCAGTAAATCTTTCCTGTGTGATTCCTGCATTGTTTTTCCCCATCATGGAGTGTTATGTTGAAAGAACCTCATTAATAAGTTATAGAAATGTTGTTGCCAATATTTAACCTCATCCAGTGGCAAAAGGAACAAGTAGTTGTGAAAAAATGATTTTCTCATGTTGTGGTAAAAATGTAAAACTACCCAGTTAGGACGTTAAGTTTAATTTTCGTGGGGATTCAAACTGTAGCCACTATCATTGTAATATGGTTGCGATATTAATTAAGGAGACTAGAGCAACACCAAAACAACTCAACCAAAAAACAAAACAGAATAGATGTCAAACAAAACAGGCTAGAAGTAATCAAAGAAAAGAAAGAAGGACTAGAATATATAGGCTATGGGACAGGTCTGGAAAAGTAGGAGTAAAAAGCAAGAGGTCTAAAGTGCCACAACAGGCAACAGGATTCATCGAAGCATTTGGACTCTATTCAAGAACTTTCTGAGATTGTATCAGTACCAATCCTGGCATAGTGCATGTGAAAGGTATATAGGAATACTGTTCTTAAATACATTCATGAATCAGCAAATTGTAAGATGGCCAATCATGCATGCTTGATATTAGCACTTCTAGTGTATAAAAAGGTTGGAATAGCAAGGGTGGATCCAGGGGGGTGCAGTTACATCCCCTTCAATTCTTGCCCCACCCAAATTTTTAAGTCAACTCCTGGGAGAGGTAGCTGCATTTCTATTGAGGAAGTGCTGAGAAAGTTAATTGACTTCATGGCTTACAGTCATCTCCCTGATTCAGGCTGATTTCTCTCTACTCCAGAAGGTTAATGAGCTTCCAACCTTTTTAATGGTATCGATGTTCCACTGTGCGACTTATCCTTTCTTCTGCAAGTTTTTGCTGTCTGTAAGTCTTGCCCGGTAATGTCTTTCTCCTATTTCACAGCTCTGCAGACTGTTTTTAGCTCTAGCTGGAAAACTCCACTCAGGTATGGTAAAATTAACTCTAATGTGGAAATGACTGACAGTGAAGCAGAGGAGGCACTGTCAAAATGCTCAAGAAGGCTCTTTTTTATGAATCTGAATTAGAGGTGAATAGTTAATTGTAACAACTACAGGACTAATGACACAATATCTTTTGACAATATTTTGCCTAGTTTGTTGTGGTTTTTTTCAACTTTATACATATCTAGCATATTAGATCGTTTAGTTGGTCTGCTTATAAGTATAAAGGAAGCAATAATTATATTTGTTTTTGCTTTGATTTTAAACTGAATAATATAGTGCTAGTTCTCCTAGTATGTTAGTAAATCATCTACTTTCTTTTTAACTGAAGAAAAATGGTTTATGTGATGATGCCACACCGTCTGCATCTCTTATTTCAAAATCCTTGATCCTCCCATGTGGAATAGGCACACAGTTTGGATTTGTGTTTAACTTTGTACTATCCCTGCTGCCAGCCAGTCTGATTGCTTGACTGACAGTATGAATAAAAGCCACATGAAGTTTAAATTCACTAGATAGATGTATGGTTATTTGACTCGTGTTATGGTAGGAACAGGCAGGCCCTTGGAAGCAACAACAATATTTTTCCAAATCTTCAACTGTTGTAAATTGTTATATTTCCATAGGATTTTGAAAAGGAGCACTGCCAAATTATAGCAGCAGCATAGCTGGTCCTATGAATTAATTTTGGATTGGAAATCCTGCCCTGCCTTGCCTCTCCTTCTGTGTTTGTTGCACGCCTACCTGGGAGGTATGTCATTATATGTCTAAGCTGAAGTACCCTGACATTATGATGCACTTCCATCTCCTATGAACAATCTTCAAGCAATCAGAGGATGGCAGGTTAAGAAGGAATAGAGACAACAAGCGAAACAGGAGAGGAGAACAAAAGTGGTGTAGAAACCAATCACATAACACTTTTTTACTCATGTACCTGGCTCAGCAGTATGAAGCTCCACACTGGAGGTGTCAGTTCCCACTCTACAAAACAGGGATGCAGCAGGCAGAGAGAAGCCAAGATATGGGGCACCCATGAGCTTGCACCATGTTGCATATGAGAATGACCGGAGCCCAGGGACAGGAGGCCTCTCTTTAGGAACTGTAGGATAGCTTGGAGTAGACACATGGTACTACTGGTGTCCAACATGGTTGGGATGCATGGAATTATAGTGTTGCAGGTGCTAGAAAGAGAACAGGGCAAAGGATTTCTGGAACTCATGACTCAGGGCTGACCTAGGAAACCAGACCAAGGGTCCAGCTGAAACCCAGCAGAAAAATCTGTCAGACCTGACCAAGACCCAGCAAGCCAACTTGGTAACTCAGTTTGACTAAGGGTAGGGTGACCTGGACTCTGATTTGGTCAGTGACTAATCAGGGTGGCTGTTGTTAAAACATACTGTTTTTCCTGATAATGGAGTTAGAGTGATGCCTGGGTAAATTTTTGCCGTCGCAAAAGTCACAGCACAGTTGGTCAACCCAAAGCAAGACGGGACTATGACACTCACTACTAGCAAGGAGCCGTTACTTGATACTTGTTTCCCTCTAGAAAAAAACATTCTTGTTACAAAGCTACCCCTCAAGGCTTAGGCTGACTTTAGGGATCTGGAGGACTGGTAGCAACATATTGGTGATATCATTATTATTTGTGTTACTATAATACCGTGAGGCTCCAGTGGAGCTCTGGGCCTCATTGTGATACCCAGGTGAAAACCTGGGTCTCTGCTACAGAAGGTTTACAGTGTAAATTGACAAGACAACGTGTGGGGAAAAATTACAAGTTATTGCGAGGATTTTGAATGAGTAATTTTTAGCCTGAGTGCTGTATGGGTAGTATATGAGGAGGGCTTAAGAAAGAGGGAAAGCTAAGGGAAGAAAGGAAGGAAGAAGAAAGCTAGACTAAAGGTATCCCTGAGGCAAAAGAAGAGGAAAAAGATCAAAAGACAGGGAAAAAGGAGAAAGAGCAGAGGAAAGAGATATGAACAAATCAGCGAAGTGAAAAAGAAGTTTTGTCATGACCATGCATTATTTTGAACTACAGTTAGGGTCTTATTACACATTGTACTTTGAGCTACACAAATGTTGTTTGGTTTAGTGCTAGGTTGGAGTTTGAAACAGTCAAAGCTTTAGTCTAGAAACCTTCTCTGACTTTCTCCTACCTGCACAGCTGTGACTTGCCACTAGAGGTCTGGTGAGCAGGGAGGTCCCTTCCAGCCCTGCTTTTCTATGATTCGGTATGCTTCTAACACTGTGGCTTGATCCTTACCTCTTCTGCTAGGCAAAAACCTCCAGCCTCTCTGCTCTAGCAGTGCCCTGCTCCATGCGCCCAATCCACATGCAGTGCAGCTGCTGCAGGATATGGGGCAGCACCAGAGATACAAGAGGAGTCCTGTTCTTTCCACTGGATAGGTTTGTTATTATTGTTAGCACCCCTGTCTTTTATTTATTTGTATTGAAGCAGTGCCTCAGAACCTCACTTGTGGGACACAACCTTTCTGTGTTATGTATTGCATGAGCAAAGAACAAGAAAATAAAGGTTCTTGCTCTGAAGAGCTTGCTCTCTAAATGACTCAAGGAGAACAGTTTCACTTTATGGGAATCACACTAGGTAATTGCAATTACTGTTCCTCTCTTTTCCCCAGTCCCTCCACAACCTCACTGCTTCCCCAAATCAAAACAAGCCATAAAAAGACAGAAGGTAAACAGGCATCCTAATCCCCAGTCCTGGTATCAGCATGGGCTCTTGTACTCCTGTGTGTATATGCATGGGACTGTAGAGCCTGACCCTTTAGGTCATGGTGGGAGGTTGCTATACATATTGGAAGACCATGTCTTGTATTGCTCATATCCACCAAAAGACCATAGAAATATATGCCCTAAGGAAGAAGCATTTGCAGTACCCAAAGTGTCATTTAACTTTGGAAGCTCCTTGTGCAGTAAATAATGGCAATTATGACCCCCGTGCTCTTATTATTAGCACAAGCTGTGCTCAAGTTCTCTGTAAGTAGTTCCATTAGTTTTCAAAGTCATACTGGGATGTTAAATTGGGGTGTCAAAATGTGATCCATTAGAGTTAGCACTTATTAGAATTTTAAAGCAGAAGTAATTGGCAGTGATTTCATAGTTGGTAGGGTTGGAAGGGACCTGAGCAGATCATCAAGTCCGACCCCCTGCCATGGGCAGGAAAGAATGCTGGGGTCAAGTGACCCCAGCTAGGTGTCTATCTAGCCTCCTTTTGAAGTTCCCCAGGGTAGGGGAAGCACCACTTCCCTAGGAAGTTGGTTCCAGCTCCTAGCCACCCTGACTGTGAAGCAGCGCCTCCTGATATCTAGCCTGAATCTACTCTCAGTCAGCTATGGCCATTGTTCCTTGTTACTCACGGTAGTGCTTGAGGGAACAGGGACTCTGCCACTGCCTGCTTGTCCCCCTTGGCAAGTTTGTAGGTGGCCACCAGATCCCCTCTCAGCCTTCTTTTGTAGGCTGAACAGGTTCAGGTCCCATAGTCTCTCTTCATAGGTCCTACCTTGTTGCTCTCTGATTATGCGAGTGGTCCTCCTCTGGACCCTCTTGATGCTGTCCTCATCCCTCCTGAAGTGCGGTGCCCGGAACCGGATGCAGTACTCCAACTGCGGCCTGGCCAGTGTTGCATAGAGGGGGAGTATCACCTCCTTGGACCTGCTTGAGTTGCATCTGTGGATGCATGACAAGATACAATTGGCCTTCTTGACTGCGTCCCCACATTGGCGGCCCATGTTCATTTTGGAATCAGTAGTGACTCCAAGATCCTTTTCTGCCTCTGCACTAATGAGAAAGGAGTTTCCCAGCTTGTAGGTATACTGCTGGTTCTTCCTCCCCAGGTGCATCACCTTGCACTTGTCAGTGTTGAATCCCATTCTATTCTCATCCACCCATCCCTGTAACCTGTCTAGATCTAGTTGCAGCCTGTTCCTCTCCTCCAGCGTGCCCACTTCTCCCCACATCTTAGTGTCAGCTGTGAATTTGAACAAGGTGCTTTTCACCCCCTCGTCCAAGTTGCTGATGAAGATGTCGAATAGTGTGGGCCCAAGGACCGAGCCCTGGGGAACCCCACTGCCTACATCCCTCCAGGTTGAATAAGACCCATCCCCCACCACTCTCTGGGTGCGGCCCTCCAGCCAATTTGTGACCCATCTGACTGTGTAGGCATCTATGCCACAGTCGCCTAATTTCTTAATGAGAATGGGATGAGAGTGTCGAAGGCCTTCCTAAAGTCCAGAAAGACTATGTCCACCGTGACACCTGCGTCCAAGGATTTTGTGACCTAGTCGTAGAAGGCCACCAGGTTGGTCTGACAGGACCTGCCTTGAATGAACCCATGTCGGTTGCCCCTAAGCATAATCTCCCCGGCTGGTCCCTTGCAGATGTGCTCCTGGATAATTTTCTCAAAGAGCTTCTCCAGGACTGAGGTAAGACTAATGGGCCTGTAGTTTCCTGGGTCCTCCTTCCTCCCTTTTTTGAAAAATGGGACCACATTGGACCTTTTCCAGTCCTCCAGCACCTTGCCAGAGCACCATGCATGCTCGTAAAGCTGTGCCAGGTGTCCCCCAATGACCTCTGCTAATTCCCTCAGCACTCTGGGGTGGAGATCGTCAGGACCTGCTGACTTGAACACAACACATCTAGACCCACCAAAAATTCCCTGACTAGGTCCTCACTGACCCTCGGCCTGGCAGCGCCTCCCCTGGGTCCATCAGGGATCCCAGTGGTGGGGATGTCCCGGTCCCTGCTCAAAAAGATGGAGGCAAAGAAATTGTTAAAGAGGTTAGCTTTTTCGTCTGGTGTGACAAGCAGATTTCCTAGCGTATCCTGCAGAAGCTTTATGTTACCCGGTACCTTCTTTTTCTCCCCTATATATTTAATAAAGGACTTCTAGTTATCCTTGATCCGGGTTGCTAGTCCCAGTTCCATCTCCACCTTAGCCTTCCTAACAGTCCCCCTACAATCTCAGGCAATGGAGGTATAATCGTCCCTGGTGATGGCCCCTCCCTTCCATTGGGTGTACGCCTCCTTTTTAGCTTTGAGATGCTCGTGGATGCTTTTGGTGAGCTTTTGAGCACTCCTGCCCCCTTTGATCCTCATGGGGATTGTCACCCTTCGGGCTTAGAGGATCGTCTCCTTAAGGAACGACTACTCTTCCTGGACTCCCAACTCCACTCCCCTCTGGGACCTCAGTGCCTCCCTGACTAGTCTCCTTACCTCATTGAAATCTGCCTTCCTGAAGTCCAGGGCTGTTGCCTTCCTGCAGGCCTTTGACACCCTGCACTGGACGGTGAATTTAGAGCTAGCATGTATCAAACTTTTAAGCAGAAGTAATTGGAGTTAATTTATCTCTAGCATGCATCCAGCCCAACTATTTCTGGTGGATAAAGGGGTAGTGAAGCAATTCCTTCATTCCAAAGGACTTGTCTTCACTAGATAAATAGGTTGAAGTTTTCTACTTCAGTGTGGCTTGTGTTGGTGTACAGCTCAACCTTTACCCCAGTTTCCACATAGGATAGGTCAGCCTGCTGTTTCTTATTCCTCCTTATGCTGTGCTTCAAATCTAGAGCATCTCTTCGCCCTTCCCAATATACTTCTTCTCTAACTTTGTTCTGTGCAGTTCATTGCAGCCCCCATTACTGACCGTCTTTAGAGGCACTCAGAGTTCTCTTTTTTAGTTCCTTTTGCAGCCTTTTTTTTAATGCCTGAAGTCATACATGCCCCATTTGGTTCTTCTGATTGTTCTGCTGCTGCCCCATCATTACTCTGTTCCTTTCAGCTGTCATAGTTCTCTTCGTCTATCTCCTCTGCCCTTGTGGCTTTTCTTTATGTCCAGGGCACTGTGGTCTCTCTGGATTACCTCCCTGGGCTGACTTGCTTATTAAAATAGATCCAAGTGTAAACCCTGTCTGTTGTTATATACTGTACAATTACCACTCAAATAACCAAGGATATGGAATGGAAACTGCTTAACTTTGCTTCATACAACTACAAGAGCATGCAATGTTATTCTGAAAGGAAGAATCTTAATTCAGACCATGCCACCCACAATAGTCACAGACAGAGACCAGATGCTAAAGGAGTATTAGCTAAATGACACTTCTGGAGAGATTTGAACTCCACTGCTCCTACTGTATTCATGTAACTGTTCATACCCCTCGTGCCAGAAGTGGGTGGGGGGTGGGATAGGGGTGTGTATGGAAAACGCCCCCTCATCTGCCCACTCTCAGCTGGGAAGGAGGAGGGAACAAGAAAGGAGTGAGAAGGGGACGGACCTGCCTTGCCTTCTGTGATTTAAATGCCTTTGCACAGTACAGCTCTGTCAGACCTGGTAAGGTCAGAAGGCTTTTACTCCTGAAAGAAGAGGGCATTTCAGCCTGAGTGTTATTGGCTTTTCAACATGGAGGCAGAACACTACAAAATGAATGGAGACCCCTTCCTGGTAAGTAGTGTGGCATTGACAGGTGTTCTTAGCCCAGCAGGTGAAAATATACCACTCTTGGAGGTAGAAGGATGAGTCCTTTTCCCACATACTTTGTGCCCCTGTCATTGTACATCTTTTGATGAGACACTGGGTATTATCCACCTATGTGTTGTAATGAAACAAGGTTGCTGTTTTAGCCGGTGCAGCGTGTACTCTGCACAGTCTTCCTTTTGGCAATGGATTTGCTGTTTATTGTAAATTGTATTTACAGATGTGCCAGAATAACAAAAAAAATCTGGCTAACAATAAAACAGAGGAGAGATGTTAGAGCAAAGTCATAAAACCTTACCAAAAGTATTTGTATATATACAGCATATAGAAGAAGAAAAGAGTAGATCAGGAACAAATTAGGGAGGATTCCATATGTATGTCAGAAAAAGAATGTACTTATTGTGATAAAGAGGGTTAAGGCTGTACATGCTCTTTTTAAAATTCCAATTTTAACATTCCAACATTGAAAGCATAGTTTCAGAATGCAATGCCCCCCGGTCAACTGTGAACATTATATTTACGGTACAAGAAAGTGACAGAAGTATTCTATGATTAATGCTGCAGATGAAATATTAGAACCAAATTCTCTACTCATTTGCCCTAGTGAAAGATGACTAAAGTCAGGGCAGAATTGCTAAAAAAAAAAAAAGTTGCATATATTTTCAAAAAGAAGCCAAGAGAAGATTGTGGCAACATTTTCAAGAACAGCTGGGGATCAGGTTTTTAAAGGCATTTAGTTACCTAATTCGAAATGAAATCTTAATTCCAGTTGAAATCCATAGTACATTAAAAAGTGTGTTTCTCAGTGACTTAGAAAATCAAACTCCACTTTCAAAAGTTAGAGACATAGGCCCCCAAAATGTCCAAGTCACTTTTACTCTGTCCTAAATTGTGTAAGTGCTTTTGAAAATATTATCCTATTTCATCCTGTGGATTTATAGCATGCTGTAGAGGGCTTGATCTCATTAGCCAATGAGACATATACATGATCTATTCAGTTGTGAGAGAGTGAACTGTTACTTGTGTTAATAAAAGGAAAACTGTACCAGATTTGCTGTGCCTAGAATAAAGAATTAAAAAGATAGGAAATGCAGCATAAATAAGTGCAGACAAAAACTGTGGTCATACTTATTTCTCAAGGCTTTATGACTGGTGTGTTTGCTTTGGTGTATTTCTTATTCATAGCACCCAGCCTCAGAAGATGGACACCTGTTCTACAATGAAAAAAAAAGCATTTCATCTCCCCATTTTGCAGATGATTAAGGCAAAAACTCTTAATTCATGAGTAGTTTTCCTGAGGTTAGCTGGTCCACTTATAAGTATAAAGTGAAGCATGAGACATGTGGAAGAAATCTACAGACAGAATGCTTCCAGGATTAGTGTCATAGTCTATTGTAATATATCTGATTATGTGAACTACAAATTTACTTTTTCAGAAGAGCAGAAAAGCCTCTTTAATGGAAAAGTTGTTCAAAAAACATTTTGATTCAATAAATTAAAGTCAGGAACAAAACAGAATGTATCAGGGTTTGGGTTAGAATTTCTAGGGGCAGAGTTTAAAGTCACATGGTCTAAAAAGTACCTTGTAGCTGCTTTGCAGGATTTGTGCCTCTGACTATATACTGTGTAGGTGTTGAACTCTCACTTTCCTCTTTGCTATATATGTTCATGTAAACCTGTGATGGAGACCAGTGCAGTGCTCTAATGTGGGACATTTGCTTAAAACAGGGATGTTCAACCCCTGGTCCGTGGGCCAGATCTAGCCCCTGGTGCTTTGTCATTCAGCCCATGGGGCTTCCCATGGGTCTGTGGGGAGTCTTGCAGGGCCCTGGCCTGTGTGTTGGATCTAGAGCACAGGGCGGTGCAGAACCTGGTGTGATCCCATTACAGGGCTGGGATAGGGCAATTCAGGCCCCTGAGCACCAAACTCCAGGCATGGGGCATTGCAGAGGGCATCATGGGACCTCAGGGTGCCAATTCCAGAGCACAGAGCCTGACAGAGACAATGTGCCAGTCCCAGAGTTCTGATCCTAGCAGATGGAGGTGGGGCTAGACGGAGGTGGTGCAGAGTCCCAGGGCCCTAATCCCAGCATGCAGGACTGGGCAGAAGCTGTACAGTCTGGATTTGGCCTATGGACTAGCCCCACACCACCCAGTTGGCCCACAGGACCAAAATGATGAGCACCACTGGCTTAAAAGAGCACTTCAATGGCAAAGTTGACTGAGTTTGAAACTGTTTAAAACAAAGTTTATTAAAATCAAATGCTGACTATATTTGCCGGACATTCATGTAATAACTCTGTTTTCAGTTTTTTGTGTGTAATAAGTTCCTATTTATTTTCCAAGGGACCTTGCGTGCAGAACATCAAAGCCATCTGGTGCTACCATTTCAGAAAGACCATGCTTTTTATTGACTAACTGAAACCTCATTGACTTGGCCAGACTCTGGATATTTGTTTTGCCTTTTTGAACCGAACAGTTTCATCATTTAGTTACATGATTGCTTCATGAGTGAATGTCTTTCATTAGCTGGACACCATATCACAGTTTATTGCCCTCTCCCTCAGCCTTGGTAACTTAGGCAGGAATGGATCAATAGTTGGATACATCACCTCAGAGAACAGATAAATGTTGCAGGATGTGGTGCTGACAGCTTGACCGGTGCCAGTATTCATTCTAGCTCTACATAAAACCAGCACTTCGATATACTGCCAACAGTTATGGAGGTGCCAGCTGAGGTTCTACCTTTCATGTGAAATGTAAAGCACATGTCCTGACCATTTGTATTTATTGCAGGGCTAATGACAGTGCCTATAAGATTAAGATTGCTAATCCTTGTAGCCAAATCTTAATTAGACTAATGTTCATCAGTTGTAACTGCATCCAAATTCTTCCAGCAGTTTGTTTTGGCAGTGGTATTCTTTTCTTTCCATCCTAAACTTTTAAGTAGTCCTGCCCTATGCTATTAAACATTTGCTGTTTTAAACCGTTAATGACCACTGTCTATCCATTACCTGTTGCCTAAGAGTGTTGTGATATGTTTGTGGTTATTAATTGCAAGGTGATTTGAAAACCTTAGTCAAAAGGTGCTATAGCATTATCATACTGCCTAGGGGTCCTAGTTCTGGCTAAAGGATATCACTGTGCTAGGTGCAGAGCAAATATTGAACACAGAAGGAAAAAATAACCAGCCTCTGTTCAACAGTTTTTACTGTCTATACCAGCCCCATTAAGGTCATTTTAGTGGCCCACACGGAGTAGAACTAGGCAGAGATCCACCTCTCGCAATTATAGTTCTCATGCTAATAGCATGAGAAAAGATTATTTGGCAAAATAACAGCAGGGTTTTTTTGTTTGTTTGTTTGTTTTTAAAGATCATTGTTCTGTGTGTAATGAGGAAATACAGTCCTGCAAAGAACCATCTTTTCTATTTGGGTACAAGTAGGAAGCTGGTTGCTCCTTTTGCTGCCGAATTAGTCTTTTGTATATCCTGGCACTATTATGTATATATGAATTTAACCAGGAGTTTGGTGTGAGAAATAAAGCTACAATGTGACCCAGAAAATACAACCCTGAATAACATTGCAAAGAGAAATGGAAAGGATAAATCAGCAATTTAGGTGCTACCCAGGGGCTTATGGCACTGGGGTTCAGTTCCCTGTTTTGCCACAGACTTCCTGTGTAACCCTGGAGTTCATATTTAGGTGTGTAACTGAGATACCTATTCTGTGTAGTTTACCTATTCTGTGTAGGTCTCTGGTGTGCTTGAATGGGTGAGGCTTAATTAGCCAGTGGCATCAGGAGGAAGGCTGTGTAGACATGCCCCTTGGGTCAGATGAATTTCAAGGTGTTTTCAGGTAGAAGCCCTGTTGGAGCTTCAGAAGTTCTTAAGGCATCTAGCTTCTGCTGAAATCAGTAGGTGATATATGTGTTTTGAAAATCCCACTAGGTGCTCTTCGGTATCTTTAGGCACATTTGAAAATCTGGCCCTTAGTTTCTTACGCTTCAGTTCCTCATCTGTAAAATGGGGATAACAGATATTTCCTTCCTCATAGGTATGTTATGAGAGTAAATACATTAAATTATTGCGAGGTACTTGTATACTATGATAATGGGAACCAGTAAGTACCATAAAAGCTAGATGTCCTAACATGTCTTTCTTAATAATTGAAGGAAGCAGAACTTGATAAAATAGGAGTTATTAAGAAACACTAATGCAGTGGTGTAACAAGCAGAGTTGATGCCCGGGGCAAACCCTATGGCCGAGCTGCGGGGGGGGTGAGCATGCACATCTGAGAGTGGGGTTGGGATGCAAGAGCTAGGGAGGGCAGCAGTCTTGCCTATTCCAGGATCTCCTACACAGTCTTTGCTAAGCTGCTGTTGCCACCATGTGGGCATGGCCCACCCTACCTGTTGCTCTTAAAGCAGCAGTGGCAGCCACTTGGGACTGTTCCCAGCATGGGTCATGGGTATGCTGTCAGGGCATGGATTTCATGGGAAGGGGAGTGATTTTGGGCACTTTATGCCTGAGGCAGATATCCCTCTTGCCCACCTCTAGTTATGATACTGTATAAATGAAAGCATATCTTGTCACCTTGTTTTTATTCACAGGAAGGTCTTTACAGTTGCAACAACATTCTTTTAACTTTTTTACCCATTGCGATTCAACAGAACCAAGTAAGGTCATAATACTGGCTCTCTCAATAAGACCACCTTGATTTGTAGCTGTGCTGAATCTTAAGGGGCTCATTGAATGAAACAAAAACCTAAAATAATATCTTTTCACAGCAGATGAAAAGGTGCTCATATTAACAGTTCATATTTTCAGGTGCACCAAAGCTAAATAAGTAATTTTTGAGCTTAATAATTTAATGGTATTTGAGAGATAAGGCAGGATAGAAATGCTATGCGGTCTTCTTACTGCTCTTCTTCCCCAGCTCCAAACCCAGTACTAGTTTGATGTACCAGTTTATCATCCCAGCAGGCCCACAGAAAGAAACCACTCCAGCAAGGCCAGAGTATATTTCAGCTCTGGCTTGATACACCTTCTGTCCTGGAGCGGGTTCCTCAGATGTCTGTTCAGAGCAGCTTTAGATTCCCTTTGTGTTGATGGAGGACTTACTGCAGAGCGGCACTGAGCCTTATATTTCCAGTCTATTCCCCTCTATTCTTTTATCTTTCAGGAGTCTATGTACATCGAAGAACACACAAATGAAAGTAGCTTCATCTCTTTGATCTTCTCTCTGAAAGAAGAAGTTGGGGCACTGGCTAAAGTTCTGCGCATATTTGAGGTAAATATTTTACTACTTCCCATGTGTTCTTCAAAAAGTCAGTATCTCTAATGCTTCCCCCTATTTTCACATGATTCTACCTTTCATAGCAGCAGGGGCAAGGTAGGGAGGGGAAAAGAGGGGTCTGAAACTAAGTGTAAGGGAAAGAAAAATGCAGCCATAGTGTGGGTTGCTATCTGGCTCCCCAACAAGGGACTGTCCAATGTTTATTAGTGCCCCCCCCCACCAATTGCTGTCTGGTGGGTTTGGAAAACCAGGACTTTGTGATCACTCCACAAGCTTCTTTTCTGAGATCAAATTTTGCCATGTTTAGTCTTGGATCAGAGATGAGCATTTTAATGTGAACTCTACCACCATTTTTAATTTAATAGGGCAAAAGTGAGAATAATGTGTTTTCTCCATTTTATGGAGTTTATTTAGTTTTCTTTTTTACCACAGAAACAATTGCATTTGTTTTGGTTGTAGAACGATGTCTCTGTATGTGTGTGTATATTTTGATATATGAATATATATCAAAATTGCAGCAGAAAGATGGTAGGAAGATAAGGGATGGACAGAGTTAGTGTTCTGAGATGCTGGAAATGGCAAATGGTGACCATGATGGTTATTTTTCACTGTCTTGTATTCTGTGTAGTCATTGACATCTAGACAAAGTGACTGAGAGGTATGTGTAAAACTATCAAATCTGAATGGGCTCCATGCAATCACGTGCATTTGCAGGAGCTGAAACAGAAGTGGTACAAATTTGAGCCGGGGCTTTTTGCCTCCGCACACATGCTTGGACATGCACTTTGTTGTGGAGCAAATTGTGCCACTTGGGGCAAAATAACTCTGCCTGGCTCCTCCCCGATCTGCAGCCAGGAGGAGCTAGAGCCTGGGGCAAGTTCCTGTCTTGGCCCCAGCAGTACAAAAAGCTGCCTTGGAAAGTAGCTTCAGGGCTACTCACTCTCAGGAGCTTCTGGGGCCCAGCCACTTAGTACCTGGGGACATTACCCCTTGTGCCAGCTGGACTGCTGAAGAAGCCCTGAAAGTTCCCTGTACCCACTGCAGCCGCCTGGCAGTGGGGGCTGCTGCCCAGCTGCGACCTGTTGCGCACCTGCCAGAAGCTGGATGGGGCATCTGCCCCTCTGGGTCAGCTGCCAGTGGGCTGTGGCTGCAGGGTTGGCCTCTGTGTGGTGCTACTGCCATGTGTGCCCCCTGCCTGGCCATCTGGGCAGCTATTGCTGGAAGATGTTCTGGGTGTGGTGGCCTGCTTTGAACTGTCAAAGCATGTCCTCCTGGCCAATTGGCCAGGAGGTCAGCCACAGCCAGCTGGGTCCAAGGTGCCAACTCTGAGCAAGCAGGGTCTTGCCACTGGCCTCCCTAGCAGGAATTCTGGTGTTCCCTATTCGAAAACTGAAAAATCCCTGAAAAAAAATCCCAAAGTCACTCTGTAAAATACCCCCAAATCCATGTTCCTCCACAATCTGAACAAAAGACCACTATAAAGAGAGGGAGAGAGAGTGTGAGACAGTGATTATAGCCCCCCATTAGGGGTTACAGCCCCCCCACAGGGGCCCACATGCCCTACCCCTGCTTGCTCCCCCAGCTCCCTGGATTGCTGCGCTGCCTCACCCCCCTACTCCTGCACGCCCCCTAATGGCTGACCGCCTAGCCCCATTCCCCACTTGCACCCCCACTCCCCTATGACTGCCCCCTCAAGCCAAACTCCAGCACTTAAAGAAAGAAAGAAAAGAAAAAAAGTCTCTACTTACCAAGCAGGGGCTGTGGGGTGGGGGGGCTCCAGGGCTTCCTGACTGAGTCCCTCTGGGCAGCACAGGGCAGCGGGGGGCAGCAGGCCCCAAGCTGGTGCTGCTGGGGCTGTCACCCTGCCCTGCACTGTGCGGGTAGGGCCCCAGTGA
>NW_017728931.1:44897096-44901188 GCF_001723895.1 Crocodylus porosus | reverse complement strand
AAAAAGCCTCTACTTAATGAGCAGGGGTATGGGGACTCCAGGGACTCCTGGCAGAGCCCTCTCCCCCGGGGCAGCACAGGGCAGCAGGTCCCAGGCTGGGGCCACCAGGGCAGGGACCCAGTGACCTCAATGGCAGCTCAAACTGCCGGTAAGTGCTTGGGGGGATTTGTGGGGGGATTCCCAATGCTGGAGGGGGGGGCCAGGGAAGGGATCGGGGGGGGGGGGAGCAGGTGGGGCCACTGGGGGTCCCCCTATGTTCCCCTCCCCTCTCCTCCAGCCCCCTGACCCCTTACTTACTGTCAGTGGAGTCTGGGTCCGGCTCCCTGCTTCTGGCACACTGCCTGCCCTAACAGGCAAGCAGCATGCTTCAGCACCAGAGCGAGGGCTAACCATAGAGACACCCTGGTACCTAGAGCATCTCTACGGATGACCCAGCCTCTGGTTACCTCAGGCTCACCTGCCCCACTTTTTTTCTGTGCGGGTTTTTTTGATCCCTAATTTTGCCCTTGCATTACACACTTGCAGCACGGGGAACAATTTGCCATTCCTGCATGTGCTTCTTGCAGTCTCTCAAAGGTGTTTGAGACGCTGCAAGAAGCACATGTGGGCTCATCTGGTGCACCCAATGGTAGCATTTTATATTGATCTTGCCTTGAGTTTGTACATGTGTAGAGAGCTACACAATGCAAGGAGTAACAAAGAAATAGGCTCACGACCTGTCCAAACACTATGGGATCCATCAGGAAAACAAGATTTCTGCATACCTGTTAGGACATTGTCTATATACTTGCTTACACACTAAACTTTTCCCTAAAGTTATGGATAATGATGCATTATATAACCCAAAGCAAATCTACTCTATATTACTGGGTTTTGTTAAGTTAGTGATTCTCAACCACAGTTCCATGGCGCTCTGGGGTGCCTTGAGATCCTTTCAAGTGTGTCATGGGGTGCCATGAAATGTTAGCATTCCTAGATGTGCAAACATGATTCACATGATAAATCCAGAGTTTTCATATAGGAATTAGTGTAAAAAAACATTCTGACCTGCTGTGATCTTTCTGAATTCTTCACAACATAAGAATTGCTCTATTATTTTTCTGTAGTCAAAAAGAGTGAAAACTAACAGCTGGATTTTTTGAGGGGTGCCTCAAGTCTAAAAAGGTTGAGAACCACTGTGTTAACTACTAACAGTTTTTCCTAAAAATAATTTATTTGTCATAATACTGTAATAACTATGGTTGCACATCTTCCATTTTGTAAGTTGAGTAGACTAGTAAATGAAAAGGTACTACGGCTGTAGCACTAATGAAAAATATGACAAAGGGCATGTTCAATTAATTAAATAAAAAGTACATAATAACTGTCTGAACTGAACTGCAGTGCTAATGTGAATTTATGAATGATTCCTTCACACATGGACCTTTTACAGTATCTCCACAGGTTAGCATTAGTGAGGCAAACAAGCTTCCCCATATGTCCTAGTTAAAGTCCTCTTTAGAGTACTACCAGCTTTAAACAAGAATATCAGGACTCTGTAGATCAGATTCTTCCTATTCAGACTTGCCATGCTGTCAGGTAAGGATTGTTGCCCCACAGGAGAGATCTGGAGGTATATTGCTGACACTGAAATTTCTACTGTAATCTCACTTCCTCTGCTGGCATAACAAGGAAATAGAGATACAGTCAGAAGAAAGAGGGAATGTCTGGGGTACTTCTACAGTGTGCTGATTATGATGTGGTAATAGGATGGGATGGGAATATAGAAGGGTCAGAATATTCTTATGCAAGGACATTTTTGGAAATTTAAAAGGAGATTATGCTATGATCAGCACACAACTCCACACCCTTACTACCTAGTTCAGAATCTGGAAGTACCAGAGATGCGGAGTCTGTTCAGAGGGAATTGCACAGAGTCAGAAAGGAGAGGAGAAGATACCACTTCCACTTCCACTTCCACTTTGGTTTTACCTAAAGGAGCACATTTCCTGTTCTTGTCATTCTGTCTACTTTATGAAACAGTTACTGGACTCTATGGAAGGTGTTATGCAGCATACCTCTCCTTTTCTTGCTAAGGAGTCTATTTAGCTTGCAGTTCAGTGGGCCTTTTTCAGAAGAGACTGCACCTGGAAGAAGTCTACTGCATTGTTATTTTGTCTGTAGACATGTTAAAGCCTCATTAAACCATTCAACAGTTGATTATGCAACAGGAAAGAAAGCAGACATGAAGACCAAATTAAATTGTTCCTTGGAACAGAGCCTTCATTCCTTCTGTCTGGTCCCTGCAAAACAGCAAGCCCAGCTCTACATCCATATTCCTGTTCCTGTTCAATAACTACGCATGACAGAGGTGGAGCTTCTATATAATGAGTTATAAATGCTGTTTTTGGGGTGTGTTTAGTATGATAATGTTGGGTTAAATCAACATAAGACTCTCTGGAAGAATAGGTTGAAAGGATAAGAATAGCCCCAGAGAAAGCACCCATCAGAAAACACTGGAAAATTGTTAAGGGGCAGCACCATGATGATTAGTTTGAGGGGTATCCCTCCTCCACAGCCAACCTACAAAACTAGATAGACCATAACCACAGCAAATTAAAGGACAATGACAGGTTTAAAAAGGAATGCTCTTTTTAAGAAAAAAGGGCATTTGTTTGGAAAAATCAGATTGAGACCCAGGGGCCACTTAGTCCTGTAACCACTTAAGAGAATTTCTGTGTGTTTTGATGCACTGTTAATGTTTGTCCTACACAAACAGCCCACAAGGTCACCTCTTTGGTTGAAGAACAGTCCATGTGCACCACGGTATGCCACTGTGCTTTAAAAAACAAACTGTGGTTTCTAGCACAATTTCTTTTTTTGCATTCATGAGTATACTGGCACCCTGGGTTTTAATAGGAATTGTTGCTTTATGTAACCTTATGATTTGTCCAGTGAATTTTAAATTTGTGCTTAGTTTTTGTGTTTCTAATGACTTTGCATCTGAAGCATAGTCTACATGGAGAACAATTCTGGTCCTTAGCAAAAAACTAGTGTGATGTACTGGGTACTTACATGTCCTGTGTACCTCAGGTCTGCACAATGGCAGCTATATGAAGGAGTTACCACCCTACTGAGACAGGGAAACAGACAGCAGATTGACAGGGTGCACGTGTTACTCTATACCCAAGGTAACCATATGTTGATACTCTGCTTTCCTTCCTCACAGAATGTTTCCCAAAGACGTTCTCCTCTGAAGCACAGAAGGCCTTTGCATAGTATCAGAGATTCATCCTTACTCAGGGCAGTGGCCTGAATGAGGCTAAACCACACTGTGATTAATAAGCAAGAGGCTCCAAACTTCACTTTGTGGCTGCTCTTCTGACGTGTGTGTGTGTGTGTGGACTGGGATCTGGGGGTGAGTTCCTGTTAACAAGATCAGAAAGAATTATTTTCACTTTGAAAGACTCCTTGTATATTATCTTCAGCTCAGCTCAAAATCCTTCCAGAGACATGATTAGAGATATCTTCCCAGGATGTGGGAAGATATCTTACCTCAGTGAAATGGGAAGATATCTTACCAGAAAAGTGAGAAAGTAAAATCAGACATAAGCAAAACAACCGTTGTTTACTAGTGAGCTGTCTTTTTTCCTTGTTCAGGGATATGAGCATGTGCCTTGCCAGGTTATTCTTGGTTGGGTAAAAATGTTATTAGCTATTTTACTTGACAGGTTGTAGCTATCACCAGCAATAATGCGAGTAAGTGGCAAAGAGAGATGGTTGAATGCACCAAAATTATTTAAAATATTTATTCAAAATGGTCACTACTTGACTATTAGTTTGCATACAGTATATTACAGTAATTTCATCTGCTACAGACTATATCTTGTACCTATTAAACTGAAAGACAGACTTTCCATTAACTGGATTTTAATGGGACTAGGTGCAGAGAAAGGTATTGCTTATTATAAGAAAGGGAGGAAGAGTCTGTGGCTAGAAAGTAAAAATGGATTTGACTACTATAATTAATTATAATACAGCAGACCAGAAATCTTGCCAGGAAATAGGAAATCATTCAGTACCCCCCCCACTTTTAACTAGGGACTTCACTGC
>NW_017728931.1:44881704-44896106 GCF_001723895.1 Crocodylus porosus | reverse complement strand
AAAAAAAAAAAGTCCTGCACCCACTGGAAGTAGCAGCTACCATCGGGGTCACTGGGTCCTTGTAGAAGAGCCTCCCATACAGCATGGGGCCCGGGTGATAGCCGCAGCAGCCCCAGCTGCCCGACAGTGTGTGGAGTCATGCAGCACCCTGCCGACCTCGGCCGCACCTGTGCGATAAGGTAGTGGCAGTGGCAGTGCCAGGCGGCCGAGGCTGGGCTCCGCTACCCCCTGCAGCCCCATGCTGTGTGGAGGGGCTCTGCCATGAGGCCCCAGTGACCCTGACAGCAGCTGCTACTGCCGGTGAGTGTGGGACTTTTTTTTTTTGAGTCATGGACTTTGCCTAGTTGGGGGGTGGGCATCAGGGCAGAACTGGGTGGAGAGGGCAGTGGGGGGTAGTGGGGCTCCCCAATGCCCTGCTACCTCCCACTGCCCTGTCCTCTGTGTGTGTGGGCTCTGCCATGAGGCCCCAGTGACCCTGACAGCAGCTGCTACTGCCGGTGAGTGTGGGACTTTTTTTTTTTGAGTCATGGACTTTGCCTAGTTGGGGGGTGGGCATCAGGGCAGAACTGGGTGGAGAGGGCAGTGGGGGGTAGTGGGGCTCCCCAATGCCCTGCTACCTCCCACTGCCCTGTCCTCTGTGTGTGTGGGCTCTGCCATGAGGCCCCAGAGCCCACAGAGTCCCTGCTACTGTCAGTGAGCACGAGACCTTTTTTTCTTTAGAAGTGCCAAGAGGCTGGGGCCAGGGAGGCAGCCACTGCGGGGCTGGGGGTGCAAGCAGGGTCTGAGGCTGGGCAGGGCAACCATCGGGGGTTCTGGGGGAGCAGGCGGGGGGTGCGGCCTGGTGGGGCAGCCATCATGGGGCTGGAGGTACAAGTGGGAGGTGGGGCTGGGTAGCGCAGCCATCGGGGGAGCTGCAGGAGCCAATGGGGGATGGGGTCAGGTGGAGCAGCAATCTGGGGGTGGAGGGAGCAAGCAGAGGTGGGGCATATGGGCCCTGTGGGGGTGGGGGTGATAGCCCCTGCTGGGGGGGCTGTAGTGCCTGTGGAGGGCAGTCTGTAAGTTGTGCAGGAGGGCTGCACCCTGTGGGGGCGAGGGACCCAGCTCTCCTGAGCAGTCCCCCCACAATCCAGCCACACCTACACACAGCCCATGGCACCCCACATCCCTCTACAGTCTTTTGTTTTACTTGTGGAGGAACATGAATTTTATGGTATTTTACAGAGTGACTTTGGGATTTATCAGGGGTTTTTCAGTTTTCAAATGGGGAACACCAGCTAGTGAGTACCACGTACCTCCACATCAGCTCCCATTGCTTTGCAGGGCCCTATTCATGAGTAACTTACTAAATAGTGGACGCATTTACATGAGATGTTTACTGCACAGCTGTCTAGTTAGCTCTACTGTAAAGTCTCTGCGTCTACACATGTGGCCCTATATTAAGTTGCAGTAAAATAATAAATGCTGCAGTAGGTTAGTACTTGCAAAAACAAGTAGTATCATGTGGTGGTGTTATTTACTGCACAGCAGTGCTTGTGTAGGTGCTATTGGGGCTGGCCGGGGCACAAGGGTACTTCAGTCTGGTTGCTGCCTGCTAGCTAGCCCTGCACTGAAGCACCCTCATGCCCTAGCCAGCCCCTCTGCAGACCTTCTGCTGTCACCCCCAGGTCCTCTGCCAGCCAGGGCTGCTCCACCCCAGTTCAATGTGCTTCAGTCCTGGACACACATGTAGGTATAGTACCTGGGGGCAATAAACTCTGGCATGATATGTGCTGGAGTTTATTGCTTCACATTAATTGCATGTGTAGATGCACGCAGTGTGAGGAAAGGTACTGGAATCTGGTCCAGAGTAAATGGTAACACTGAATCAGACCATTTTCTTCCTGAGCCAGCAAAGATGACTGTGCTTTTTTATGTTTAGGGAGCTACCTTTATTCAGTAAATAAACTTCAAAGTGACCGTTATCTCTTTGGCCATCCTGCATGTATTGGTCTTGCAATATTTTGGATTGCTTCCAAAACAACAGGAAAAACATGCAGGTTACTCTGGAGTGGGCACATTTCCAATGTAGCTTGCTTGCCTGTGGAAGTTAACACAGTATATTAGTGGGAGGTATGTCTAGGCACTAATAGAATGTGGGCCCTTTGATATACTTATTCCCACTACAACATTCACCAGCTTTTAGTGCCCTGAGGCACACATTACTGTGGGTATCATTTTATATGAGATAATACAGCCTTGGAAGCAGCTTTTAACTTCCAGATACAAGGTGCTGTGAATACTGGGACACTGCTAAGTACCTGAGGGTCCTGTTGTGAATTTTTGCTAGAGGTGCCAAGCTAGGAGCAGCACGTCAACGTGTTCTCTCAGGAGCAGGCCAGGAACCAAATTGTGACTCTTGGGGTGACGGTCTGGTTGTTCCTGACTCCACCTTGGTCCAGGTGATCTGTGCTAGACTTATGCCTAGTGTAACCTGGGAACACCCAAGGGTGTGGCCATCCTCAATTGGAAGGGACAAATGAGGCAGGCGACAGTGCTGTGAGAAGGACTCATGATTTGAGCTCAGGTCCCTCTTTCCTCTATAGAGTCAACTCCATGCCAATGCTCTTAACTATCCTTATCCAATATATACATGTAAGTATCTCAGTAGGTATCACTCAACAAATAAAGGAAAACTTCTGGTAAGTCTTTCCAATTATATCTTTCAACAACACTAAGAGTATACAGATAAGTATTTACAATATGGTAAGCCAGGAACCCCCTCCTAGGACTGCTTGTCCTAATGGGCAACCCACCTTGGCGATGGCCTTCTCAACCCTTCACCCTACAGAGGCTTGGCACAACTGGTGAGTCCTCAGGATGTCCATGTCAGGAGGAGGGGCAGATACCCAGTTGGGTGAAATAGGTGAGTTAGGGTCAACAGGAAGTTTACTGGGAACCCATAGGAACCACTGGCAGAATACAACTGGATAGAGAAAAGGAAGTAGGGGAGGAAAAGGTGTGAGTAGGGCAGCACACCAATGAAGAACCAATTATACAAAACTAAACCAATCCCATCCCATATTATACAACATATCCATAATCTTGATAATAGTTTTACAAAATATAGGTGTACCTCTACACAATATAAGACACATATACCCCTGGATTCCAGTTAGCAAGGGGTACCTCCACTCCTATGGGTCTAGCTGGGAGGGACCCTTTCACCTGGGGCTTCCCTCTGTGGGGAGGGCTTATATCTGGAATGCCACCCCTGTGGGACCTGATTCTGTCACAATCCTCTCCAAGGAGCCATTGACCAGACCTCAGGGTCCTCCACTCAGTCAGAGGCTCCCGGCGCTGTCTGCCTCACACTGAGACCTTCCCTCCTGGCTCTGTGCCCTGCTTTGGGCACTGGGGGGTCTTCCAGCTCCCAGAGGGAATCAAGCCGCTGCTAGCTCAGTCTACCCAGCCTTACACCTGGGCCTTCCCTTTCCCAGGCCCTCCACTAGGCTCTGGGGCTCTTTTAGTTCCTTGGCTGGGCCACACTGTGAGGCTCTGGATATCTGTCTTATGCTGGGGCTAACCCTAGGAGCCTTGAGCTGCTCCTAAGGCTGGTCCTCTGTGTGTCAGTCTGCACCCCGTGTGGGGCCCGAGCAGCCTTGAGCTGTTGCCAGGGCCAGCTCTTCGTGTGCTAGTCTGCACACTGCTCCGTCCAGCCCCCTGCTGGGGATGGAGGCTTGAGCCACCTCAATGCGGCTCCCAGAGCCTGAGACCCATGCACTGATCTGCGCATTGCTGGGGCAAAGGAGGGATTCTGGTGGAGGCCTTTTTCGGGCTCTTCCCTCTCCAACTCCCCTTGCAGTATCCCCTCATGCAGCTCATGCCGCTCTTTTTTATACCCTCAGGGGGCTCCACCCCCTGAAGTCCAGCAGGCCTGCAGCTTGCAGGTCTGAACTCGGTCTGGGAGCTCCTCACACCTTCCCTTCCCCAGGTTTATCATGTGAAACAAATTTGTACACCTAAGAGCACTAACATTGCATGGCAACCTGTGGCACCCAGTGGCACCACTGTATGTATATCACTTAACATGCCACCCAACCCAATATTGAAATACAACACTCAGCTGAGGGTATGCTGCCTCACAAACGGAAGCAGTGCCATGTTTATATGGTGCTCTAGCCAAGGCTAATTAGCTTTCCAGAGAGGCAGTCCCAATTACTCTCAGTGCTGTACTAGAGCAGCATCACTACTTTCAGTTCAGGAGGTAGTAGTTTGTATAGAGCACCAGAGTGTATTTTGGCATGTTCACGGAGCTCCATAGATGTGCCCACACAGGCTGCTGTCTGCATATTGCAGTGCCAGAGACTAAAGCAGGAAGGAGGTTTTAAGGCAGGGTTAAGGCACTGGCATAGGAGATTTGAATTCAGTTCTCACCCCTGCAAATAATTTTCTCTGTTCCCCATCTCTAATGGACAGGGGATATCTTTTGCTATGTATGTGCAGCATCTCGGACAAAGAAGCCCTAGTCTCAGTTTCAGTTTGAGGCTCTTACTGTGGTCCTTCATGGCATGATAATATAATTGCTCACTGACATCATTTACTTTACTCTTCTGTAATGCTGCATGTTTCATATTTATCTTTATCGACATACTGTATTCAGCTTTTAAATACCACGGTGACTGGGGCCTTAGAACAGGCTCTCAGCCTGGTTACCAGCTGGCAGCAGAGCTGCACACAAATGTCTGGAGGTTGTAGCTACTCTGCTCTTCTCCTGCTGATGGAATATGGGACCATGCCACCAGTGGTCCCAGTATATGAATGGGACTTGCTGTTGAAAAAAATGGGACACTTTCCATTTACCTTGGGGAAGATACTCAAAGGCACAGCCAGTAAGCCATCTAACTCTTGCTTGAATTTCAAAGAGTTTGGCACACAGCTACAGTTTATGCTTCTGGAAACTCCCACTTGTAAAGGGAGGTGAGTCTAGATCAGAGATTGTAATGGGTAAAACACACCACTTAAGTATACAAAGCAAGTAAGACACTGCAAGTCTGCATTCACTTTGCGAGTTCTCACTTGGTGTTTTGCTGAAAACAAATTAGTTATAAAACAATATTTTTGTCACTTGCCATCTAGCAGCATAAGAATTTTCCAGTGGATTTGAGCTTGCATAATGACAAAGACCATGGAAATAAGTTGCAGATGGATTTTTAGCTGTTTTTAGTTTTAATAATTGAATGCAGGGTTGTTTAGTAGCTCGTGGAAGGAAGACACATGTAAACCATTGAAAGCAGCAACTTATAACATTGCAGAGTTATTAGACACTGTTCCCAGCTTCCTAATACGTTTGTTTAAAAATATGTGTGAAATTGTAGCCAGTCCACTGATTTCTTGTTAATGGAACTGATAAAGAAGAACGCCAAATGCTTTGTTTAGGGTCACTTATAGTACAGCTAACCCCAATCATTCAAAAATCATCTCCCCACCTAAATTCATGGAATTAAAAAAAATGAGCTTCTTTTTATTTGACTTATTAGTTTGTGAGCCCTTAGGATATGCTGGGGTCACTTTTTCTGTAACAATGAGTCCTTCTGACAGAGGACTCATCTTTGTATCTCTGCCCTTTCCTGCTGGCCAAACAGGCACAAAGAAGCTACACAGGACCATAAATGCTATTTGAGCATGGCTCTACTCCTTGCACTTTGGGAGGTGTGCCTGCTACCAGTGAAAGGGGGCTGGTCATTCTGCTTCTGCCCTGCGGATTCTGCACAGCTGCAATAGTCCATAGGAGCAATAGCAACAAGGGTATGTGTTTGCTGGAGTCACAGGCTGAACTGGCTCCTGTCCATTCCAGATAAAGGCAGGTAAAATGGCTTTTTAAAAAATCTCTTGACCAAAAGTAGAGATGAATCTGACCCACATAACTTAAAGGGGGTAGGGTATAAGCTATAGTTTTGCTAAATCCACATAGCCCAAAATGATAAATCTGGTCCCAAAACATGAAATTAACCTAAATATCGTATTTTTAAAAATGTATTTGCTTTCTGATTTCTGAGCCTGAAGAGAACACTTAAGCCTCATTTCCAGACTTTTCTATTCAGTCAGAATAGTTGGTACTTAACAAATCCCCAAATTCTCATAGCATTGCTTACCTCCGGGGCTCTATGTTGGACATAAACTATTGTGAGGCTCACCATGAATTTCAAAGATCTGGCAACATTGAAACTACATTCTCCCAGTTTTTGAATCATAAAGCAACCATGGAGATTAAACACTAGATGGAGTAGTTGTACCAAAATGAAATTAGGATTTGTAAAGCAAGTCTAGTAACAGAACTACCGTAAATATTTGGAAGTCAGGGTGCTTATTACCAATATACAACATATGAAAACATGTTCCTACAAAACTACCAATTTGGAGAGTTCAATTTGTATAAGAGAATTGCTTTTTCTAAAAGAATAACGATAGTAATTTATGTTTTTAGACAACTTTTCAATCAGAAAGATTCCCAAACACCCTTTATAAAATGATGACAACTATATATCTGATTTGTTTTGCTCATTTCTGCATGAAAGGCCAACATTGTTTTTACAATATACAACATAATGTACAAAAATAGTTGTTCTTTTCTCCATCATGCAAGATGTTAGAATAGAAACCTCTTATGAAGAAAGTCTGTCTGAATTCTTTTCTCCTTAAATCTGACACCAAACTTTTGATGGTAACAAAAATTTAAAGGACAAAAGAAACTGAGGTTGTTTCACTTTTATAATCAATGAGAAATGTTCTGTGGTTAAGAATATTGGTTTAATATGAACTAGGCTGTAGTTTGATCAGGAAGTTATATATCTATATCTATCTATTTTTTAGTATAGAGATTATGTAAAGTTAAGTCATTCCTGATCAGATATTTTTCAGATTATATCTTGAAATTATAGAATCACTTTTACTTTTTACCATCACGTAATTTGAGGTGAAAGATGACCCTGAGTAATTTAAGCACTGTGGGTGCATCCCCACATGCAGGGGCATGCGCTTGCAGCGCTAAAAAAAATTGTGCTGCTACAAATGTATGCTGCTACTTTTTGCCACTGCACAAGCCTCTGCATGTGCACTTTGGTGCAGGACAAAATGTCCTGTTTCAGGAAAACTGCTGTTTTCCTGCTCCTGGTGCGCTGGGGGAGCCAGGACAGAACCAGAGGAAGGGAGACACTTCGGCTGGCAGCCAGAGCTTCTCCCAGGAAGACTGAGCCTCTGTCTCCCCCAGCACACACCCCTGCCACGTTTTCATGATAGTCTTTTTTGTTACCAGGATTTTCTGGTAGCAAATTTTGTCCCTGCACTACAAATTTGCAGTACAGGACATGCTTTAACATGCTGGGTGTGTGGTTTGTGGTGCCAGAATGAAGTTTGCAGCACCACAAACCACACATGCCTGCACAACTGGATCTGGCTTATGAGCAGGGGTGGGAAAAATGTGGCCTGTTGGCCGGATCAAACCCATGGTGGACTCCATTTCCCAGGGGCCCCTGCCTGCATCATGAAGCCAGTTTTTATGGAGACCCCAGGAACACCAGGGTCCTGACAGCTTGGAGCCAGGGTTTCCATGGAGGCCTGCCCAAGCAGTGCTGGCAGGGTGTATGGGTGGGTGGGGAGCTGCTCCAGGGCCAGGGTCAGGATCTTGAAGCAGTCATAGAGCAGGCTGGAGCCAGGGCAGAGGTGCGATCTGCTGCCCACACAGTCCTGTACTGTAAATACAAGTACTTTTGCATACAGCAGAGCGCATATAGATACTGTCTGGGGCATGAGGGTGCTTCAGTGTGGGAGCTGCCTGCTGGAGTACTAGCTTGCTGCAGAGTTTCTTTGTGTGCAGCAGGGCATGTATAGATGCTGCCCAGGTGCCTGGGGCACGAGGGTGCTTCAGTGTCGGGGCTCATGCCCCTGCCAGCCCCTTCACAGCACATTGAGCCTGGTCAGAGCAGCCCTGAGCTGCTGCCAGGCTGGGTTGCTCTGACCAGGCTCAATGTGTTGCCCACAAATAAACTCTGGAGCACTGTACTTCAGAGTTTTTTCATGTATATTAATTGTACATGTAGATGCGCCCATTCAGTCCCAGATTGTTTGCTATTCCAGGGCTGTTCCAGGGAGTGGAAAATGTTGCAGAGTGACCTGTCAGAGAGCAAGTCTCACCTTTATGATTTCTCCATGGGGTCTCTGCCTGCATTTCTACCTGCACCCCAAATGGGTTCATCCCTCCCCTGTTAGGATGATAATAAAACACTAGCACTGGTCTCCTTAGGTTTTCAGGCAAAACAGACACAGTCTACTCCATATAAAGATGATAAAGTGACGGGTGTTTCATTTGATTTTTTTTTTATCACTGGTGCACCCTGATGTGAAATTTAACTAGATGGATTATGGTAACCATGTCTCATGGTAAGACTGCCATGCTCATCAGAAGTGCCATCAGGCAATACTGCTCTGGACAAGTGCCTCATAGACTGGAAGCAGTATAGCTGGATGCATAGATGCCATGGGTGGGCTAAGTAGCATTGGGAGCAAAACCCTCAGGGACCATAAGCCACCCATAGAAGCCAGCAGTCTACGAAACCTGCTTTTAAGACAATATATATATGTCTTCACTATTTATATGAGGCCAGGCTGTGGCTAGGTGTGCAAGTAAGTACAAAGAACTCTTCTGCCTTTCCTAGCATGTGGACCCTTCATAAATCAAGACTTAGAACCCCAAGCACTAGAGTCCACAATGGTAGTGAAACAAGAATAGCAAAATTGAACTGACACAAGGGCAGAGAGGATGCTGGCTGCCAGGAGAAAGGTGTCAGTGCTTTGATGTGTGAGCTCCTAGAACCTTTGAATAATGCCCCCTTGAATGATCCCCTAGATTCCCAGCTCTCTGGGCACATCTACATGTGCCTATTAACGTGCAACAGAAGCTCTAGAGCTTATCACTCTGGAGCTGATTGGTGCTATCATTCATTTGCATGTGCATGTGGACCACAGCACATTGAGCCGGGTTGGAGCAACCCCAGCTGGTAGGGGGTCTAGGGGGTTATCCTGCCAGCCCAGTGCTGCTCCCATAGGATCAATGTGCTATAGAGGGGCTGGCTAGGACACAAGGGTGCTTCAGCACAGGGATAGGCAGCAGGCACCACCCACATTGAAGCACCCTCATGCCCCAACTAGCTGGGTCGGCATCTAGACATGTACTGCTGCACACGAAAAATCCCTGCAGCAGGGCAGAACTTGTTATTTACAATCACTACTGTGTTGTGGAGTTTACCCTGATAAGGGTGCACAAATAGATGCTGAGATGTTTACCACACAGTTAATAGGTCAATCGCACAGTAAACATCTCTGGTAGAAATGCCCTGTATAGCACTTTTCTACCCCTTCCTTTTTTCAGTTTGGGCTGTGGTCTTCATTCTCTAGTACTATCTTGTTATTTTTTTTTATTGTTTATTCATTTATTTGTATTGTGGAAACACCAAAGAGGCCTAGTCATGGTCTGGGACCATGAGGTGCTGTACAAACACAGAACATAAAGTTTGCGTGCATTCAATTTACAGCTGTGGAAAGTGAATAAAATGTTATCAGTTGTGCAAGTGAGCATTGGAGCTGTGCAAAACGACACTGTTCCATTTTGCTTTGACTTCCAATGGTTCAACGGAACAGCGTTTCCTATCAAATTTCATTTCAGTCGAAACAGCTGTTCTGTTCAGTTCTGTTGAAACAGAAAGGCTATAGCTGGGCTGCCTCCCGCTCCCAGTGTGATGTAGCACAGGGGATGGGGAAGCAGCTCAGCTGGGCTGCCTTACTGCCCTCTGCTGGATCTTGTACTGGGAAGTCAGCCCAGCTGGACTGACTTCCCATCCCCAGCCTATGGTGGAAACGTTTTGACTTTCGATACGTTTTGACCGGCCTCATTTTGTTTCAAGGCTATTTTGAGGGCCTTTGTTTCATTTTGATTTTGCTGTTTTGACCTCGAAATTGGTTGAAATAGTGTTGGAACGAAATGGCTGGTGATATTTCATACAGCCCTAGTGAGCAGCCTGTTCTGACCTGGGGGCATTTTGCACCCATTTTGCAGTCATTTGTGACCACAGAATTCTGGCTCCATTTCTCCCTTGTTCTGGTGTAAATCCAGTGTAGCTGCCTTGACCTTGATGGAGTTTTTGTGGAGTTACAATAGCACAGCTGGGAGCAGACTACAGCCTATGCCTGGTCTCTGTCAAAAGTAATGTAGCTCCAAGTCATTTTAACTTCTAACTCTTAGCCACTTCAATGATCTCTTGTCATCTAACAAAGTCAAATACAAAGTGCAGTCTGTTTGCAACACAAGACTTTTTAGGTCTAAAACAAATTGTCCTTGGGCTAAGCACAATTGAATGTATTTTCTGAATTCAGACTGCATGATGAGTGGGTGCAATCTTTCATGAGTAACAGTTGGTGAATGCACTTTTGACCTTTTCAACTTATTGTATTGGTATCTAGCCAAACAATTTAAGTTCTTCTGTAGCACGCGACACTCAGGGCACAGAAGAGCACCATGCACTCTGCTTCTCATTTCTTTTTTTTTTTTTGTAGTAAAATGAAGGAGGTCAGTTCTTGGTCTGATGGCCAGATGCCTTGTACTGTATACTAGCACACAGCAGAGAAAAGAACATCCAAAAAGGGTCAGAAAAGCTCAAACCAGTGGAAAGTAGGGAAAGGAAGCTCTATATTATTATCTTTTCCCTTTTAGACTACAGAAGTCTCACTACATGAGTGCCATGAGTGATGCTCTGGCTCCACTGAAGTCAGTTGAACTTTTGCCACTGAGTTCATTGGAATCAAAGTATCACCCCATGTATGTAATGTTCTGTGTCAAGCCTGAATGCCATTGTAACAAGGGTGTAGTCTCTCCAGTCCAAATATGTTCCTATGTGGAAGTTAATACCATTTGAGCCTGTCTGATTTTTCTGTGATTTCTTAGAACATCTCCATTTTTTCAACCCTCCTGAGGTTCATTTCCCTTCTGAGGGGCAAAATTTCAGTCCAGGCCTCATCCTACTGGAACAACCACAACAGTGGGAGTTTGGTCTGGGGAAGGAATACAAACCTTAATCCTGCATTTAGAGCTAGCTGGAATTCTTTTGTTCAAATATTTTTTTAATGATTTAAAAAAAAAATCAAAACGGACATTTCTATGGGAAAAGCCTGAGTTCAGCTACATATTTCAAATCCTTTTCCAACAGAATTTGGGGTTTTGGATGAAAACCTGAAAACTTTGGGAGAAGAAAAAATAATACAGACAAAAATAATAATAATAAAAAAGTGAATGGTCTTTAAAAACACATTTATAGGAGTAAAAACTTTTCCTGACTAGCTGTGCCTAAGATTCAGATACCACTAAGAGATACAGAGGCACTGAAACTTAAGCTTGCAATACCTTACAGTTCAGCTGTTACAGGATGGGTTAGGAGTCAAGGCAGAAGCAGGGCGTATAAACAGGCAGGTTTGAGGGATTTACCCCTTAGGTTTGATTTATAACTACCCTGTAAATGTGCTATCTCCAGAGTGGCACCCTCAAGTTCCCTGCGCTGCTCTGTGCAGCTTGGCTATGTGGGTGGTCAGTTAATTATCTATGGGAAGACATTGTCACTCAGCAGGGCTAGCTAGTCCACCCTGCATGCCTTGTGGAGGTCGCTAAAAAGTTTCCAGTTTGGGAAACAGCCCCTTTGGAGGAGCTTAGCAGGCTTGAGAGCACCATTGCTGTGGATGATATGTTTCCTGTACACACATAGTGAGAATAGGACATTTTCAGTCAAGCATCAAGTAGGTGGCCCCAATATCACTGCAGTAGCCCAGAGATCTACTGCCCATTTCAGCTGAACCACTACTATTTTTAAACAGATGGACTTTCCATTTTGAAAGACCAAATTGTATCATTATTATAAACCTGATTTTCCTAGAGGGCCTAGTACCATACTGCACCATGGATTCATGCAGACAGAGGACATGAAAAGAAGTGGCACAAAGGGAGGCCAAGTTGGCTTTTGCATTTTCAGCCCAATGACTTCTTGCTTTTCCAAACATTGTTTCATTAGGTTAATAAATAATTTAAATGTATGCTGCGGTTATTAGTTCTTTATTTTTAGTGGTTAAATCCTGCACTGATTCTGTGTAAATGCTTTTTTTCCCCCATACAGACATACGTCCCTGATGTACCAGAAAGTGAAATCCACCTCCATGAAAAGGGCCAGTATATAAAGTTTATTCACTATTTTAGTCCCACACAGGCTCTGTGTTGGGGCTTCAGAAGTGCATAGACTTTGTGTTAATTCATCCATCCACAGGGCTGAACTACACCCCAGGGGTGCAAAGCTTTCCTGTACAACTGCTCCATCTCGCAGGCATTACACTGGTACAAAGGGCTTTGTGTGGACTATTCAGTAACCCAGCGGTTCCCAACCACCGGGCTGCAGCCTGGTACCGGGCCGCAAAGTATTGGCTGCTGGGTTATGGCACAAGCTTTAACCACTACTAGCAACAGTTCTATGCCCAGGCCATGCCCAAGCCATGCTGATTGACTGGTCGAGAGTCACTTGGCCAATGACTCTGACTAGCTTTTTAAATTGAACTGTGGTAACTGTGGCTAGTCACTTCCATATCAAATGCAACAGCTAAGAGATGATCTTCACAACCTGCCCTCCCCCGCAAAAAAAATTTAAATGTGTAAATTAGATTTTTCTATACCCGGTCCACCAAAACTCTTTGCATGAACTTGCCAGTCTGCAGTATAAAAAAGGTTGGGAACCACTGCACTAACCAGTGGATTTCAGGTAGCTTGCCCCTTGCATTTCTACCTGCAGCACAGAGCTCCAAGAGTCTATCCATTTGTTTCTTGTAGGAAAAAGGTATAAGCCTGACCCACATTGAGTCCAGACCTTCCCGCCTCAACAAAGACGAGTATGAATTTTTCATCAATCTGGATAACAGAAACATTCCTTCTCTAGACAAGATCATCAGGACTTTGAGAAATGATATCAGAGCAACTGTTCATGAACTTTCCCGTACAAAGAAGAAGGATACAGGTAAGGAAACACTGATCATAAAATTATATATCTCTACCTCAGTCAATCATTCTCTTTTGTTTTCTTTAGGAAGGGAGTTTTCGAACTGATCACTCTGCCTGTTTTCCCTCCTTTCCTTTGTATGCCTTGTCTATTTGGATTATAAACTTTCTCGGGCAGGAACGTTCTCACTCTGTGAATACTGATTTTGGTTGAGACCTCTAAGTTATAGTAGAAACAAATAGTACCATATTTACTCAAATAGAAGATGACCCTGACTATAAGATGACCCCCCACTAATTAGATTTATATATTGAAAATATATACATTTGTTATATTTTTCCAGGCATAGAATCTAAATATTGGAGGTTTGTCTTGAAAGTGTCCACTTTCCACTACTACAGCAGGGAAAATAAATCTGCAGGGGTCAGGTAGCTCCATTGCTCTCTGTTTCCCCCTAACTTCTTCCTCTAGCAGCCCCTTCCCCCTCTCCGTACCATCAGATCCTACTCTCCCTTGAGCACATAGAAGTGAGGAGCAAACTGAAAAACAGTAACCTTGAAATAAAACATGGCTGTACTAATTTGCATATAGTACCCATACACTTACTTCATCCAGAACTGATATCTGTTAATCTTTTTTTGGAACTGCTGTAAGTTTTAGCACAGGTACTCCACAAACACATTTTTTGAGCAGTACTTTGACACCTACTTATATGTAGTACAAACTATACATAATATTAGTCCAAACCCAAAGGCTTATGATTTGCCATATACTAGGCCTGTGTGAAGCTGCTCGTATTTGCTTCAGATTTGGATTTGGTCAATTTGGGGAACAGTGATTTGATTCAGTGATTTGGCTGCTGCCAAATCTCTGAATTACACAGGCCCATTCCCCACCTGCTCTCCCAGCCCAGCAATAGCTGCCCTGCCTGTCTCAGCCCTTGGCACTTGGGAAAAAAAAAAGCCCTCACTCAGCCAGTGCCACCAGGCAGGGGGTGATCCCTGCTGCCCCCCACTGACCCATGCTGGATGGGGGGCTCTGCATGAGCTCCTCCCATGGCTGCCCCGCCTGGCATGGCTCCGGCCCTTTAAGAAAAAAACCCAAAACCCCACCCCAGACTCACCATTCCTGCCTGGGGGCTGTGATCACAACTGCCCCACACTGCATCGGGGGCTCTTCCACAAGCCCCCCAAACCCCCAAGGCTGCTGCAGGACCAGTGAGTCCTGGGGCTTTTCTCCATCTTTTTTTTTTGCCTTAAAGGGCCAGAGCCACAGTGGGAGGGGCAGCCGTGGCTGGACTGGGGGAGTGGGGGGCAGTAGAGGGCTCATGCAGAGCCCCCTACACAG
>NW_017728931.1:44874540-44881604 GCF_001723895.1 Crocodylus porosus | reverse complement strand
GGGGCTGAGGGAGTGGGGGGAGGGGAAAGGAGGCTCATGTAGAGCCCCCCACACAGCGTGAGGCAGTGGGGGGCAGCAGGCATCACCCCCCCCACTTGGCAGCACCTGGTGAGTGGGGCTTTTCTTTAAAGCACTGGGAGTTGTGGGTGGGGCAGCTGTGGGGGCAGTGGGAGTCGGGGGGCTGAGGGAGCGGGCAGGGGATGGGGGGTGGCAGCAGTCCACCCATAGTCCCCTCCCCCGCCCCTAGTACTTACCAGCTCAGAGTCAGCTGCAGCTCCCTGCTGCAGCCACTAGGGACTGCCTGAATCATCAAGGCTCTCCAAATCTTTTCCAAAGAAGATTTGGAAGATTTTCCAAAGATTTTCCAAAGATTTGGAAAGCTTTGAATTGATTCGGACCTTTCAATCAGTCCCCTGATTCAATTTGGATTCAGAGATTTGGCCACAAAGTTCTCTGCGCTGGTCCTCATGAGAGTCAACAGCATTTTAAGCCATGGTGACTCCATAGCTCAGCACTACTCAGTATGTGTGTATAATCCAGATACCTCCCAGAAAGGATCCATATGCTAATTAACCCCCACTCATGACTGGAACCGGGTGTTTTTATCATGAGCCCTGGGATGCTCCAAAATTTTATATGCAGATAAGATACAGGGCAACCTGGTGGAGGACAAGGTCACTCAAATCATATGTACCAGTCTGAGAGAGGGAGCAACAGAGGGAGTTTGGGGCCCTATTTCATGATGTTTGCCAGGCATTTAAGGCTGATGGAGAAACAGGAATCATTGGAATGAGAAAGAAAGGCATAGTTCAATCATGGGAATGACAAGGAAATAAAAATGTGCACAATGTAGGGGCTTACCATGGCTTGGAAAAGAGTCAGCACTGAGGGGGGACTATGCTTAAAGGACACTACAATAGTGTCATTCAGATGGGCTGTAGTGACTTATCCCTATGATGGAGCCTTATAGATAAGTTTATGTCATGTGGATCATATATTTTATAGCCATGATCGGTATTAGTTACATTTAATCAACTTCACAATTGGTTTCTGTTGCTGAGCACATGTTGCTTTTGACAGCAGTTTAGTGATGAACAATGTATTTTGTCAAATTTCCTTGTATGCAATTGTTAGGTGAGGGGCCTTTTCCTCCATACAAATTGGGGGAAAAAGCCATGAGTTGTATTTGAGTAAATATGAAAATCATTTTGCTGTTTTCTGTATTCTATTTATATTTATTGGTGATATTCTAGTTGCTGGAAGTATTGCAGTGGTATCTGGTGATTGTAACTACCGGTAGTTGTATAGCTGAAACTCAGATGCCCATGTTTGATTTTTAAAAAAAGACACAAGTCTGCTAGGCCTACACTCATGCTCTGACTGATTTTTAGTGATTTATAGAACAGGGTGAGCCTGAATAAGAAGTTCACAGACTGTTTCAAGCAATGCTATTCTGTTTCTATGCACATCACCTAAATTAAAATTTGTGTTTTAATAAAATCAGCACATGAGATGCTCCATGTTAGTTATTCCAACCTCTTCCAAGTTACCTAAGCTGTTGCATCAGTAAGATATACAAGAACTCACTTCATTTTAAACGTGATTTCTTCTGTTGGAAGTAATGAGATCACTTCATAAATGTTTTGTTAAATCAGCACCAGAGTGTTCAGCACCAAACAGAACTGAGTCCCATGTACTGGTATTTTTAATGATGAAATACCATGTATTGAGTATACTTTTTACTTTCCTAAGGGGGATTTTTTTCTCTAAGTCACAAATGGATTGTTAGGGGTATGTCTACACACATGCTTTACTGCACAGTAGACTAACTTGCTGAGCAGTAAAGTGTCACTATCTACATGTGTGGCAAGTAGGGCAGTATAGACTAATTTACTGCGCCATCAGATAGTCCTGTCAGACACAAGTACTATCCAGCGGTGGAATAAATTACTGCACTTAAATGCACATATAGATGGTGATGTCTGGATTAGTTTACTCTGGCTCAAATTGTGCCGGAATTTTTTCAGTTCCATTAATTGCACGTGGAGGCATGCCTTAGGAGGTCAGCATTGAGACTTTTGCAGCTAGGGTGGCCATCATAGAGGACATTTCGGTTTTCTGCTACTCTGTCCTCTATTGACATAAAACCTGATGCCTTTATGTCTTCTATTTTTCTCTTCAGAAGAAAAATAGAGGACATAAAGACATCAGGTTTCGTATCAAGAGAGGACAGAGGACAACCAGACTGTCCTCTATGATGACCACCCTATTTGCAGCTCCCCCAGCTTGATGTATCCTGCATTAAGTTCTTGCATCACTTTCCAAAGCTGTAGTGTTTTGAATACTAGCATGCAGATGAAGAAAAGCAGTTTATTAACATTAAAATAGGACACTGTAAATCATTTGCATCCACAGTATAAATCAAGCTGGCCACATTTGATCACATTTTCTAGTAAAGGTCCCTCTGGCAATAGCTTATTAAGGGTTAATTAATGTTAATAGAAGCTGTGATTGTAGGCATGTTGCAGCTGATTATGAGTCCATCAGGAATAGATGCTATGAATGGTTTAAAAGAACTTCTTGGCCTACTGGTCTCCATTACAATCTACAACAATTGATGGAGCTTTTCTTAAAGTTTCTGTTAGTCTTTACCTCACCCTTTACATACTATTTATTGAAGAGAGCATTAATACCCTGAGTAACCATATTTTAAATTCTACTAAATGCTTAAAATGCCAAAGAAGGCCCATATAACTGAATGGTAATGAAAATGAAGTGTTAATCATGGGCTAATCTTCTAAATCACTAGGGAGAGAAAGTGACCAAAGCCTGTAGCTGGTACTAAGGACTGATGTCATGGTGGCACGGTCCAGCCTGGTGTAAAGAAATCTAGTCCATGGGGAATAGAGGGAGATGCTTTGCTTTAGGAAGGTATATGCCTCCTCTAAGCTCTCTGACACTATTACAATGGGAAATTCACTACTTTATCACTTTTGCCTGGATTGCACTCTATGGACAGAGACAATATCCAAACTGTCCCCATTCCCATGTACCTCTGAGTGAAGTAGGGAGCAGCATGGGCGCTCCCCTGAGGCAAGGGACAGGTACCATGACAGGCCATGAGCAAGGCAGCAGTAGGAGAGGGGAGGCAGGTTCTTGCACACCCACTCCCCAGCACAGCATGCTGATATAAATCAAGCATAATCTGGTTCTCGGTTTTCTGGGCTTTATTGCACTCCCTGAAAATTAGGGCAATTTTTTCCATTGGCTTTGGTGGAAGAGGAATGTGAACACCACTAATGATGTGAACAACATTCTTAGTGATGTAAACAATCGGTTTGCCTCTGTAGGTAAATAAAGTGAAATAATGTCCTCCAGGGTGCTGCATGCTCTCAGTTCTTACGGGAGTCAAGGAGAATTGAAGAGACTCAGCAGGGTTGGGACTGGAGTGAAGACTGTCAGATTTGGTCCAGAGATATGTGTGTAACAAAACCCCAAGCCCCAATATTTTAAATACTTAAATTCCTCTTTCAGATAGCAGATGTGATTTTAATAGGATTTTAGATAAGTTTGACTTTAAATGCTTTAGGTCTGGTTCTTCCTCTTCTTTTCTAGGAACAACATGAAAGGGCATTAATATCTTCCTGAGATAAATCCTGGTAATCCTTTTACCATTTCCTTTGTGTCCTATTCATATCATTACATCTGTGGGGGTTGGGGGAAGGGAAACAGACTCTTTGGAGTCAGTCCTCCCAATTTAGGAGCTGGGCAGGGAATTATGATCACCTACTATCAAAGACTTTTTTTTTTTTAGTCAGGCATCATCTTTCTGAATTATACTTCCAAAAAAACTCTACAGAGTCTAGCAGACTTTTATTAAATATGTTTTAGTACAGTCCTTAGTCCAGCATAGATACATCTCAAAATGCTAGGAACAAAAAGGACCACAGATGAAGTCCTGGTCTTACTGAAGTTACTGGAAGAATTATTTTTGACTGCAGTGGGATTAGGAGTGTATTGCATTTATCCATATGAATAAAAAATACTTTAAGAGCCAGATTAACACATTAGTGCAGCAGAGATGAACTTGAAGCTTTCTAGTTGGAGGCATAGCTGGTTTTTTTTTGTTTATTATTTTCAACAATGATTGACTAAAAATAATGTAAAGTGGTAACAGCTTATTGTCAGGAAAAGTAAAGATCAAATAAATCCTTTGTCCTTTTACTTCTTGTCTCTTCCCTTTTCAGTTTCAGTGTTTAGCCTTGGTGGTAGGGCTGACACCCCATAAGAGATATTTCCAAAGGGTCAGATTAAGGCGGTTTAAGGAGCAAAGTGTGGGTGGCACACTCAGCGTACACAGATCTGCAGGCTCAGAGGGAAGAGAAAGTACCTATCTACAGATACAGAGATAGAAATTGTTCCTTAAATAATAAGTAGTGGTATAAACGAATAACAGACATAGTTAAATGAAAACAAAAATATATAGTCACAAGAGACATATTTCAGAGACAAGAAAACATAACAAAAATATAACCATCACCCAATAAAAAATTAGTTGTTTTATCATTATGTTGAATGTTGTCATAGTCTTGATTACCAGATAAATCCAGTGGAAGCATTATCCTTTAGACACAGCCATGCCAAAAGAGAATTGTACACATTGCTAGGATAATGGTGTTGCTTCCCTACCTACGGTCTGTAGAAGCTTTCTATTTTTCTTTGCTCAGGACAATGGGATCTGTTCATTTGGGCTCTTACGGGGACCATTAAGGTGTCAAAGGTGGCTCTGGCAAAGTTTTGCTCCTGTATTATCTCTTGGTGACTAATGTGGCAGCTGGTGTAATGAGATCCTGTTTTCCTGACTTGTTGTAAAGATGACAGTCTGTTTTTTTTTCAGATGGTGTTAAATAGATATCATTCATTTTGCATTTCATCAACTGATAGCCCCATGCTTTAATCCAGCAACACATGTGAACCTGGGGAGAAAATTATGTAAAGACTGGAGAACACATCTTACATACCTTCCCTCATCAAAGAGAAGGTCAGGTGGTGACTTGATCATAGTTCATACACAGGAAGAAGAGATCAGATGATAGAGGCTTCTTTAATCCATCTGTCCAAACCATAGCCACAGTGAATGGGGACAGAACTGGACAAATATACATCAGCTCACATTTTAACAGTGATGGTAACTCTCCATTGGAACAAATTACCAGGGGTTGGTTCTCTGCCCCTCAAAATCTTTGAACCAAGACTGACTTTTTGAAATAAATTGTCTTTGTTCAGCCCCAATTTACTGGGCTTGGTGCAGAAATCAGTGGATGACATCCTATAGCTTCTGTTATGATCAGAATGTCTCCCCAATGCATTTAACATCTATTACTCTTTAATTCCATGTATGATTGCATTAGTAGAATAGGGTGCTAGTAAGTTTTTGATCTGACATTTAGGCTTAGTGATAATTTACTTCTTTTCCTCTCAAAGTTCTCTTAACTGTAAGACAAAAGATAAACTTCCCCCAAGACCTAGTAAAAAACGATAAATCTTTTTATCCCCTGTCCCCTCCCAAATCAAGTAATGAAGGACAGGTTTATTTCACTAATATAACTGAAGCTTAGAAAATGCCAGCAAAATGTCATAATTATGAAGGTTATTGTATATCTTCACATGAGTGATGTGCTAACTGTAAAGTCATTCACCAGGCCAAGTGTCTTTTGTGGAGTCAGAATAATTTGTTTTGAAAACACAGTACATCTCTTCATGACTCTTTCTGGAAACACGCTGGGTATTTGCAGACCTCTAGGAGCCCAGTAATAAAGGAATTAAATATTATTCTGTTTCAGTGTGGGGGAAATGCAGACAATTTATTGCATTTCTGAGACAGGCTGGAGGCTGGGGTTCTGTAGGAGCCTTGTTTACTAAACCCTGGGGCTGGCCAAAGCATTTGGATCTGTTTAAAAAAGGACTAAACCTGTGCCTCGAACTGCTATAAATTTAATAGACCTGTCTCTGACCCTTCTCACAATGGTCAGAATGGAGGAACTCTGGAGAAACTCCTAAGTGCTTCCGTTTTGTTGCCCCACATATAAATAGCTTATTAGCATCCTATTAAACATTTGACCCCATGTTAATTTGGTCACCACTTGGGTGTCCAGTATAGGCCCATAAATGAAGCTGTTTCACGTACAGACAAATCAATATTTATTACTGATCAGCCCACGGTTGCTCTTCAGTTCCTCACAGAGGCTCACTGTTGCAACAGCTTGCTCTGGCCATTCATTAACTGCACTGCAGACAGACAGCAAGTCTAGTTAACTAGGTCTGGAGCAAAAGCAAGTCAGCAAGCAAAATATTTGACAAATTCATTGAGGGGATAATTTGATTTGATATTTTTAAACTGTTGCTAGGATCACTTGGGAAGGGTTTTTGAATGACAATACAGGGCACTACACCCCAGGAGCTCCTGCCCATCCTTTTTGGTCTCGCTCCATGATACAGAACCCAGTCTTGTCTTGTGCTCAGCACCCTCAGTGCACATTAACATATGGAACTGAGAGCATACATTACTGAATAGGTGCAGACTCATGGGTCTTATATGAACTTCTGTTGTATCTACTTTATACCAGACAGGCTGGTATATATAGGAGGTATAAAGCCTCCCTTCTCCCCCTTGGATTTTCCCTAGAGACTGTCCATTTGGTGCAGAGCCATTCCATCAGCTCAAGCTGCTCCAGGCACAAAAAGTCTTCTGAGGTGGGCTGAAGAATGGGTATAAGATGAAGGTTGCAGGTATCAGATTAGGAGTGGTAAGAGCTGCAACAGAGGTAGACTTGTTTGCTGCAAAATATTGTGTGTGCCACTGAAGCAAAGGGAGGGCCTGCTGTAAAGCCCAGTGCAGTCTACTGTGACTACTAGCAGCTTCTAAATGTGGAGAGGTAAGCCACTTTCACTCTGCCCCTGGGCTGATGCCTTCACCAATGCTGGATTGAATCTATCCCCTGGTTTCCAAATCAACAGTCTGTTGAATAAAAGGTATCTAATAACTTGACTCAAGAAGTCTATGG
>NW_017728931.1:44795222-44873469 GCF_001723895.1 Crocodylus porosus | reverse complement strand
GTCCGAGCCCCCAAGGTCTGGAACAGCCTGCCATCGGAGGTGGTTCAAGCACCTACATTGAACACCTTCAAGAGCAAATTGGATGTTTATCTTGCTGGGATCCTATGACCCCAGCTGACTTCCTACCCTTTGGGCGGGGGGCTGGACTCGATGATCTTCTGAGGTCCCTTCCAGCCCTAATGTCTATGAAATCTATGAAATAAAAGTAGGCCATTAGTATCTTGCTGATTCACATAGACTTGGAATGGAAGTTCCCCAAACCCAAACCTAAGGCTAAACCTAAACTCATCCAGATCAGAGAAATACTTACTCCCTACTCTCCAAAAACCCCTAACAGACTTTCATTTTGGAAAAGCCTTTGCTGAAATCTGTTGTAGGACACTGTTGGTTTCACAATCCCCAGTGGGCCTTCTGTGTTGAAATCTTGCACGTTCTCTGGTATGGGCAGTGACATGATGATAATAGTTAATAAGTATCACTTAGCTTCAGGCTACCACTTTTCATTCCTAGACCTCAAATCACTTTACAGAACACCATTCTCCCACCTCCCCAACATTTTTCTTAGCTGGAGAAAACTGAGGCACAGCACAGTGAAGTGATTCACTCAAGGCCATACACAAGGCCAGTGGTGGAACTGCCAACAGGATCTAGGGTTCCTGATTAAGTAACACATATAGGAAATAATGGCACCTCCCAGGATTATCAAATGGGATTTACTTTCATTAAGTGAAGGTCAGTTGTGACTCTTGTATCAAATGGTTGTATCATTCTATAAGGGAGTCCCATTTGCTTGATTATTTGGAAGGAAGGGAAATTGCTAGCAGAAAACAGAAGAAATACCCAGTAGTGAAAGATGTTTAGAGATACTGCTGCTGCTGCCATCTAGTGACTATTATGTGTCTGTTTTTAGATTTAAGAGATGTGCGCGACTCCAAAGAACATTTCTTTTTGAGATTCTCAAAGGCATTCACTCTCATTGCAGGGGAAGAAAGTCACTATAAAAAGAGCAAGTTTTGGATGTTTATAAATTGTTTTCAGCAACACAGAAATGCTAGAAGATCAAAGAGACAGTGGTACAGCTATTGCATAAGTGTGCATAACACGGCTTGTCAGCCAGTAGTCATTAGAGAGAGCTCTCCTGTGGCCTCTGTGAAATGAGCTAGTGGTCTTACTCCAGTTCCAGTATGCAGGTGTCCCCATCACATAAACCCAGCACCATAAATGCCTTCTTTATTGTCCATCTCAGCAGAGAGACTAAGGGCTGAATAGGCCTGGAGACAGAATGATCCTCTCATCCCCTTAGGTGGTCCATCCGGATCAGGCTTGTGGCACATCAATGAGGCGCTGTGGGAGATAGATTGCCCTGCAGCTGTGCGTGCACCTTGGAGGACTTACACAGGACTTCCATTTCAGAGCTGTCACTGCAGAATGTTTCCTGATGCCAGATTCACTAAAAGCAAAACCTGAAATAAAATACAGTTGTATCACTGAGCAGCAGCATTCTGGTTAGAGCAGAAAGCTGTGCACAGCAAGGCACTCGCTGAATGAGTGATGGACATTTATGCAGGAAAGAGGCTAAATATGTATGTACCATGTTATGTTCAGCTGGTAGAGAGAGCACTGAGCCCTCTCACAGCTGAACTCCTTTAAACTCCTTCAGGTGGTCCCAAGAGGAATGGGTCCCATTTCCCGCAGTGGGAGTTATATGTACACTGTCTGAAGAGAGTAAGGTGCATGAATAGAAATTGCAGGCTTCAGGTGACATCCAAGCTGTGATCTGTGGTTATCACAGGAGTTGTAGTGACTCCTCTCCTGCAGGAGTAATTGTTTTGAATAGATTTTTGCAGCATCCCCCCTCTTTCATCAAGGTAAAAAGAATTTTTATTTTCTTTCATGCAAAGTCAGACCTGCAGGCTGGTAGCTTTTTTACCTCCATCTCACGCTGGCTTAATATAGCATAAATATGCACAGAAGGTGCAGGCACATCAGACCCATAATGTTCATGCAGTTTTTTAATGACTCTTTCTGCATTTTATATATAGTGTATGATTAGCATTTGATGCAATGCTAATCAATTGTATCCGAGAGTGGTTACATTTTTTTATATACTAATGCCTGTTTTAGGCCATCGTAACTGATAAGGATTAGCATGCTAGTTTCATAGGGGCAGATTATCCTGCAGCCTGCCTATTGTCAGGTTTCTTGCATCTCTCTCTAAAGGAAGAGATTTTGGCTGCTGTGAGAGCTGGGATATTGGATTGGATGGATTCTGGGGCTGGCAAGTCCTACATTCTGATAATCAGAGAAATCCAAATAAACAAGCAATAAATAATCCCAAGGAAATGTAATCCTGAGGCCTGGATTTACCAGGACACTTCAGCTGCTTCATTTTGCTCCAAAAATGCAAAATAGCCCCAAACACAAGTAGGCAGAGCAGTTGGGTTTGCTGTTGCTTTGTGTTGCTGGCATAGTTCAAAATGGCCAAAATGTACCAGTTTTATGCTAGTTCATAATTATAGTGAAAATGTCAAAAGAATTGGATGAAGGCCCAGAATAAGGTAAAGCTGAAATAGAATAATCTGTATTTCCTTTTCTGTGTTGCAGTGCCATGGTTCCCTAGAAGTATCCAGGAGCTTGACAGATTTGCCAATCAGATCCTAAGCTATGGAGCTGAGCTGGATGCAGACCATCCTGTAAGAAAGAAGCCCTGTATTTTTAAACATAACTTGACTGTAATTGGGTCTGATGATTCTCTCTTGGGAACATTCTTTACAGTGGGCCAGTTTCTGAGCTCTCCCATGGTTCTAGGGTTATCTGAAAGCTAGTCCAATCTCTAGCAAAAATTAGAGATCCCCAAAGGTTACTGTAATTTATAAAAATGCTGGCAGCACAAGTGGCAGTCTCTAAAGCACAGAATTACCAGAACATGCCCCTTTTTCTCAGTTATTCCAGTTATGCTTATGCAAAGGAGTCTGAATGTAGTGGCTCAAGGGACAGTTTGGGGCTGTTCATAGGCTCATGCCACAAAAATTTGGGAGGCACTATATTACAGCATGGGGAAATGAAAAGTTTCCTTCCTTCAAAATATTAACAGGTGATTGAAATTTATATCTTGTCATTTATTTATAGAGTCTAACATTGCATTTGTGTGGCATGACACAATAAAAGAAATGGTCTCTGCCCCCAAAAGCTGCAATTCACAGTTGGCCCTAATGTACAAGGGAAGGCAGTCTGGCATTAGTTAACATGTAAATTCTTAAGGTATTTTTAAAACTCTGCCCAATATAAAAATACTTTCTGCTTCAACCCCCCTCCAACCAAACAACAACTTATTTTCATGTCAAAACACACCGAGTTTCATGCAGTGCAACAGAAATTGCTGCTATTACTTTAATTGAGACAGGGTGATTATAAATAAATTACATGCAGCTCAACAAAAATTGCAGCTATTAGTTTAATTGAGATGGGGTGATTAGTCATTCACTACCTATTGCTTAATCCAAAATGCGTTATGTATCATGTACAATGATTCATGATATTCAGTGTGGTCATATGAAAAACAGAATGAAAGAAGATGCAATTACTTGAGTGAACTGAATCAATAGCCCTCTCATGTATTGCACTGGAATAAAACAACATTGAACTTGAAAGCAAAAAAGAAATAAAAATAGGGTATTGAAATGTATGAAGCATCTCAGCACCAACTGCTGGATCTAATTAGTTAGTGATCAGTTTCCACTAAGTTGTCTTAAAAAGGAAATACAACTAGGCATATGTGATAGCAGTGGTGCTTAACTTCCAGCCTGCAGGCCAAATGTGGCCCAAGCAGTCATGCGATCTGACCTACAGGGCTCCCCACAGTGTGTGGCCGGGTCCCAATCTGGTTTGAGGGGCTTGGGCCAGGACCAGTCCGGTGTACAGGGCCAGGGCATGGCCCCGTCTTTCTTGTGGAGCTGGGAACTGATTAGCATGTGGGGCTGGGCTGCAGGTACGATCCAGCATGTGGGGCTAGGGCCTTGGGCTGATCTGGTGTGCAGGCTGGGTCCCTGGACATGGTATGGTGTACAGGACAGAGGCCACACACCAGACTGGCCTTGCACAGTAAAATGGGCCTTGGCCCCACATGCCAGATCAGGCTCATGGATTGTGTCTGGCTAAAAGTTAGGCACCACTGTGATATAGAAACAAGGATGACAGAATTTAAGATGCAGGAAGAGGAAAAGCAGGAATCTCTCAGGGCTAGGTACATACATTCAAAAAGTCTGAGGTGGAATTTATCTAAGTAATGTGGTTTTCCATAATTCAGATTGGTTGCAAACAGAAAATGCATTTGCCCAGGGCAGGTGTGTGTGTGTGTGTGTATGTGCAAATATTAGAGCAGGTTCTGCCATTTTAAAACCAGTCTGTCTGCGCAAAACATCTCTTCTGTTGTGACTATTGACCAATTTCCAATCACTTATCCTGGTAAAAGTGTAATGTCTGTACCTGGCCCAGATGTTTTAGCATTTTAGGTAGATAAGGGAGATAATAGTAGAGCAATATTCTCTTATGCTATTCTAATGCATCATCTGTTCTCATATATACTAATACACTTTGCTTTGTGCTTCAGATTCAACTGTGTCATGTATCTGGCTTCATCACAGTTGTCCCCAGATCCAGTTCCATCCTATATTGCATATGGAACCATTTGTTAACTGTTTGGGGGTCAGATAAATTATTATTACTTTTGTACACTACAGAAACACTAGTCAAAGCCCCAGTCAAGATGCGAGTCCCATTGTTCAAGGCTCTGGAAATATACACAGTGGCCACGTCTACATGAGAAGCTGAGTGTACTGCTGCGCAGTAGTGTCATGTGGCGACAGCCATAATGTGACGCTACTGCACAGTAGCTTTAGGCTACTACACAGTACTGTCATGAAAAAAGTGGTCTTCAGTCCTGCTGCACAGTAACTCAGGTTACTGCTCAGTCACGAGCGTGCAGTAATGACTGTATAGTCAGCGTCTCATGTAGACACAGCTAGTGAGGAACAGTCCCAACTCCAAAGAACCATCTAAATAGCCATGCATGACAAAGATTGGGAGAATTACTATGCCTGTCTTAAGAGATGGGGACCTGAGGCAGAGAGAGATCAAATAACTTGTCACAGGTCACACAGAGTCAGTGGCAGAGGTTAAAATTACAATGGACTGAGCTGCAAAACTATCTTTTCTCTCTGTTGTAACCTGAATTTTATTTGTGTTCTCTGGGATGGCCGAATTTGCAGGAACAGAGGTCTCATCTATGCTGAACTTCAAATAGTGTGAGGACAGCTTTAGGCATGGTTTCAGCACTCTTAGGGCGCTTGTACATGTGATGCCATTACCATGTACATGTGATGAAAATGTAATTTTGTGAGGCTTAATAGTGTTACACTGTACATGTGCAAGAGTGTTGGGGGTTTTAAGTGAGTTTGCAACATTGCAAACTAAACTACATTCTGATGTAGTTTAGTTTGCAACGTTGTGAATTGGAATGATGCAGCTGTCAGCTTGCCCCCTCAGCAGCAGGAGAGGCAGGCAGGCTCTGCAGAAAAAAAAGAATCAGGCCTCTCGTTGCTATTGCCTTCAGCAGCCTTCTGCAGCCAGCAAAACAGCTGGTGCTATCCAGGAATGGCCTAGCTTGCCCCTGTGGCAGTGCAGGAAGGTGGCAGGAGGGTGTCTGCATTTGCTGGCAGCTGGAGAAGGCAACAGGGATGGTGCATAGGGTTTTGGAAGCCCAGGCAGCCTGCTAGCTGGCTGGGTGCTGTCCCAGCTCAGAGGCTCCCGATTCAATGCTTCCCCAGTCTGCCTGGGCTTCCAGCACCCTGTGTACCATCCCCACCACCTTCTCCAGCTGCCAGCACACCCAGATGCCCTTCTGCCATCCTCTTGTGCTGCCCCAGGGGCAAGTCAGCTTATTCCTGGGAGGCCCCAGGTGTCCTGCTGGCCACAGGACCCTTCTTTCAAGCAGATGCAGTAAGGCTCAAATGATCCTTGCTGTTGTGAAGCCTCCCCACTTCTTCCTCTGCAGCTGGAAGGTGACCTGCTGGTAGGCTGAGCAGTCCCTGAGCTGCAGGGGTACCAGTCGTTCCCTCCATGGTAGCAGCACCCCTCAGGGCCACCTGGGTGGGCTGCCAGTGGGCTGGATGCTTCCCCAACTCAGAGAGAGCACCTGGCCCAATCCAACTGTTCCCTGAGCCCGCCTGCTGGAAGCCCGCCAGGTGCTGCTCCCTGGGTGGGCTCGGGGAACAATTGGACTGGGCCGGGTGCTGTCTCCAAGCTGGGGCAGCATCTGGCCCACTAGCAGCCCAGCTGGCCAGCCCTGGGGGGTGCTGCCACCATGAAGGGAACGACTGGGGGCCCCGCTGCCCATCGGCAGCTCACTCCCTGGCCACAGGAAAGCATTGGCTCGAAAAGAAAAAGGATCGGGCCCCTTGCCATAACACGACCAAAAAATGGAAATGTGGATTTCAATTATACACCCACCATTTCAATTTAGCGGCATAGAATAAAACCCTGAGGACTAAAACCCTGTCATTGTATACAAGCGCCCTTACTGACCAGTCAGACTTTGCAGACAACACGTTAAAACAGGTTAAATGCCCTTTTGCACAGCTTTAATGGTGTTGCTGCTTGCACAAGTTTGCAAATTTGGTGGCGTATTACGTGTTAATTGCAGCTGCTGTAGCAAATTCGGTGGCATAATGCACCTTAAATGAATTTGGGGTGCAGGAAACTAAAACACCTCTGAAGAGTTTTAGTTTGCTACCTTACAGCTGCAGAGGGAATCACTGGGCTCCATGCAGCTCAGGAGCTGTGTAGACAGCCCCAGCAGGCAGCTCGGCAGTAGCCCAGGAAGCCAGGCTGCCCTGAAGGGAAAAAAAAAAGTGGCGAGCCTAATCTTTTTTCTTCCCACTTCCCTGGCCTGGAGCGTGCCTGCCTGCCTGAGCTGCACACGGGCCCAGTGCTTTCTTCCTTAGTTGTGGTGTCCCCTGGGACTGCCTGAGTCATGTGTCTGTGGGAGGGTGCTGCCTGGAGGGGGGCAGCCGCCGTGGCAGGAAGCACCAGCCTCCCTCCCACCCCTGGAGCTCAGGGACTGCTCACCCCGTGGGCAACTCACTCTCCCCTCCCTGCCACTAGAGAGGCAGGTAAGTGCATGGGTGTCCATGACACGGGGGGGTTTACTTTGCCCTAAATTGAAGTGGTGTTTTTAATTAACCACTGCTTCAATTTAAACCCTGCGTCATCTACAGTTGTCCGTAACTGTTTTAGAAACTTTGTTCAGTGGAACTGTTCTGTAAACCAAGTTTTTGGCATAGTTTGGTTGCTAGTAAGAACAGGGTCAAAGCATAGAAACAGAAGAAAATAGGACTGAAGAGACTTTTGCTCCAGGCACAATCATCCCTGTTTAAACCATTCCAAGCAGACGTTTGTCTACCTTTCATTATAAAAAAAAAAAAAGAAATGGTAGAGTTCACACCTTCTCTAAGTAACTTCCTCTGGTGCTTATGGTTCCTAATATCATGGAATCATAAAAAATGAGGGTTGGAAGGGACCTCAGGAGGTCATCTAGTCCAACTCCCTGCTCAAAGCAGGACTGTCCCGAATTAAATCAGCCCAGCTAGGGCTTTGTTGAGCCGGGTCTTAAAAACTTCCAAGGATGGAAATGCCACCACTTCTCTAGGTAACTTGTTCTAGTGCTTTACCGCCCTCCCACTGAGGAAGTTTTTCCTAATACCCAACCTGCACTTTCCTTGCTGCAACTTGAGACCATTGGTCATTGTTCTTTCATTTGCTACCACTGACAACAGTCATATCAGATCTAAATGTTCCTTGTTGCATTGTCAGCCCTTTACTACTCGTCCTGTCCCCTGTGGTATGGAGAATAATTGATTGATTTTTAACTACCATTTTTGTATTTGGAGACTATTATCAAATCCCCTGTCAGTCTTCTCTAGACTAAATCATCCCAGTTCAGCATATTTAAAAACATACTCTTGCTTTTAGGCCAAGAACTCAGGAGATAGACAAGGTTTGTGAGAAATCTTTATATAAGATGTCATATGTTTAGCTTCGTTCTGTAAGGATACCACAAATCATAGAATCATAGAAGTCAGGTTGGAAGGGACCTTGTAGATCTTCAAGTCCGACCCCTGCCTGGGCGGGAGAAAAGACTGGACTCAAATGATTCCAGCCAGGTAGGCATCAAGCCTCTTCTTAAAGACCCCCAGGGTAGGAGCCAGCACCACTTCCCTTGGCAATTGGTTCCAGATCCTAGCCGCCCTAACTGTGCAGTAGTTCTTGTGGATGTCTAATCTAAACCTACTCTCCAATAACTTGTGTCCATGAGGGTGCACTCTTCCTCGTGGTAATGAGCAACTGTCTTTTCTCAGTGAACTGAACACATGGCAGCACACACAGAGCAGGAAGCCCAACGCTTCTCTCCTAATGTCTTCCATGGGAGCAGAGGTGGAACAAGGAGGTTCTGTGCCTTGGGCAGCAGAAAGGGTGGCTGCTATTTGTGCTTCCTCTCTAAGCTGCTGCACTTGTTACCAGCCCACTAGCTAAACTACTGCATGGGAGGATGTAAATATGCCATCTGGCTTTTCAGCCCAGGGAGAAGCCTACTTCTCACCACAGTGCAAGACTTCCTACCATCAGAACAGGATTGATCTTGAGTCCATACTTTTTGCCTCCCTCTTCCTTACCCCTTTCTATGTTTTTATGAAAAACTTTTACATAAGGGTATCTAGAATCTGGAACACACTCCCAGCAGAGGTGGTGCAGTTACCATCCCTGGAGGTGTTCAAGAGGAGGCTGGACAAGCACCTTGTTGAGCTCATTTGAGCCCAGTTACCTCCTACCCATAGCAGGGGACCAGACTTGATGATCTTACAGGTCCATTCTGGTCTTACTATTCTATTCTATGAAGCCATCTTCCCTGTTTTGCCTTTCCCTGGTGCCAAGACTGACTATACGGGGCACAACCTGACAAAGCACACGTGCTGTTTGCAGCCATTCAAAACAGTTTGAGTCATTGCAACCCATACGTGGTGTACATGCACCAGTTTTTTGCGTTACTAATATGCAGCACAGCAGGTTTTTTTGACACCAGGGTCTCCCAGTGTCAAACCCCCTCCCCCACACTGAACAAAGTGGCATGGCGTGCACTGCCAGAAAAGGAGCCTGGCTGGCCAGAGCCATGCTCTAGCCACTAGCTGGGCTCCAAGCGGCCAGCTCAGCACTACTGCTGCCCTTGGAGGCCCCCAGGATTCCAGGTAAGACTCTGCTGGGGCCTGCACGGTTGCTGGCCCCAGCCTCCCTATATCCTATCCAGGTCACTTTACCACGTACTGGAGTACGCATGGAGGGGCATGTCTGGGGACCAATAGCAGTGGCACAAATATGTGCTTCTGCTCTTTATCCTATGGGAAATGTGTGCCTGTGCACCTGCATGCTTGCCAGGATGTGCCCTACTTGCAGAATGGATTTTAGTACAAGATCACTTTCCTGATCCCGCTGAATTCAGTGTCAGAGCCCCTGTTGATTTTACTAGTGGCTTGGCTAGGGCCTGAGCCCTGTATTGTTTCCACTAATTGAGAGGAATGCCTTTTAATCCTTTCTTTCTAGGGATTCAAAGATCCTGTGTACCGAGCCCGGAGAAAGGAGTTTGCTGATATCGCCTACAACTACAGACAGTGAGTGTGCAGTGCACGGACAGGGAAGAAACAAGGAAATTCCTCCCTTTTTGCCCTTGTGCTTCTTTGTCAGTGGAAAACAAATTATTTCCAGGGGTATTTTCTTTTCCAGTGGTCTCTTCCTTTCTTGCATATGTTTAAATCGTCCTGTTCTTACTTTTATCCCAAAACAACAGTTAAACAAAAGTAAATTGCTCAAGGTGCACATTCAAATGAGAGTATCTCCCCCTCTTTACCCACACACCACCACTAAGCTTTGTTGTCTAATTACACAGCAGTATCAGATGCTACTACAAAGACCCGAGCACTGAATAGTGCAGCTTCTGGTATTCTTCGCAGGAGGAGAAGGGGAAAGCGTTTATCATTTACATTAAAGTGGAAGCTGCACACGCTGTTAAAATAATGAATAACTTATGGTTCTGATGTTAATCCAATTCTTAATACTCCACTTTTATCATGTCCGATCCAGCTGCACAGAGCAATTTAGGTTCTCATTTCACACAAAAAAATAAACAAATGAAGATGATATGTCTACCTAGGAGGGACTTTTTTTCCTTTTCTGCTTTTTCATTTTTTCGCCATTGATCATGGTCCAATACAAAGGAATAAAACACCTGTCCCCAAATTATTGACACCTTTACATTACTCCTAGTGGCTCAAATCTTGAAGTTAGTGGCTCAACTCCCTTCCTTTTCAAATAAGGGTGCCATATAGTTAGTTTTTTATAGAGGGCTCCCTGATGTGAGGAGCAGTACTAACAGAACAAAAAGATGGTCCCTGCCTCAAAGGGCTTGCAGTCAGAGAATAACAAAACCACTGTGTTTAATTAGTTTAAGGGAATTAAGAAGTTAGAAAGAGTCCTGCTGAAACATCTGGGCAAAGGGTTGTGGTAGGATTCTGTTCTTAGTTTTATTTCTAGGAGTATATAGAAATAGTATACTTCCTGTGGAACTGACAGCAGAATTTGGCACACTTCAGCCAAACTTTATGTAAAAAATATAATCGAGAACGTATAAAACAGAGCTATTTTAAAATCTGAAAACATGTTAGAGGGATGAAACCAGGGTATTCTGACATATGTCCATATCAGGGGTTAGACAAAATCACTTCACAGTTAATCAGGAGTTCACAAAGTCCATGTTTTTCAATGAGGCCAGTAACAGGAAAATGACAAGAGTCAAAGAAATGTGGCTTTTTTTTTATTCTCCTGGAAGAGGGGGAGGCACAGTTTTCACCTCCCTTGGCTCTGCCATAAGCTTTCCAGTTACACTACAAAGAATCTCTGTCCTCCCTGCAGGGATGTCCCATCAGGGGTAGGGGAGCACCGAGAAAGAATGACAGAGGCAGCTGTGTAGAAAGTGTGTGTGTGGGGGGGTAACTGTATGTTCAAACTTCATATGAAAGGAGCGATGATCAGGGTCTTCAAAGATACCTATGATTTTAAGGTGTTCTTAACCCTTAAAATCAGCAAGCAGAGGTGCAATAGCCACATATTAAATTAAATCAAACTCTTTTCCCCCTGGTGCCTTTCAGCTATTTCTTCTCTTTCCCTTTGTATTTCTCTTTTTCCCCCTCCTCTTTTGCTTTGTATTTTGTCCTTTTATTTTACCTTTCTCCTTCATCTCTTTGTGTTCTTAACTTCCCTGTCTTCTCCTCCTCTTCTGTCAGCTCTCTCTTCTTTCACCTCTTCCCTGTCTCTGCATTATTGATCTCAGGGACTATTTAATTGAAATTTGAAAGTGCTCTAAGCCCCAACTTCCTTGCACAGCCCTGCGTGCATAGCCCAGGGATTAATCAGGAACAGTCAGTGCTATAGGAACAGCAGTATTCCCCCAGCAATCTTAATAATTCAAGACCATATTTAAAGCTCCATAGATCAAGGAAGACTGATGCACACAGGCAGAAAATTACTTAGCTGCTGAGGCGCTGCCCGCAGGCCCAACTGAAAATGAGAGGGTGGGAGGTGGTGGGGTATCACTGGGAGTTTAACAATGGCTCTCTGGGCTTGGAAAGCCTCAGTATTATTCCAGCAGTGCTGTTAACCCTATTAAGTTGCTTAAAACCCTTTGATTTTTTTAAAAGCTCATGGGTTCACCTATAGCCTTTCTCTTTATTGCTTGTGGATCAGGCATTATCAGATTAATGCCAAAGCAATAGAAAATACTGGGCCAAATTCATTGCTCACTGGTACTTACCTCTTGTAAGCTTCAGCATGGGCCTTGTGCATATGAGATTGATGGAAGCATTTGGCATGGAGTTCTTCCTATGGCTTTTAATCATATTTAACACTTGTATTTAAGGAGTGATAATAAGGCACTTCTCAAAGGCGCTTAAACTGGTAAGAGAGAGCGCCATGGCCACAGTGGGAACGTTAATGAATCAGTGGGCAGAAAATGCAGGATCCTTCTACACATCAGCAAAAAGAAATTAATAATAATAGAAATAGCAGCCAGTGCATTCTGTTAAAAGCCCATCATGATCAGGAAAACAAATCTAGTTAGTTCATTTACTTATTTGTGCCATGATATGCCCAAAATGCTGCAGCTGAGGTCAAGGCTACATGGTGTCCAAGCACTGAAAAAAAACATGGGCAGCCGCTGCCATGAAGAGATTGCAGTCCTGATGCCCAAGTATATCAATTCATCAGGTTATTTTAGATGTGTACTGATGGGTGTGAAAGGAGAATTGGAGCCCTTGCTGAGCACAGTGTTTTCTTCTTGCTGCATGAGGTAAGAAGGAAATTTTACTGACCCCATTGATTTCTGCCCAGCTCTGAATGGGGACAGATCCTGGTGGTACAAGCCATTTTCTCATGTTGTTTGTTTCCACGTCACTAAAGTGCCCTTTGCCTTACAGTGGGCAACCTATACCTGAAGTGACTTACACAGAGGAAGAAAAGAAAACGTGGGGTGTTGTCTTTCAGGAGCTAAAGACCCTTTATCCAACCCATGCCTGCTATGAACACAACCACGTATTCCCATTACTGGAAAAGTACTGTGGTTTCCGTGAGGATAATATCCCACAACTTGAAGACGTTTCTAAGTTCTTGCAAAGTAAGTTTGATATTAAGAAAGAGATGGGGTTGTACAGTGGTTAGAGATCTAGCTTTGTATTTGAGGGGCACAGGTTCAAATCCCTGGTCTTTCACAGACTGCCTATATGACCATGCACAAGTCACTAGCTCTCTCCTTTCCAACTGTAAAAAAGGAGTTTGTCATACTTCTCTGTGCACACAGGGGTGTTATAAGATATTCAGATGGTGAACATGGAGGTGTCATAGCCAGAAAGCTCTTTGCTCCTTGGTACCCAGCTTTTAAGTAAAATAAGGAGAGAAACTGATGTAAAACACTGTCCAGTTCCTTGGGATCACAACGAAACCAGATTTTTAAATGTGACATCTTTCACTCCCTCTCACCCTACAGGTTGCAGTGGATTCCGCTTACGTCCTGTTGCTGGCCTGCTGTCATCTCGGGATTTCTTGGCTGGTTTAGCATTCCGAGTGTTTCACTCTACGCAGTACATTCGTCATGGATCCAAACCGATGTACACCCCAGAACCGTGAGTACTTTGACACAGAAAATAATCAGAAGCTCATTTAGCCACACAGGGCACATCTACATGTGCATCCAGGACTGCAGCATGTTGGAGCCAGTTTGGAGCCCCTGAGCCTGGGTGGGACCCACAGCAGCCTCCTGCCCCCACCTCCACTTGCCCTCTGCAGCTTCTGCCTCCCCACCTAGCCCTTTCTTTCCCACTTATTGTCAGGTTCAGTTTGGCTTTGAATCAGTTTGGGTTCCCTCCTGGGCATGGAGTACATGGAAGCTCCATTCCCTGCCCTGCTAATGAGCAGCACCAAGGCTATTATATGGCTAGCAAGGGCTGAGCTTCCATGTGCTGTGCTGCAGGAAGGAACAGAGCCAGAGCAGTGTCTGACAGTAAGTGAAGCGGGGAGAGGAGAAGCAGGGGAGGGGAAGAGGTAGAGACCTCAGGGAGTGTGGGGAGGAGGCAGAGGTTGTGGTGCATGGTGGGGAAGAGGTTATGGGGCGTGGGTGTGAGGGGATGCTAGTATTGGGGGTGAGGGAAGGAAGGCTTCAAGGAGAAGAAATGGGGGGGCAGAGGGGAAGGGGGCTACCTGACCCCTCCTAGCCACCTGCCCCCCCCCAGTCACTTCTTTTCCTGCTGTAGCAGTGGGCTTGTAGGGAAGGGGGTGAATTTATGACAGTCCTCGAATAATTAGATTCTATACCTGGAAAATTAAAACAAATTTGTAAGGTTTTCATATATAGAATCTAATTATTGGTGAGATCATCTTAAATTCAGGGTCAACTTAGATTCGAGTAAATATGGTATCTCTATATCTGCAAGCTGTCTTCTGCTCTGTTGACCTGTTTCCTTTCATTCTAGATGCTCCTCCACTGTCTACATATCTTTCTTACATAAATGTAATTCATTTGGTGATTTTTCTTTAGTGACATTTGCCATGAACTCCTAGGACATGTGCCTCTCTTTGCTGATCCAAGCTTTGCTCAGTTTTCACAGGTAAGAGCATACAGTACTTTATCATTATAATATAAGATTCTAGAAGCTGGATAATTTGAATAATTTGTCAAAAGCTTAAGGTGCTTTAAACCCATAGCTTATTGATTTAAACATAGCAGATGTGCCCTTCCTCAGTATTGTGATACCCAAAAACTTACCTAAATCATTTCCTACCATACAGGTAGTCTAATTAAATACATGACCTATAGAAATTCTTGCCTAGTACACATCTTCTGGACAATCACAACTACAGCACAAACTTTTTACTTCAGTAGCCTTTGTTCCAGGTCCAAGGGGTCAGACAATGTGACTAACTGTCACAACCTCAGTAGGCACTGTGAGTATCTCTCTTGTGAGTATCTCTCTGCTCCCTGGGACGGGCCCCCCCAACTCTCCTGCCATAACTTGATGGACTTTTAACTTAAAAGGAGGGGTTCAGTGGTGTTCCAAGCCCGGGCCTGGAGACGGGCATTCTGACTGCCTCATCATGGTTGGTCCTGGGGTTCCACCTCCCTTACACCCCATCCACTCACCAACCATCAGAGTTGTTGTGCTGTTGTGCCAGCCTGTGGTCCTGACTACTTTTCTCCAGCTGACGGACTCCAGCTTCTTTGGCCTTTGCTCACAGTGCAGGCTCATGGTTGCAGCCTGCTTCTCACTCCGGGTCCACACCTTGCTTGACCCCAGTGCAGGGCTTGTATCCTCAGTGCCCTCTGCAGGATCAGGGTTGAATAAACCCTGTCCATGTGCTGGGGTTGGTGGCTGACCCCAAGCTCACTCTTGTGCAGCCTGGGGTTGATGAGCTTTGTCTGGCTCCCAGGCACTGCCTTCACCTATTCTCTGTGGGGCAGGGTCATTTACAATTACTGCTTAGCCAGGTTGCACCTCGGTGAGCTCAGCTTCTTGCTTCCTGCCTCTCTCCAACTTGCCGGCTTCTGCTGGTGTTTTTAAATCTCCCGTGGTGGTGGCTGTGGCTGACATCATCAGCTGGTCATGGCCGAACTTGATTGAGAGCTGCTTGAAAAGCTAGCGCAGCGCTGGCTCGTTGTGACCTGGCCACTGATCTGCCCTGCCTCTCAGGTAAGTTTTCAGGGCCAGGGTCCCCAGGTCTCTCTCCTGGAGCATCAGGGTTTGTCCTTGGCACTTCTGGTCCTTGCGAGTGCCTCCTGCCACTACACTAACACTTTGATAATACCCTTTGTTAATTTCCATAGGAATTTTACTAAAAAAATGGTGGAATAATATGGGAAAGTGTTATAAACACATTTTGTGTGGTAGTAGATGTTGGTAATAGTTAAAACATGAGAAATTAAATGCAGCATGGTAGGAAGGATGTTTGCAATAAACAGATGGAAGAATAATGATTTATTGTTACAGGAAATTGGACTTGCATCTTTGGGAGCCCCAGATGAATACATTGAAAAACTTGCTACGGTAATTCAGTTAATTAAAGTGGGACTTTCCAAAGCACTGTGGGCTGGTCTGTTAAGTCAATGGTAGAACACTCATTGACTTCAACAGAAACAAAATTAAACCGAGGATAAGCACTTTGGAAAATGACACCTTCAAACATTTGCATTAATGAAGAATAATTTTATCATCCTATCAGAGCATTAACAGTGAGATTTATGATTAAAAACAAAAGGCCAGTTTACAGTAACTCTATGACAAATGTCCTTAATCAAGAAGAGGTGCACTTTACTACATTTCTACTGTAATGAGCCCTGCCTTTCCACTAGGTGGCTCAAATAATTCCCTATGAAGTCAGTGGAAGTTATACATAACTTACCATGAGTGAATTGGGACCCAGATCTATGAACTTCAGCTGGAAGCTGAATATTAAACTTGGTGCTTTCTGGCAGATGTGCAACCTTTAGACTTTAAGGTTCTCCATTCAGAAGTTTGTTAACAATTAATTCTTTCCCACTCTCACCATCAGTATTGTAAGGTATCATGTGTCTGAAACAGGAAGCAGATATTTTGTCAATAATGGCTCAAATCTCATTCAGATTGACAAAACAGAACCTAATCCATCTCCTTTAGCTTTACCAATAGATGTAAGCATAGTAAAAACATAACTTCATTGGTCAGGAAGGTAAGGTTGTACTCTCAAAATGTACCCTTGTTTTTGAGGGTTGAAGATGGTGGAAAAGTCTAATGTGGGCCCTACAGAGAACTGTACCGTTTATGCATCATCAAAGCTAAACTAAAAAACAAACAAACCCTTTTTACAGGAAGTTTAAGTTGTAAGTATAATAAAAAGCAATGTCTATATTTATGTCTAATATTCCAATTAGGTTTATTGGTTTACTGTGGAATTTGGACTCTGTAAAGAAGGTGATTCCATAAAGGCCTATGGTGCTGGGCTCCTCTCTTCATTTGGTGAGTTACAGGTAGGTCCCCAGTAACACTATAGGTTACACAGTTCATGTTAATTTTTTTTTATAATTGACTTATATTTGTCTTCTGAATGCCTTTTATATCTTTGTGTACTGTACCTCCTGGGCATTCAAAATGAAGTAAATGGCTTGTTAAAGTGTGGCATTTGATGGAGAAAGTTATACCTCATAAATTGCTCATTTTTATTCCCTTTGAGCTTTTCTCTGTTCCCTTTGTATCCAATGGTCAATTCTTTTTGACTTTTGTGGGAGGAGAATTACCATATTTATCTGAATCCAAAATTACTTTGAATTTAAGATGACCCCTGCCAATAATTGGATTCTTTACATGAGAAATTATAAATTTGTTACCACTTTACATGCATAAAATCTAATTAGTGGTGACTCCCCCCCGCCCCACCCACTATGGCAGGGGAAGCATTGACTGGGGTTGAGAGACCAGATCCCTGCCCCTTGTCTCCCTGCTTACCCCCCTTCCTTGCCCCCCTGTACCTGTGCCTGCTCCCTCCTGCTGTCCCTCCTCTCACTTGCCCCCCAAGTCCCTCTGCCATCTGCCCCCTTCCCACCCCCTTTTGCCCCCTATGCCTGTGCCTGGCCCTCTGCTGCTTGTCCCCAGTGCTTGCCCTCCCTACCCCTTGACCCCCATATTTGCACATCACTCCTGCCACCTGTTCCTTCCCACAGTGCCTGCCCCCATGCTGCCTGTCCCCCACCATTCCCTGCTTTCTCCACTGCCTGCTTCCACACAGCCACTTGCCCCCATCTGCCTCTTACCCCCTGTAGGGGCTCTGGGGCAGTCAGAAGCAGGAGCCCCAGTCCTGGTCCATCCTGGCCAGGCAGAATCAGTGGCAGCAGCTCTGGGCCTGCAGAATGTAAGTGGGGCAGGCTGCAATGTTTTTCCCACACTCCTCCCAAGCTGCACATCACACAGTCACCTGTGCATGCCCCCCCCACATGTGATCTCCCTCCTGTGCGCCTCACTCCGAAAACATGGTCTTCCCTGTGTTCAGCCCACTGCAAGCCACCTTCCCCACCGTATGAGCCACCCCAGCCCAGAGCAGGCAGTAGCTCAGTTACTGTTTTGGCTTTGGGCCCAGAGCTGAAGTCAGCACTGAGCTGCCACCCGTCCTATGCTGGTACTCAGATCTAAGATGAGGATTTTTTTCCCCCGAGGTGATGGGAAGGAGGGGCTCATCTTGGATTTGAGTAAATATGGTAAGCCCTGATTAACCAAGAAAATGGATGTTGAAGTGTCATCAGCCTTCTTTGCTATACACTGATTAGCCCTTTTTATTTTAAATATATCATTTGCTCTTTGTATGCAGTACTGTTTATCAGATAAGCCTGAGGTTCAGCCCCTGGTCCTAGAGAAGGCTGCGGTTCAGCAGTACCCTGTCACTGAGTTCCAGCCTAGATACTATGTTGCTGAAAGTTTTAAAGATGCAAAGGAAAAATTAAGGTAATGATGTCAGCTTTATTAAGGGCCTAATCCCATGCCTATTGAAGTCAGTGGAAAAGCCCCTGCAGAGTTCAATACGTGTTGAATCAGGCACTAAATATTTATAGCTACTAGAAATGGTTGTTCAGTATTTCCATATGTTGTTCAGCTACAACAGTTGTTAATCAGGTCATTAAATTTCTCTCTCTCTCTCTCTCTTTCTTGCGCGCGCACGCACACACACAGACACACAAACCGATAAATCCTGCAGCTTTTTTGTGTATCACTCTAGTTGAGGATCGAGCATACTGAAAAAGTCTGGAATTTGAAAGCTTCTTCTTCGGTTTTAAAGTTTTACTGAGCCTTTTTTTCCCCAGCCCTTTATTGTTTAGGTCTTTTTTTCAGAGGTTAGAACAGCCGTACTGTTTTTCTAATGTATGGCAGATCTGATCATATACTGTATTATTAAAAGGCAAATGAGGTCTTAAAGTCTGGGAAATCCTGCAACCTGACACTCAGCTTAAAGGAGAATGTTACTGAAATCACTCTTACTACAATAGAAACTTATTATTTCCTAAAAAGATACACCCGGAGAAAAGCCTTCCAGGTTGGCCTCAGGAACATTGCTGAAGAACTGCATAATGCCTTGGCAGTCTGTTTATGAAGCAGGTCTTCATTTGGTTTCTTATACTGACCTCCTTATACATTAGCAAATGCTTCACTCAGCTTAAAGGGGACTGCTACTTAAATTGAAACATTATTATATTCATCTTTGTCTTTCTCCTTCAGAAAATTTGCTTCAACAATCCCTCGCCCTTTCTCTGTTCGTTACAATCCATACACCCAAAGGATTGAGGTTCTGGACAACGCAAAGCAGTTGAGGAATTTAGCTGACACCATCAACAGTAAGAAATTTCTCTTTTGCAGCATTGGCTTCCTCAAAAGCTAGGACCTGACATGTGAACCGAAGAGAGAAAGGACTTTTATTCCATTTATCTGAACATCATGCAGTATACAAATTTGATTTAAATTCCAGTGGTATAAATTGGTCATGTATCCCAGGTATGTCAGATCACCCAGTGAAGTCAATATGCATAGTTTGGATGCAAATAGATGTTGCCCTTGTGCTGCTATAGAAATGTTTATAGCAGCACAAGTTGCAAGCAGACAGACTTCTTAGTCCCTGGTCATGCTCCAGGTGTCCAAAAATGTTGTTGTGACCAAAGGTAGTTATTGTTTGTGATGCCACAAATAGGAGGATCTCTTTCTGCTTACTGCAAGCCTTGGGAATCCCTCTTGAGGGGATTCCCATGGTTCTTGTATCAGGCTGCGGCACCCCAATTCAGGATTCATGTCTTCAAGTTGGGGAACTATATGCGGGTTCTCCTGCTTACAGACACATGCTTATATCACTGGCATGCATATCTCACTGTTGTGCCTTAACTTGGTACCTGGGGTTGTTGTCCTGCAGGATCAGGCCCTTGAAGCCCTGGGAGCATCAAGGGTCCCACCCTGTGGGACAAGGGTCCCTGTGATGTAAGTAGATGCCAGTGAAGCTATACTGGGACACATCCCAGCACAGCTGATCCTGCTTCAAAGCTGTCTGTTTATAGCCTTTGTTACCCACTTCCCCTGAATTATTCATTTGGGTGTTGAACAGATAACTATGTTGCAGTCCTATTTCAATGTATTGGAGACAGGTTTAGGAACAACTGTTCTTGTTATTTCATTTGCAGATGAGATGGGAATTCTTTGCAGTGCCCTCCAGAAGATCAAATGAAGCATCTCATAGAAGCCTGTCTGCCAAGAGACACTTGCCAAAGTGACTGTGTATTAATGCTAGTCTTCATCTAGCTTTGCATTAGCATCTCCCTGTGTATCATGTGCAAACTTATAAATATATGCATTTTTCAATTACTATAGATTAGCAGCAAAAGAAACTTGTGTCAATGACTCTGAACTCTAAATTCTGGCTACAGATTATACAATATATATATTTGCCAGTGTGGATAAAGTTCACTCTGGGTGCATCTACACATGAAATCAAAGCATCACAATAAACTCCGGAGCAGTTCACACTGCAGTCAACTGCTTCCAGGCACAGTGCCTACCCATGACCCAGGGACAGCAGCATTTGAGCCAGGGTAGAGCAGGCCCCTAGCTGGCTGTGTTGACCAGGCACAATGTATGCCCCCAGTCACCATCTGCACGTGAGTTAATTAGTTTACTGCACCCTAATACCAGTGCATGTGTAGACTGTGATGCTTTACTGGGCACGTCTACGTGTATACCCCACTGTGCAGTTGGTACTTGCTTTAGCTTAGGTTTCCAACCCTACTGCAGTAGCAACAAGCTACTGCGCAGTAGCAGTGGTTAGGTTAGCTTAGCACTTAGGTTAGCTCATTTACTACTATCTTTGCTTTAGGTTTCCAACCCTACTGCACAGTAGTAACAAGCTACTGCACAGTAGCAGCGGTGTCACGCTCAGTGCCTGCTGAAACTGTTGCTGCTCATTACTACAGCAATGCAGCATCTCGTGTAGATGCTCCCACTGTGAAGTAAGTCTACTCTGCAGTAGAGCGCACATGTAGATGCACCCTCTAGTACTGGGCATCCACTCAAGGATTTCAAATCTCTTCAGCCTGAATCCTGTGAGGTTCATAGATTGTGAGGGGCTGGAAGGGACCTTGCAAAACCATCGTGTCCTGCCCCCTGCACTAGGCAGGAAAGACAACTGGGGTCAAGTGACCCCAGCAAAGTGACTGTCCAGTCTCATCTTGAAGATTTCCAGGGTAGGTGGTTGCACCACCTCTGGAGGGAGTTTATTCCACAGTCTGGCCACTCTAACTGGGAAGAAGTTTTTTCTAGTGTTAAGCCTGAAATAGTCTTCCAGGAGTTTGTGGCCATTACTCCTGGTTTTCCCCAAGGGTACCCTGGTGAACAGTTGAATGCCGAGTCCTTGATGTATTCCCCTGATATAGCGGTAATCTGCTACCAAGTCCTCTCTCAGCCTTCTCTTTTTTAGGCTGAAGAAACCCTCAACCTTTCCTCATATGGCTTGCCTTGCAAGTCTCTGATCATACAGGTGGCTCTTCTCTGGACTCTCTCAAGCTTTTCCATGTCCTTGTTGAAGTGCGGCACCTAGAACTGGATGCAGTATTCCAGCTGCGGTCTCACCAATGCTGAGTAAAGCAGAAGAATTATTTCCTTGGTCTTGCTTGAGATGCATTGGTTGATGTTCGCCAGAGTATTGTTTGCCCTGCTGGCTATAGCACTGCACTGACTTCTGATGTTCATACTATGGTCTGTTATTACCCCTAGGTCCCTTTCAGTTTTGGTACTAGTCAATTCGGCACCACCGAGTCTGTAAGTATGTTGGGGATTGTTGTTCCCAGATGGAACACTTTAAACTTCTCAGTGTTGAACTTCATTTTGTTCCAGTCTGCCCAACTTGCCAGCTTGTCTAGGTCTGCTTGTATCTGCAGCCTATTTTCAAGCATGACCATGCTTCCCCATAACTTGGTGTTGTTTGCAAACTTGGCTAGTGAGCTCTTCGCACCCACATCCAAATAATTGATAAAGATGTTGAAAATAACTGAACCAAGCACGGACCCCTGAGGGACACCACTGGACACTTCTCACGGGGATGACACAGACCTGTTCATTAGAACACTTTGGATCCTACCTCGCAACCAGCTTCCTACCCACCTGACTGTTGAGCAGTTAAACATGCAATCCCCCAATGATTCCATGAGAACATCATGGGATACCAGATCTAAGGCCTCTTGGAAGTCCAGGTATACAATGTCGATCTCCTCTCTCTTATGCAAGTGGGAAGTTACCTGGTTGTAGAAGGAGACAAGTTTGATAAGACAAAACCAGCCCGTGACAAAGACATGCTGACTGTCATTCAGAATCCTACCTTTTTGAAGCCTATCACACATAGACTCTTTGATTTTTTCCAGGATTCTCCCTGGGATAGAAGTTAGGTTAATTGGCCTATAGTTGCCTGGGTCTTTTCTCCTCCTCTTCTTGAAGATGGGCACAACATCGGCCCTCTTCCAGTCTTCAGGGACCTGCCATGAGTTTTGGAAGAGTTTTGCCAGAAGTCCTGCAATGACTTCAGTCAGCTCCTTCAGCACTCTCGGATGAAGTTAATCTGGTCCTGGTGACTTATAAATGTCTAACTTTTCTAACTGATCATACACTAGCGCAACGTCAACAGTAGGAAGGCAGCCATTGCCACCATGCCTATTCTGAACCTTATCTAGTATGATTTTCCCTTTAGTCCAATGAAATACCAAAGCAAAGTAGTCATTCAGGAGTTCAGTTTTCTCCTGAGTGCTGGTAACCTCTGTCCTGAGTTGTTAAGCAATGGCTCCACGCTTCCATTTGTTTTCCTTCTGTTCCCTATATACCTAAAGAAGGACTTCTTTTGGTCCTTGATTTCTGTAGCTAGTTTAAATTCAGTTGCTACCTTAGCTTTTCTAATCTGCTCCCTACAAGTTTGGGTCATTGTTGTATAGTCCTTCTTGGGGACTGCCCCAAGTTTCCATTGTTTGTCTACCTCTTTCTTCTTTTTCAAGGGGACCATGATATCCCTATTAAGCCAAGAAGGCTTATCAGCCCATCTGCTACCTTTTCTCCACATGGGAATGGACTTCTTTTGTGCTTCAAGGATCATGTCCAGGAGGAATGACCACTCTTCATGCACTCCCTTCATCCTCAGTAGGCTGTATTACCGTCCATTCGCTAGTGATAATGTAGGAATGGAGAGAGGTTATTAGCTGTGTTAGTCTGAAATCAGGCAGAAGGCAGGGTTGAGTTATACCTTCTAGACCAACTAAATCAGAGATAAAATGGCCAGGAGCAGATTCACCTCATTGCCTCCATCCCTCTCACAGTCTCACCCCTCAAAATACAGCTGGGCAGCAGTTCCTTGGAGATCTAGGAATGCAACCTTCATGTCCCCAAACACCCTGTTCCTGGTGAATTTTACTTTAAGAATTTTTGTTTTGAGGAAGTGACTTCAAGGCTGAATAAAGTGTAGGTGCTGGGGGTTAATGTTCTGAACACATCCCTTGGTGTTAAACTACTGTACTCACATAGGTTTAGGGACTTAGGCAATGTGACATTGAGTGTTGCAGCATCACTTACAGCTGCCTGGCCTCTGAGTTAGGTGCCTGGACTCTTTATGCAGTGCATGGAGAATGAGGTGCCTGAACTCCTTGCACAATGGCTCTGAGGTATTAGGTGCCTCAGACTGGGATCCATAAAAACCTGGGACAGAAGCTGCTTAAGTTAGCCAATATGGAAATACTGAGGGCAAGGGTCTGTCTTATACCATGGTGTTCTCTGGAGCTTTGGCATCTTATTCAGTACTTCCAGGAGCTACCTTCTTCTGTTCAGAATTGACAGCCTGGGATCTCTCTTTAGGGTGGGTGCCTACACCTTTGGTGTCAGAAATAGAACAGTTGTCGTGCACTTGAAGTAGGCACTACTGCCCCTGTCTTGCACAATAGCACTGCAGTTAGAGCATTTCTCCAGCCTGTGGGAAACCTAGATTCAACTCCCTTTCTGCCTGAAAAGGTTCTAGGTTACCTCTTCCACCCTGCTAAGAGAGCTTCTCAACCACTAAGCAATAGAAAGAAAGACATCCCTTTATCCTGACTTCTTGATGGTGTTCTACTTTGCGTGGAATAAATAAGATTCACTGGTCCAGAGAGAAGAAACAACAGTGAGCATGATCCTATGGCTTAGGGTGCTCACATAGTAATGCTGATTCCCAAGTTCTATTCCCTCTGGTACACATTGTTTAAGCATTTTATCTAGACTGTTTCACTTTAGATGTCCAAGTCCCTTTTTTGGATCTGGGTCATAGAGTATAATATCTTCCTATAGCTCATAGCTCAAGGTCTAAACTGCTAGCTCTCAGTTTGTATACTTAAACTATACTGAGCCAAGCAGTGCAACGCAGTGTTTCCTACTAGAAATAATTTAGCATAATTACACTAGAATGATATAAAATTCACATTTTTTTAGAGGTTCAAAAGCTATGAAGGGTTTTACAAATATTATTTGAAAGTTCACAAAATCTAATACCTATTATTGCACCATTTTTATACCTATGTCTTGAAAATCAATGGATCTTTAATGAAAATGTGATCAATGAAAGAAATAGACAGTACAGCTGCTTCTATTACATTTATGGAATGTAATAGCATTAACCTAAGGATACCAGCTGGGACCCTTTTGAATGGAAGTATACTTATGCAAAATGGTATCATTTGGTGCTTTGAAGTATAATTTTTTTATCATCTTCCCTTTTTTTGGAGTGGGGGGAAGAGAAGGGAAAGGGGATTAATGTCTGTGCAGATCTTCAATGCCTGCCTAGCTATTATTGTAAACATGAAAGTAGACCATATTTCTTCTCTCGCAATATAGTTGTTCCCATAAGGCGACTATGTTCACAAAAAGATGTATAATCTGCTAGTTGTCAAGACATATTGAAGCTACTGCAGTGAATAGATAGGTAGATAAACATTTGTGTTGCTGTTGAGGATACAGCATTCATGGTTTTCCTTTATAATTCAGTGGACTTGTTAAACTGACTTGACATTTATGGTCTGATTCTGTGTCACTTAAATGGATGTAAATCAGTAAAGCCAGTGAAGTTAATGGAGTAATACTGGTGGAAAAGCAACCTTAAATGAATGGAAGAAATACTTAAGAAATGGACGGATACTTTTTAGAGAATAATTGTATTGTTTCAGCTTAAAATCTCAGAAGTTGTAAAAAATGTATTTTTTGTTCTTTCTGGTGAACTAATATCATTCTGTTCTGTACACTAAACTCAGATTTAAGCCAGTATTAAAACAACAAATGACATGGAGAAAGAATGTAAAATAGTGCATAGGAACAGGTTTATTCCTAAAGAACACTTCATAATATTCTGAAATTCTGCAGCAAGAATATCAAAATGCTTTGAAATCACAAACTAAGAAATCTCACAAAGTTAGTCCAGTACTTATACCTACAGTTTCATCTTGCTGCTGTGCTGGTGATATCTATGGTGTTATGACATAAATAGTACCTGACAATAACTTGTATTTTGAAGTATTTCCTTTTCATCTTAAGCAGAGGGGGAAACCCCCTCCAACCTAGCTACATATGTTTCTGGGTTTGTATTTTAGAGCTAGCATTTCATTCCTAGGTTTAACTGCCTGCAGAAATCCAGTTACTCTGGTTCTTACTGCATTCAAACCATTACTTTGCTTCTATTTTTTATTAAATGTCATAGGTGCACTGTTGTTTTTTTGATGATCTATTATCATGTTCTTTATAAAGCTAAATGCCAGCAGAGTTAGTAACTATTCAACGTATATTTCAGTAGCATTGACCAATTAGTTGTGTACATGTTAAAAGCAAAAAATAAAACTTCATATTATTTTAGGTAAATAGTTAATAAAAAAATATTAACCAGCTATAGTCCATATAACTTTGTTTATTAGTATGAAGCTGTGCTAGCAATTCCACAGTTAAGGTTTTGCCACAACATTCCGCTAAGTTTGAGCTTTTTCTTTGTCTTAAATGTATGTCCTCTAAAATAGAAAGCATGACACAGCCCGTTTACAACCCCATCCAAAAAGTTTTCATATAAGTCAACTCCCACTCACTTCAAATGGATTTTTTCTGCAAAAGGGCTGTGTGTTTGAGACCTTAGATGGCTTAAAATTTGAAATCAAGGAATTTGATAAAGATGGTATCAGTTCTGCTAAAATCAGGATCAAATCCTCTGGGTATGAATTAAAACAATCTGTTATAGGACAGCCGGCCTATTTTATACATAAACATAGGATTTTCCCATACGATATATTTTTCAGCAAGTGGCCAGCGGTATAGATTTTGCAGTATAGATTTTGCTTCAGGAAATAAAAAAAGGTGGCTTGAATTCAAATTCCATCTGTCTCTCTTCAACCATGTGCAATCTAGTGAACTGCTTTAACTTCTTCTGAGTATCACCTAAATAAAACATATTGCAATTGGACATATTGGAAAGGAAAATGAGATTGTATGTAGCAGCTCTGGCCAGCATGGCCACGAAGGAAAACAAATTGTTTTGCGACTGAAGGAGCTGAGAGAGTCAAAGGAGAAGCATGCACTTGCTCTGTTAGCTCTGGGGCTGACTCATGCTGAGAACAAGTACTTTATACAGATCCACTTTTGATTAAATGTGCTGCCCCCTGCCCACCCCTGCAAGGTGTTCCCTACTGGCCTGGAGCAGGCATTGAAGGGAGGAGTCCAGGTGTCACTACTGTTCTTCCCAGCCAAGGCCAGATCTCTTCACAGCTGCTCTGTGCAGACCCCATCTGGAGCATGATAGGAGCAGCTCTGGCGCTCTCTTGTGCCTGCATCAGTTGGAAAACAGCAGCAACCATGGGGGGGGGCGTGGATCCCTTCATTCATCACCTGCTCTCCACCCACAGGAATACCTGGGCAGTCACATCTGGAAGAGAAAACCTGCCCACTGCCATTGCTATCCCACGCTGAGCTTGGCTCCCCACATAGCCATTGACCAAGACTAGAGGAGGACAGGAGTGGCTGTGAGACCTCCCCTGCACCTGGGTTAGCTGAGGACAGTGGCAGTGGAAGGGGGGCACCACCACACTACTGCAACCCGTCCCAGGTCTGCCATTGCACAGTAGTACTATAGCTGACTCTATGCCATGCACCCACCCACCTGCGCACACACATATGTATGTATGTGAAAAAAAAAATATATTTAACAATATAGTTTGAATATATATGCTCTATATGCATAGTGTAGGAAGGCTCAGAAAATGTCATTTACACTGGCATTTGTGACTTCATGTACAACCTCATTGAAAGCCCATTGGAATCAGTGTAAAGATTCGCATGAGCATCAATGAACTTTGGAAGGGGTCCAGAGGGCTAAAACTGATCATTGCACTAATGTTTTAAATATCAAGATGTATAAACATTTATGAACAGTTATTAAAAACCAAGCATTTTTGCCAACAACCAACAATAGGTGCTTATGGCACAAAAATAACCATTTTACTATTTGAGGTCCGTTTTTGTTTGGCTATATTTTAATGCGAGCTGTTTAGCTCCTAAAACTCAGTCATGAATTACTTTATTCAATGTGCTTTTCATCTGTTACATGTTTAATATTTGCATCAAACTTTGCTCCATCACATTGCACCTACCAGTGGGTTGTTATTTATTGCCACTACCCAGTTCCAATGTCTGGGCCACAACTATGAGGAATACAACCATGGAGATGGGAGAAATCTCTGTCTCTGAATCACTTCTGTTGCCACCCTAGAAAATTGGAGGCTCCTTCCATCAAAGCAGAGGTTAGCTGTTTTCCTCCCTTGTCTTCAGGCTCGGTGTGACATGAGCCCTTTGCATCTCCATTAGCATTTCCCATGGCTGTTTCTGATCACAGCCTGCTGGAGCTCAAAGAAAGCTGAGCCTTGTTCTTTAACCAAGCACTGTGGTTTCTGTTCTTGCTGCTTTGGGACCCTGAGGTTTGGGTTCAAACCTGGGCTTCAGCCAACTACGAACATGAAAAGAAGCCTTTTTCAATACAAAGCATGGAAGCACAAGTTAGACAAACACTTGTTCGGGTTAGTTTAGAAAGGAATGGTCCTGCCTTGATGTTGGATTAGATGACCTTCTGAGGTCCCTTCCAGCCCTATTTTCCTATAATTCTCTGGATCTCTGAAGTTCAGATCAGAGATGTAAATTGAATCCAGATTTCAATTGGCCTCTTAACAAAAGGTCCGTATTTCCAAAAGGGTTGATGACACAGCATTAGGGCAGCCAAAGATACTCTCAAATAGAACAGGGAGCCCAGCTTTGAAATTACCATGTGAAGGGGGACTATTACAGTCTCTTGCGTACATTCTACGCAGTCAATTTCCATTGATCTCCCTGGGGTTGGCACCATAAATGGTCTTCACTGAGTGTCAAACCTGACACTCCCTCTGTCTGAAACCTGGGAATCCCACCTCACTCCACACCCAGCTCATACCAGAGACACTGCTCAGTAGAATTTGGTCCCCTATCCATTAAAAACCAGTGCAGAGAGCCCCTAAGCTTCCTTGACAGATCTCACCTGTTGCTGACACCCAGCAGTGCTAGAATAAATGCCAGCGCCTTGAAACTTGAAGTCTTAGAAATTGTGATCTAAACTCCAAATCGCAGAAGAAGGAAGTGGAGTTTCCGCTGACTAAGCTCTAGCTCTTGTGAGCTAGCTTGCAATGAAGACTGACACTTCAGGAGTTCCAGGCAGGCGGCCAAGCTTCTCTGAAGATGCAGGCCCGATGAAAGAAACTGCACTTACGAAGTCCCTGGGCAAGTGGGACAGCCCGGTCTGGGAGGAAGAAGAGGGAAGAGCTACTCTGATCTTGACCTTCACCCTCTGGAATGAGAAAAAGGCTGGGTTCTCCAAAGCAGCTAACATCTTTGAGGTATGAAGCTCCCACCACCTGCTTGACCCCTGCATCTCCTATTGCTCTGCCCAACCTTTCCACAGATTCCTGCCCTCCCTTTAGCCTCCCCCTACTGTTTTTGACCTTAGCCCCCGCAGTCCTATCGACTTTCCTTCTCCCTTCTCTCACATTGTTCCTGGGGTTGTATTCTTTTCTAACCCCTCCACTTCACCCCACTACACTCTGCAGCTTATGCCCCAGCTTGCCTCTTCTTAGACTCCGCCTTTGCTGCTTTTCTGTTTGAGGTGGTCCCCTTATATTACTATGCCTGTTTTACTCAGGAGGACTGGCTGGGGCTCTCCTGGCTAAAGCAAGGAGATGCTGAAACCAGGGGAGAGGACTAAGAAAACCTATTTAGAAGATTCATCATTTTGTGTGGGGCATATGTGTCACGGCAAATACCCCTGAGATGTCCTCTGACATTCTCTCTCCCCATATACCATGTAATCGACTAGACAGAAATTCTAGGGTTAGGACCATCTAGCTGTATTCCTTCAAAGGATTCATGGAAAATTGCTGAAGGAAGTGTACAGGATAGACTTCTGGTTCATTTTCCACAGTTAAAACTAACACCCAAATGGATAGATTATTATAGGCGTAAGAATGCACTGATGTTTCATCTTATCTGGGAAAATGGAATTAGCAAAACCAAAATATCGAATTTATTACTACTATGTATTTTATCGATAGTAGTGCCTACCTAAATGGCATCAAGCAAAAAAATAGACCCCTGTTCTACTAGTTACTTTCAAGCTATAAATATCCCGTCCTTTATTTTGTACAAAATAAACAATACTCTTTAACAAACTTTTTTTTAATTGGGCACAGGCACATTCTTTTTAAAAATGTGTTCTTGTTCAAGCTTTAGTCTGTCATCTTTAAGAAGACATATTACAATTGTAGTTAAGGTTAACTGTTTTTCAGTGATTTGAAATTTATTGCTATGTGGACATTTATCTTTTGCAGGCTTTTGAAACTAAAATTCATCACCTTGAAAGCAGACAGGCCAAAAAGTCCAAAAACACAGTTGATGATCTTGAATTTTTTGTTAAATGTGAAGTTCATAATTCGGATGCCAGTGCTCTTATAAACTCCTTAAAGAGAGTGGCGGAGGATGTGAAAGCTCACAGAGAAGACAAAGGTATGTGATATATGGAGTCTGTGCCTTAATGTCTTTTACGTCTGAATGCATTTGAGTTATTAGATCCACAGCTTTCAAGTTCCATATGACATGCGTGGCCCTTTCTTGTCCTGCAAAATGATGTGGCTGAGCATATCCCCCACACTGGGACTCATCACAGAGGTCAGTTTTCCTGAATCACACTGCTGGATTGGGCTCAAACTATGATTTTTGTCCTCATGAATTTTCTGAACCTACATGATTATGAAAAAAATGCACCTAGGTCTCTGCATTAATTATAATCAGTATTTCATATTCTCCAGGACAGATCTATGAATTTTATTTCTTTATTACTTTATGATATATTTAAAGATATATATTTGATAGAAATAGGCAAAATATTCTGGTACACAGATGGTCTGTAAAAAAGACAGCAGTACCAGTAATAATCCTAATACACAGGCGTATTCTCTTCCTTTTATGTTTTTAAAAGAAATAATATTCCTGTTGGAATATTACTGTTTTCTCTGAAGAAAACACAGCATCTTTATCCAGTCTGCAATTAATAGTGGCAAGAGATCTAAATACTCTTGGCCAAATATCAGTGGTTCAGAACACTGTGGTATTTTACATTTTCGTTGATGGTGAATTATTTCTGATCATAAACTCAAGACATGATAGAAAATAAGGGTGTCTGTGCTTCATGAATATGTGTCAGTCTCATTTCTATTAATTCAAACTCCACACTTAATCAGGCATGAATAGGGATAGACCTATATCCAAGCGTAAAGGACTTTAAGGAGCCCATTTAGTAAAAGCCTTAAGCACCTGTATAGGTTTAAAGCTAGAATTGGGTTTCAGTGAAACTAATGGATTCTGCTTGCTGAATTGGGACCTTACTAAGGGGAACATGCACAGTAAGTATTAGGTTGTACACAATAAAACCTGCTTATGTAAATATCGCATAAGAGAGAAAATAACTCTGCAAATGGGCACTGTCTTAAGTGAGAATTTTATTGGAAGGGATGAAATATGGGAGGGAAGTAAGTGGTGAAAATAATGCAATTTTTCCAGGATTCCACCTTGTACTACTACTGCTATAGGGCACGTCCAGACAAGTGTGCATGTGAAGGGGTGTGCATTTGTTGTGGCACAAATAGCAACAGCACATATTTGTCCAGCTGTTTTGTGCCCCATAGGTGAGGCTGCCTTACCTGGGGTCCTGGGGCTTCCTGGGACAGCAGCAGCAGCAGCACCAATCTGGCTGCACAGAGTCTGGCAGACAGCCAGAGTGTGGTTTTGACTGGCCAGGCTTTGTTTCTGGTGGCACACACTGCTGCCATGTGCACTATGCCACTTTTTTGTGTGTTTTTTTTACACCGGGATCTCCTGGTGGCAAATTTTGGCACCGTGCTGCAAATTAGCAGCATGGTGAATGGGTGCATGTGTGCCACATGCAGTTTATGGCACCTCAAACAGCTTTGAGGTGCTGTAAACTGCACAAGAACACTCCTCTGGACATGCCCATGATAGTGTTTTAGTGGGTATTCTAAGTCCTTAATTTAATAGTATTTTCAGCTCTCTAATTCAGGAAAGCATTGGCACTCATACTTGCTTCACCTGAAAATGTGATGAAGTGTTATACTAAAGTAGGACTTTGGTCAGTAGCTGGTATGGAAAAACTTGGCAGAAATCGATTTTAAACAAGTATTTAAAGGGGGCAAAGGTGGTTGCTTGGTGAGCAGGGGTAAGGAAGAGGGTACACAAGGTAAGGGAGTGAGAATAGAGCAATGGCACAAACAGGGCAGTCAAGCAGGAAGCTTGGGTGGAGAGCAAGGAGTCAGTGGGGTAGGAGAGAACGAGAGCAGAGATGTAGCAGAATTGGGCAGAGCATTGAATACAAAGAGACTGAAACTGAAGTAAAAGGTGAATGAATACCTATAAGCAGACTGGAAGAGAGATGGGATTTGGACAGACATGAGAAAGAAAGGAGGAGGGGGGTGGGTTGCAGCTCAGTTTTGAAAGCAAAAGAGGGAGAGAACTTTCCTTTTGTCTTGAACCATAATTTCCTATTTTTCAGATATCCAGTCAATCTTTCATGCAGCCTCTTTTTTTTGTGGGGACAGTTATTTGTGGATGCCATGAGGGACTTAAGAGTTCAATGCTGCAATGTTCTGAACTCACTGGTCCTGACCTGAAAGCTCATGCTTTCCTACTGAAGGCAATAGCAAGACCTACTTTTTCAAAAATAAATATGCTCATGAGAGTTTGCAGGAGGGGGGCCTCAACAACCTTCACTGCATATGATTATGTCCAATTATGTGCTCCCACATTTTACAAGCAAAGATGGAGAGTGTTTGTTAAGTCTGCACTAAACGTGAAGCTTGCTGACTTGCCAAAAAATGGCACCATTTCCAAAACAAGTTTCCAGCTGACTATGACAATGGTTTGCCACAGCCAGGAGAGCTGAGTTATACCTCAGGATTTGGGTGGCTAGGAAAATTATGCTAACTTTGCCTTTTTTCAAATGTTATTCAGTACATCATTTGTAAAAGTTGGCTCAATTGCCTTGAGCTGGGTGTTGGACTAGGTGACTTCACAAGGTCCCTTCCTGCCCAGCGTTTTCTTTAATTATATGAAATGCCAGGGTTTACATTAGAACTGAATGAATTATTTTCCAAGATTGTTCATTCTGCAGGTTTGAGAATAGAGGTGCAACTATTTGCAGATTCAGGCTGAATTTGATTCATAGCTTGAGCCAAAAAAAGGGGGTGGGGATGAAAAGAACAGAAAACTCAAAATAGTTGTTTTTAACATTTTTTTAAACAAAATGTTTCAATGTTTCTGTAAAAAAAACTCATATTTTGGAGCTCTGGTTTATTTGTCTTTTGCTTTTCTGTTTGTTTCATTGAGCATATTGAAACATTTTTCATTTTAGTTCAACACCCTGAATTATTTTTTTCAATTCTTCAATTGGGTTTGAAAAATGAAAATCAATCATTCATATGTCTTTTGTTTAGCCTACTTTCCTTGTGCAAAGTAGAGGTTTTCATTTTCATTGGCTGTTTTTTCTGTTGCTTCCCACACTTGGGGTTTACTAGTATAACTCAAATGTAACATTTTCTCAATCAGTCCCATGGTTTCCAAAGAAGGTACAAGACCTGGACAAGTGCCACCATTTGATCACCAAGTATGAACCTGATTTGGATCATGGCCATCCTGTAAGTTTGAGGTTGTCCTTAGTTTACTTTTGAAACTGTTTCAATGGGAGACTTATTTCTGCTACTCAACAGACAAACTGTATCAAGAATATTAAAGATAGTTTAATATCTTTAAAGGATATCTTTAAATATCCTTTTAAAGATAGTTTCAGCAACACAAAAGAGCATGACAAAAAGTTGTCCATATTTATGACTCTCAAATAAGGCTGGACTGAAGCTTGGTTGAAGATTTAGAATGGTTTTTATTAGATCTAGATGATTTGTCTGTTCCTTATTTAGATGCTTTAATTATAATCAGAACCTTTTGTAAGCTTGTAAAATCATAGTGCTGGAATTGTCTGCTACCATAGAGGTAGATAGGCTGCATAACTAGTTTCTTTGTCAGCATGTTTTCCCTGAGTGGTATTCATATCACTATATTTTTACTCTGCTCCAGAAAATCCCTGTATTCTACCAGGTTAGAACTTCTTTTATGATTTTTATGACTCTCTGCATCTCTTCCCAATAGAGCCAATCCAAATTATTCCCCAGTTGTCTGTCTCTAGCAGTGGTTTTCAACCTTTTGAAATTAGCAAACCCCTAAAAAAATACAAATGGAAGTACAGACCTCTTTGATTAATCATAGTCATCTTTTGCAGACCCCTTAGACATCTTTTGCAGACCCCTAATGGTCTGTGAACCATGTTTTGAAAACCACCTGTCAGTAGCAATTTCTGCGAAATAACTACCCAGCTACAGGTTTCTTGGGGGTCATATTCTTCCCTCTGGTTGTGCTAATGGCAGGAAGATTGGGAGCCTATGGAGCTGGGTAGAGGATACAGATCAACCTGGGAATACAGGCTCTGTGGCATATACTCACATAGCAAAATTACACACGTTCTTAGGAGCAAACGTACAGATATGAAATACCTCCCTTGGAGACATGTGCATGACTCCCATTGCCTACAGTATTATTATGATATTTACTATGGAAATAATGTGCATAAACATAAGGGGAAAGTTTGGATCTTGGTATGGAAAATGGTTCCAATAAAAGTTGAATATTTTAGAGTAATAAATATTTGTATGGTGTTGCCAATCAACCCTGCTTTATGAGTGTTATGCTAATAATGTGGTGCCAGATTCCAGCTATTATTTTTATTATATCAAGAGTGATGAAAAATTCAAAGAGATTTGATTCTATGGTTGGATCCAAATGTGCAGGCATGTGTGGTTTGTGGCACCACAAACCTCTTTGCAGTGCCACAAACCACATAAATTGCATGGTAATCTGTGTACAGCACTGCTAATTTGTGGCACGGGGGCAAAATTTGCTACTGGGATTTCCCAGTAGCAAAAAAACCCAACCCTCCCCCCCCACACCACCACAAAAAAACCCAAAAACCAAAAACAAAACCAAAAAAAACAAAACCTGAAAAAAGCAGTGCAAACCATGGTAAAGTGGCATGTGCTGGAACAAACATAAAGATGGGGAAGCAGGCAGTCTAGGGCTCCCTGCTTCCCCAACTCCATGAGCTGCAGAGCCCTTATGCTGAGGCACCCTGCACCCCAGCAGAGGTGACTGGTAGCTCAATTTCTAGTAAACCATGAGGAAAAGAATACCCAACTTGAAGTAGTAACCATCCTTTTGTACAGCTATTACTGGAGCCATTTTTAATATAGCATGGTTAAAACAGCTAACAGGAAAATCAATCGAGTGAGTCTATTTTCTAGGCCTCCTACTGGAGAATTATGTCTTTCATTTCACCTGCATTTGAAATTACCACTTTGTATAATGCTCTCTGCCTACACCGTTATAGAAGGGGATGTCATGAGTCAGTGCCATAGGCAAGCTGACTACCCGCAACTGGCCCCAGCTACCTCAGTGAGCCTGGCTGCCAATGGCCTACTGAAGGAATTGGCAATGTATGGCCCATGGGCTAGATGTGACCCTTAAATATCCTGGATCCATCCCTGGCATCTCGGAGAATTGGCAGCAGGCTCTAGCCCCAGCAGCAGAAGGGGCCTCCTTGGGGTCCCACTGTGTTCAGTTTATACCCTCTGCTGCAGCAAGAGAAGCTTCTCCAGGGTCCTAGGCCCTACCTTTTTTCTATCTATTATATTTACAGCATCTGCTGATTGCCAGGAGTGGCAGGGTGTGGCCTGCAGTGGGGACTGCGAAAGGTTGCCAGCGCCTGACCTACCTATTTCCAGTTTGTCCCAGCTGCCTGCATGGGTATGGCTGACTGCTTGTAAGCAGCAGCCCATTCAAGGCCTAGTGCTGACCCTTGCTTCCTGACTCAAGTGTAAATTTTTTGTTTCTGGCTCATAATCTTATGACTCTGATTTGGCCTTTATTTCCCAACCTTGCCTTCTCCTGACTCTCTAATGTCAAGCCCTGGCTGCCCATGTGCTGCATGGACCCCTGACCTTACACTATTTCCTTTGTAGTCATAGATCCAACATCAGCAGATGCAACCTAATGTAAAGTTTGGCTTACTCTCTGAAGAATATTCCCAGCAGTGTAGGGATGCAGCCAGGTTCCCAGGGCACAGGGGAAGCAGTGATGTGTGGTATGCAAGTAAATGTGGTAATTCATGCCAAAATATTTGTCTTTCTATATGTATTCTTCTGAATTATCTCACAATTTAGGGATACATGGACCCAGAATACAGGAAAAGGAGGGCCTTCTTTACAGACCTTGCCTTCAGCTACAGAGAGTAAGTACAACCCTTGTAGGAATTGTAAGCCACTTTCAGAATTTGTATGCTCTTATGTAAAGTGGTCTATATTTTTTTCATGTGAAGCAGCTACTTGTTGTAGCCTAATTTTTGCCCAATACATCCATAGGCTATGTACACATGTCCAGTTTCTACCAGGGAATCACTATTTTCCTAGTAGAAACCAGAAGTGTATAGACGTTCACACTTTTTCTCCTGGAGCAAAAATGGCGACTCTGGCCAGAAAGTCAAGTCAGAAATTGCTCCTGAGAGTGTCTCATGGGAGACTGACCTTCTGCACAATTTCCCTTAGCTCTATTCCTCCTGGACCCAGGATTTTTCCAGGGGGAAGCAGGAGGAGTGGAGGCAAATGAGGCTCCTGTGCCTTCCTGAGACCAGGTTCTGGAGAAGACATGGGGAGACAGCTTCTCCCATACCTCCAATATACTGCTAGAGAGCCCAGTTGGAGAAGCAGGCAGGAGCTTTGCTGAACTAACTCCTCCCTCTGCTCAACTGCTGGGCTCTGGGAGCCAAAAGCAGTGCAAACCACTGCTTGCTTCTTATTCTGGAGTTCCTGAAGTGAGAAGCAGGCTGGGGGATTTTCCCTTCTGTTCCCCTGGACTAGTCTGGGAGGGGCAGGGAGCTTCAGACAGTAGTCCCTGCCTCTTCACCAAACTGGGCAGTCCTCAGTTTGAGAAGAGGTCAGGGGCTTTACCTACTCCTGCAGGCCTCCCATTGCTACTCACACCACCCAGATAGGAGGCACAGGTGGCAAGGAGAAGCTAGCTGGTGGGGTAAGGAAGAAGCTTGGGAAGGCTTTTTCCAGGCCCAGGGCTTAGATGCCAGCTTTCAAATTGCCACCCCCACTGCCCAGCTAGATAGCATGGGCAGCAAGGGGAAGCTGGTGGGGTGAGGAACTAGGTTTGGGGAGGCTTCCCATAGGGCAGTGGAGAGCACCTGCCCACTCCTCATGCTGGAGTGCCCAGAATGAGAAGCAGGCCAAGGACTTTTCTCAGCTACTCTGTCCACTTAGCTCCCAGTATCCCAGGGCCAAACAGAAGGTGCAGCATGGTGAACCCCCTGACTGATTCTCAAACTGGGGTCCCTGGTGTAAGAAGTGAGTGCTGCTCCTGTCCTGCCAGGAACAGAAAGATAGGAGCAGCCCACAGTTTTCCCAGACTGGTATCAACCCAATCCAGAGAAGGTACAAGAAGCAGAGGAGAGGGGGTGGCTATGGACTGCTTCCTCTCCCAGAATCATTTGTAGCTGTGAAAATTTTCCACCACTAGAAAGGAGCATTGTACGCTGCCTATGGTGCCATCTGTTGTAGCATTGGGTTAACTGCCAAGAACTGCATCCTATATGCCAGGGTTGTCAAACTTGGTTGGGCCCCTTGCCTGGATCTGGACCCTGGGGCTCCTTGCAGGCTGGTCTGGATCCCTGCCCCTCACCACTCGGTGGTGGATAAGGAAGCAGAGGTAGTGTTGACATGGATGACATTTCATGTATTTGAGGCAGCTGCTACATGCAGTAGGCACCTTTCAGAACTCAGTGACAGTAATTTTAGCATGGAGCTATTGGGTTGCATGTGTGTCTTCCTGAGCTCTGCATCTTGTCCAGCAAAAGTTGTCTTTCTTTATGGCTCTTCGTGTCAATTATGGTATAAGAATGAGCTTCTGTTCAGGGTTTGGTAGGCGCTTTATTAAGCCTATCATAGATTGTACATGTCTAGCAGAAAGCAGGAAAACACTGAAAAATGTAAAGACATATTTTCTAATGAACAACTGACATATTCTTGCCATTCTGTGTAGAAATACAGTAGAGAGAAAAACATATACACTAGAGTCTGCAAGTTTCCTTGTGGACATAGTTTCATAGTTTCGAGGGTCGGAAGGGACCTGAGCAGATCATCTAGTCCGACCCCCTGCCATGGCAGGAAAGAGTACTGGGGTCAAACGACTCCAGCAAGGTGTACATCTAGCCATTCTGCAAATCACACTGCAAACCATTCTGCCTTCTAGTAAGGGGAATTTGCAAGATGTGTAAGCCAAAGTAGCTTTGAGCTGTCAGCACTCAAACTCATAAGAACCCTTTGCTAACTGCAAAATCTAAGAGATTTCTACTTAGCAGCAGCCTTGAGCTGTGGTATCCAGAATCTTCATTACCACTGTATTACCATTACCTGTTCCACTACTGACACAAATTATTTTTCTTTTGAATGTTGGGCCCGAACACTGACAGGGAAGTTAATGCTGAAAACACATAATATACCTGTGAAGATATTTAAGGTTCTTTCTCCTGGGATGGTGCTAATGGATCAGTTGTTTTGATCTCCATTTCAGCTTCTGGCCAACCATATTATACTCAGTTTAATGGTTGATGTACCGCCATCTGGGGGCAATGCAATACAGCATGGTCTCTGCTATCTTCCAAGCAATCCTCCTTTTTTATACCGCATTCCCCATCTCAGAACTGAGTGGAGATTCTGACCTATGGCTCATAAAACCCCTTGGGAGGTCCTACAGAAAAGCTGTAGATTGCACAGCTGGTTTTTTTAATCCTTGTATTACTGATGTATGTAGAGGAAATGATACTTGAACACAAAGCTTCAACTCACCTTTAGAAAAGATATTTGAATTTTCTCTCTCTCTTGAAAGGGGAGACCCTTTGCCTCGAGTTGAATACTCTGCGCAAGAAACTGCTACTTGGTGAGTGTATTGTTATACTCTACAAAGTGACTAACCATAAAGCAATTTCATGACATCTCAGTGGAATTTTTGACAGCACAGGATGACCACTCCATTTTCAAACCATAGCTAAGCATCTCAATTTTTAATCAGGGTCTCAATTTTCCTTCATGTTACTCAGTTTGTAAGGCAGTGCCCTACCAATGAAAGCAAAACTCCTGCCAATGCAAATTAAACTCATGGTCTTGGCCTGAGGGGACCAGAGACTCCAAACTCTAATTTCAAGTCACAGCAAATAGTGTTAAAGCATCAAAGGTTCAGAGCATGAACACCTGCAGGAGGTCTGTAAGGTGATTTTTCTGTTAGTTTTCTGCCTTTGCTCAAAATCCCAAAGGTGCCAGATGCCGGTGTGTCCACAGTAGGACTTTGAACTCCTCAATGCTCAATGGACTGTGGATCTGGGAGTTGGTTCCTAATGAAAATAGGAGTCTGATAGCATCTGTTATTGGCCTCTGCCTGAGATGGATGCTGGACAAGATGAACAACTGGTTCACTGTTATGACTGATTTTGTTCTTTTGGGATAGACTGAGGGGAATAAAAGAAGGAAAGGAGGAAAAATAATCGAGTGAAAGAAAATGAGTGAAAATTAAGCAAAAAAAATGTAAATGATAAATACAGACTATCGAAAAAAGAGAAAAGATGAGGTAGGAAAGTCAGGTGTGTATATATAAATAAGTTACAGTTGATACATGGAAGTGTTCTTCATAGATACAGTTTCTGAGATAGATGAGCATAGAGAAAGCAGTCTCTTGCATGAATCTCATGTTTTTATGGGATGAGGGCTGTTTCTATCCTAAATTATAGAAAAATAAGGCTGAAAAGGATCTTCAGAGGTCATGTAGTCCAACAGACCAATCAATCAGAGACTGGATTATCTGTATCCAAACCATCCATTGCCTAATTTATTAATAAAACTACATAATCAACTCTGACACAAACCCTTGGCATAACATCCTAACCTGCTTCCTTCTATCTTAAAAATGTTTCTTGTTTTTCAGTTGACTTATGCCCTGAATAAATGTGGTCTTACTTTACAGTACAAAAAGGTTCATGACCTCACATGTAATTCTGGGCCAATCGCATTTAAAGTCCATCACTTTTTATACAAATGCAGCACATCTTTGCTAGAGTCTGTCCTTGCTGTGCCTATATCCCTTCCAAAAATCAAACCCCGGTGTGGATACACACACCTGAAGTTTTGGAACAAAAATTAGACAACACATTGATTCAGCCTAGAAGATGGTTGCTTCAATCAGAAGTGGGTAAAGGTTAAGGTGGAACAGATAAATCTTTAGTTCTCATCCACATCCTTTTCTTTTCTTCTAACTAGATTCAAAAAAATCACGTATATAGCAATTGCCATTATCATAAAAGGTATTTTTCTATTACAGTAACGTCTAGATGTCCCAGTTAGGACCAAGGCCACAGTGAACTACGTCACACGAACACACAATTAGAAATAGTCTGTTCCATAAAGAGTTTACAATCTGAAGTGAAAAGTTGGCCAAAAACTTAGAGAAAAGATAGTGGCATAACTGAGGGAGGGGATGGGAGACCAGGGCAGTAGGCCTGGGCACTGTCTGTGGGATAGGGGAGGCACAAAAATAGCCACAAGAGCAGCTGGTGCTACCCCTACTACACCTCTGTGAAAACAACAGAAAGGGAACTTGAGAGCAGGAAAAAGAGGGTGAGGGATTAAGTAACTTGCTCAAGATCACACAGGAAAGCTTATGGCAGAGTGAGGAAATGAAAGGACATGTTCTGAGTTCCCTGCTAATGGCTCAGAAGGAAGGCTATAAAATGAACTCTCTCTTACGAACTGGAAGAGGCACAGACAATATTTATATAGGAACTTTGCATCCCACTTGTGCAAATCTCAATATTCTTTCAAAAGCTCAAGTGCTGGGTTTTTTGCGCATTCTTGAATAATTATAACATGAGTGTTGGTATCATGTGCATGAACTGCTTCTGCCAGCCAACAATATTGGTATGGGAGGGTGAGTAGGAAGGTTGTATTGAAGAAAATTTAATTTTGCGTTCTTTCCTGTTTTTCCCTTTTGTTGCCAGTTTCCGTCATTGCAGTTATTCTCCATCTAGAACTATCCCCAGTGAGGTGAATGAGATAGGCCTTTAGAGGGATATCCATTTGTCTCCTTAGTCCATTCAGCCCCAGCAAGCTAGGTGACTAGTTGTGTAAATCTATTCATGAAATTAGATCTCTCAGTTGTTATCATTGCTCCCTATGGCTGTGCCCTGAGGCTGACTACATTACAGCACAACTTAATATGAATACATCAAAGCCAAAGGAGAAATTTGTAATGTGCTGTAAATTCCCTTGACATTAGCTCTGAAGAGCTGTTGGATTCTTTTAGTTTGTAGCAATGTGTCTATAAAAATGAAACATTAATCAAACGCAGCAATCTGGGTTTCCAAAAAAAGAGGGCATAGATGATCCGTGTCTCTGTTCTCAGGCAAAATTATTGTAGAGCCATAAACTGAGTAGTCATAAGAGCAAGTTGGGGGGTGGTACAATAGGTAAAAGTTGTGACAGGACAAGGGAAGATTGGAGGACAAAAACACTGGGACACATTTGTCATGCGACAACAGTTAGGTCTGACAGTCACTTTCTTCTGACAAAAAAAGGGAAAACTATTCCTCTCGGTTTCTTTTTGGCCTAGAATCATAGAAAATTAGGGTTGAAAGGGACCTCAGGAGGTCACCTAAACTAACCCCCTGTTCAAAGCAGGAACAGCCCCAAGTAGATCTTGATCATCCCAGCCAAAGCTTTACCTAGCTGGCTCTTAAAAAATCTCCAAGGACGGAGTTTTCATCACCTCTCTGGGTAACTTGTTCTAGTGTTTTACTACCCTCCTAATGAGAAAATTCTCCTTAATATCCAACCTAAACTTTCCTTTCTGGAACTTGAAAGCATTGCTCCTTGTTCTGTCATCTGCCACCACTGAGAACAGTCTAGCTCCATCCTTTTTTGAACCCCACTTCAGGTAGTTGAAGGCTGCTATTAAATCCCCTCTCAGTCTTCTCTTCTCTAAGCTAAATAAGCCCAGTTCCCTCAACCTGTCCTCATATGTCATGTGCCCCAGCCCCCTCACTATTTTTGTTGCCCTCTGCTGGATTCTCTCCAAGTCGTCCGCATCATTTCTGTAGTGGGGGGCCCAAAACTGAACAGTTCCACAGTTTTCCAGATGTGGGATCACCAGTGCTGAATAGAAGGGAAGAATCACTTCCCTGGGCCAACTGGCAACACACCTACCAATGCAGCCCAGTATGTCGTTAACCTTCTTGGCAACAAGGGCATGCTTTTGGCTCATATTCAGCTTATTGTCCACCTTAACCCCCAGGTCTTTTTCTGCAGAGCTGCTGCCCAGCCAGTCAGCCCCCAGCCTGTATTGGTGCATGGGATTGTTTTGTCCTAAGTGCAGGACTTTGCACTTGTCCTTGGTGAATCTCATCAAATTTCTTTTGGCGCAATCCTCCAATTAGTCTAGGTCACTCTGAATCCTAGCCCTACCTTCCAACATACCTACTACTCCCCCCAGCTTGGTGTCATCTGCAAACTTGCTGGGGGTCTTTGATGAAAACATTGAACAAAACCAGCCCCAGGAACAACCCCTGGGGCACTCCACTTGATACTGGCTGCCAATGAGACATTGAGTCATTGATTATTATTCTCTGAGCCCATGCTACAGCTAACTTTCTATCCACCTTACGGTCCATTCATCCAGCCCATACTTCCATAGCTTGCCTGCAAGAATGCTGTGGGAAACTTGTATCAAAAGCCTGGCTAAAATCAAGGAATACTACATCCACTGGTCTCTCTGCATCCACAGATGCACTCACATCATGGAAGGCAACCAGGTTGGTCAGGCATGACTTGCCCTTGGTGAATCCATGCTGACTGTTCCTACTCACCTTCTCCTCCCAGTGCTTAGAAATGTCTTCCTTGAGGATCTGCTCCAGGATCTTTCCTGAAACGTGAACAAGGCTGACTGGTCTGTAATTCCTTGGATCCTTCTTTCTCCGTTTCTTAAATATGGGTACTATGTTTGCCCTTTTCCAGTTATCTGGGACCTCTCCTGATCACCATGAGTTTTCAAAGATGATATCCGGTGGCTCTGCAGTCACATCAGCCAACTCCCTCAGCACCCTCAGGTGCATCCCATCTGGCCCCATGGGCTTGTATATGTCCAGTTTTTCTAAATAGTCCCTAACCTGTTCATTTGCCACTGTTGGCTGCTCACCTCTTCCCCAAACTGTGCTGCCTGGTGCAGTAGTCTGGGAGCTGACCTTGCCTATGGAGACTGAGGTGATAAAGGCATTCAGCACTTCAGCCTTTTCTGCATCCTCTGTCACAAGGTTGTCTCCCCCTTTCTGTAATGGACCCACACTTTCCCTGATCCTCCTCTTGTTACTGAGACATAGCCTAGAAAACCTTCTTGTTATCCTTCACGTTCCTTGCTAGCTGCAACTCCAGTGCACTTCGGCCTTCTTGACTTCATCCCTGCATACCCCAGTAGTGCTGTTATATTCTTCCCTAGTTCTTTGTCCAAGTTTCCACTTCTTGTAAGCTTCCTTTTTGTGATTTAATTTACTGAAGAGTTCCCTGGTAAGTCAAGGTAGTCTTCTGACATACTTGCTAGTCTTCCTGCACATCAGGATGGTTTGTTCTTGAACTCTCTTCTTTAAAGTACAGCCAGCTCTCCTGGACTCTTCTCCCCCTCAGACTGGCTTCCCAGGGGATCCTGCCCAAGAGTTTCCTAAGCGAGTCATAGTCTCCTTTTCTGAAGCACAGGTCCCTACTCTGCTGCTCTCCATCCTTCCTTTCCTCAGGATCCTGAAATCTATCATCTCATGGTCACTGCTGCCCAAGTTTCCATCCACTACTACACTTCCCCACTCATTCATCCCTGTTAGTGAGCAGCAGGTCAAGAAGAGCATGGCCCCTTGTTGGGTGCTCTAGCACTTGCACAAGAAAGTTATCCCCAACACTCTTGAAAAACTTCCTGGATTGCCTGTGCACTGCTGTATTGCTCTCCCAGCAGATGTCAGGGTGATTGCAGTCCCCAGTTAGACCCAGGGCTTGTGATTGGGAAACTTCTGCTAGCTGTTTGAAGAAAGTCTCATCCACCACTTCCTCCTGGTCTGGTGATCTACAGCAGACCCCCACCATGACATCACTCTTGTTGCTCTCCCCTCTGATCCTTACCCATAAACTTTCAACAGGCCTATCTCCAGTTTTGACCTGGAGCTCTGAGCAATCATACAGATCTTTTACATACAGCCCAACTCCACTTCCTTTTCTCCCCTGCCTGTCCGTCCTGAACAGTTTGTACAGTGCTGCAGTCATGCGAGCTACCCCACCAAGTCTGTTATTCCAATCATGGCATAGTGCCATGATTGTGTGAGGACTTCCAATTCCTCCTGCTTGTTTCACAGGCTCCGTGCATTTGTGTACAGACACCTTAGGTAATTAGTTGATTGCCCTGAATTCTCAGAAAGTATCTTTATTGCTCTCTCCTGCTTGCTCTTCCTACAGGTCCATTTCCCCACTTACCTCAAGGCTTTGGTCTCCATCGCCCAGCAAACCTCATTTAATGCCCTCCCCCCTAGGTTAGCAGGCCTGTCAATCTGCCAAAGCACCCACCTGCTCAGTTTTCTGCCATTATTTTTAACAGACACAGCACATGTGTCCTTATAACACGTATTTATTTTCCAGCACACCTCACTGTTAGCAATATTTGGCTTGAAGTTCAGTTTGAGAACTCCAGATTGACTCATATATGTTTAAAACGATTATTTCCTTTGAAAGTGCTGTCAACTTTACCCTCTTTGTCCTCAAAAAGAACCTGGACCCAACCCACTGAAGTTCAAGGGAACCATATAAATGATTCGCAAGGGACTTCATCTGTAGCTTTCTTAGGTGGGTTTACCTCCATGTTCTGAGTGCATTTAATGTAAGGAAAGTACGAGAAGGAAATGATTTGCCCTGCAAAATTTTACATTTCTAATGTTTAGGGTTTTATCTGTATATAGTTCTTTCAGCAACTAAAAATGTGAAGCTTAAAGCATTAAAAAAAGTCTTCAGTTGTCAAAAAATCAGTTGTTTTAAAAACATCGCTTTCAGGATTTTTTAAACATAATCCTGAAATGTTAGCAATGTTTTTATAGTAGTCACACTTCAAAGTGAAAAAAGCATGTCCAAATTCTTCAAGCATATCTAGATAAGGGCAGGGTAGAGAGCAATCATGGATTTACTTCTGCATTTGTTTACATCCTGTCAGTCCCATTACAATCAAGGCTGTCCTGTGCGAAGTAGGTCATGGCAACATCTGGTCTCTTGTTCTCTTGAACTTTTCTTAACTGCTCTGTGGAGATGGTCCAGGGTCAGACAACTTTTGAAATACTGACAATAGCCACTGCCTCAGTCTGTTTCTTAAAAAAAAACAACCCAAAACAACCCAACCCCTGCCCCTCAAAAAACCCTCTTTTTTTGCTCTTGTTTTTGGTCAGTTACACCTACGCTAAACTAAGAAATGTGTATGATGGAGAGACAACCATTACCAGATACTGGCTATCACCTCCATAGCAACTATAGCAGCAAAAAGAAATACAATACAAAAACAAAAAAAGGTCATTTTCTTTAGTCAGCATTTCCAAGAGTGATCTCAATTTTCATAAAACAGTGTTTATAAATTTGTTAGACCCCTAGAGCTATGTGTGAACAAAAATAACCATTTCTATCAGGTTCACTGCCATCATGTTATTGCTTGCTTGTTTTGCAATGGCTAAATATATTATCTTAAGATTGAAGTATTTAAAATAAAATAAAACACAAGAGATGGATCCAAAACCACAGCCCTAAATCCAGGCACCACTGAATTTTGGAGAATTTAAGAAGCTGGATGCACATTTTGGAACCTTCCCTTTCTTTACAAACCCCTAAAAAAGGTACATCCAAGCCTCATGGCCCACTGGGTTAGTGTGATCAAGGCCCACTAGTTTCTCCACCAATAGGGCACAAAGGAGTGACATGGGTAGTATCACTTATGGTCACCTTTGATTCCCCAGCCGTAATGACTAGGATTCAGGTAGGGGCAGCCTTTGACGTAAGGCTAGAGTAGGACTTGCAGTCATGTTTCTGGAGCTGTAGCATTCAACGTAAGCTCTGCTGTAGCATTTAATGTAGCTCTGCTACCTCATCCTTCTGAACTCCTCCAGAATTTGGAATGTGTTTCAGATTCATGGTCCGTGCTCTGCACTGCACTCTGAGGTGCACTGGCAGAAATTTATGCCATACAGAGACTGAATCAGGAAAAAGCTTAAGCTTGTGCTTCCCTTTAACTACATGCTCTAATACTTTTCTGAGTCAGGTCCAGATGCCCTTTACAATTAATGAAATTTTGCAAAGGCATATTGGATTTGGTAGGACAGATCCCATCTATTGGGGAAAAGCCAACCTGTAGCATTCACTCACTTTTTAGCATCATTTATTGTTGTAACCCTGGGCACGACACTATTTGTGCCTTCACCTGAATAATGGGATCCTGGGGTACCCGGTAGCACTGCCCAGCTCGCTAGGTAGCTGCTGCAGGGTCCCTGAGCAGAAAGCCTTCCCTTACTATCAAACAACCTTGCAGACAGTTATAAAACTATTTACAGGATTTAATTATTTACAAGGTAACATATAACCAATGCAATAGAACAAATGTTACATCACGTGACCTGGTGATGGTGGCTTAAGGGTTAATGCTTCTTGAATACACTTTACACTAGGGGAAGATATACAAACGACCCATGATAAATAGGGAACCAATACATAAATACATTGAGACTCCAACTAATAAACCATCAAGAACTTATTTACACAGCCTATAACTTGTACTCTATGTACTGCAGACCCTGCGTGCACTGCTCCTGGCTGGGTGTCTCAGGGAGCAGGACTGCATCTGTGTCCTTGCACAGGATCTTTGGGTGGCCCCTGGTGCTGGCATCGCTCAGACAAGCTCCAGGGGTCTCCATGCAGCAGGTGGGGGTTTCTCTCCTGAGGTCCCTGAAAGAGAGCTTATTCCTGCCCAGTCCCCTTCTCTGTCTCAGCAGGGAGCAGTATCTGGGCTGCAGGTTGTAAGAGTTTCCCCTGCCCAGCACAGCCTCACAGCACCCAGGGGCCTTCTCATTCACAGGGGAAAAACCAGGGCAGCCTCTTCCCCTGGTCCTGCATCCGCCTCCCTTGCTGTGCTCACTCAGCCACACAGGGGCTTTTAGGATGGTCCTCCCAGGCTTGGAGTCTCCTCACAGCCAGCTCTTCTCTTGTCCTGCCCTGTAGGGCTCGGAAGGGAAGGGAGGGAGAACGGACATAGCGCAGCACTCTCGATGCAGCCTCTCGCTGCTACTTCTGCACGGCTCTGCCAGGGGCTCTCAGGGGAGGCGGCTGGGGGGAGATCCTTTCCCTGGTCTCCAGCCCGTCTCTTGCCCTCTCCCTCTCTCCTTTGTCCTCCCCCTGGGAAAACCGCTCCCCTCTTTTAAGCAAGCCTCTCAGCCAATCCCAGGCCAGGGCTCTTCCCGGGCTTTTGCTAACCTCTCTCATTCAAACCCTGCTGGGGTTACATCGCCCCTCCCACTTCCAAAAGGGCTACCTCCAAAACAGTTTCGCTCGCCCTCAGGGCAAACAGTGTTCCTACTGGGACAAACTGTCTCTTCGCACTCTGTCCCTCTGCAGGGCAGCCCTTTCTATTCCTTCAGGTGGGTCCATTTTTAATGCTACTACACTGTTAACTCAGCTTTGTGTTTTAGACAATCTCCACTTTAGTTGCATGAGTATCTCTGGTTTAGAAGCTATGTGGAAGTGGTTCTGCTCTGGTGAGGTGAGGAGGTCACCAATTTACAGCTCTTACTCTTTCAGGAGAGAAGTCTATAGAAAGCTGAGCAGCCTCTACCCTACCCATGCCTGTAAACAATACCTGGATGCCTTTCAGCAGCTGGAGAAATACTGTGGCTACCAAGAGGACAGCATACCTCAACTGCAGGATGTCTCCAGATTTTTAAAAGGCAAGGCACTGTGAAACATGGTATTTCAAAGTTCCTTGTATCCCCCTTTTGGAATCTCAAATGGTGTGTAATGGTCAGTGATCCTGGTTTTTCTCTGATAAAAAAAAATCCCCAGTTTTCAGATTAAAAAAAGTAACCCAAAATCCATATTTTCCTGTCACATATACATACACACACACACACACACACACACACACACACACACACACACACGTGTGTGTGTATATATATATATAAAAATCCACATTTTTCTGTGATTAAAATGAAACACTGCTAATATACATGTATGTACGTATGTCTGCCTGTATATTAGTGGTGTTTCATTTTAATCACAGAAAAATGTTGATTTTTATCCACCCAGGTATATGACTGATTTGCATCTTCTTCATCTGCCAGCTAATTTCAAAGAGAATGGCAGAAGTGGAAAAACAAGGACAGTATAAAGGCATTTCCGTATGCACATTTTTTACTGGTAATGTTAGATTTAACTGTCTGGGTTATCTACATTTTCTATAGGCTGTGATTCTAAATTTTTGTGTAGTCTATTATACAAATGTCTTTGGTTGAAAATGTTATAAAATTGTCAATCAAAAAATTCATCGCATATCTGAGAACTCAAGTGTATATTTGTGGCTGCACGCATCTCAGACTAGAAAAGGTACTTTTGGTCTAGTTGAACTGATTCCTATTAATATCTCTTTGTCACCAATGGTTTGATCAATTAAAGTTCAATTAAACTTTCCTAATCACAGTTCTTTTAGGGAATTGTGATAGATAAAATTACTGTCAGAACTCCTTGGAACCAACTCACCCAGAAACATAGAAACTGATGTAAATTACATCAGGATCAGGAGCAGATAAATGTGCTGGTGTGGCATAGCATTATATAGTAGGTGGCTGTTACTGCATCTTGCCATTAGATAGTAAAGCTGTAGGTTTGCCTTTAGCAAATGGCTGGCTTGAAGCTGACAGAAAACAACAAAGCCAGTATAACTTACACTAGTAGAACATCATACTTGGTTATTTCAGGGGAAACTTTACTGGCTTACGTAAAGTTATCCCAGTTTAGGGAGTCTGTGTCCATCTATCACTGAAGGTATCCTTGTAAATGTATTGCTTCTCCAAGCTCAGTGCGAGTCTACAAGTATTCGAAAAGGTCTGCAAAAACTTCAGTAGTTAGTTCCATGTCACAGAACCATCTTGTAAGAAAGGAATATTTCTTATTTCTTAGTATGTGAGGTAAAATTCTGGCCCTAATGAAGTCAACCTGATTTTTGCCCTGCCTCGTTGTAGTCATGGTTTTGCCCCATATACCTTAACTTAGGAGTCAATTGTGCCTTGGAGTCACCTGCCTTTGTTATGGGTACTACAGAACTGCACTGCCCCAGGGAAACATCTCCAGGAATTCCCTAGCATGCATTAGGGGCAGGCCAGCCACTACATCCAGTGTGTTTCTCCCAGGCTTGGTTGGTACCAGGTGAACCTCTTATTGTGTGCACTAAAGTCCCAGTGCAAGCCCTGGCCTAAGTCCTATTACCAGTCTAATGCCTACAGTTACAAAAAAATTGCCTATATTGGACTATTTTCTAGCATATATTACTATAATACTATGTGCTTTTTATATAATAAACTATAGGGGTACAGAAAGGGAACATATTGAAAGGGGGGGGGAATTACTAATGCCACCCCAACAAGTCAAGTAACCTTCATCACTTCTAATAACAAGTAATGCAGGATTTTTCTGTTGAGTTTTTCACATTGCCTTTAAGTTGAGTTGCACTACCACAGCATTCTATAACCAGCAGTTTGGAGTGGTTAGGATGTAAATCGAAATGAATATTAGAAAATAAGCATTATGCAATCATAAAGGGGTTAATCACATGACATCTAAACATGGTAAATGGTTTTTCAAGGGGTTAAATAAATACCCCCAAGGAGTTATTCCTTTCTAGAAAAGATATTTGGACTTAAGAATTTTGCTCCACAGCTGGAAAAAATTACAGCCAAAGAACTCAAAGGAGGGTCATGCTGTAATAGTCAGGCCTTTATAAAATTTTTCTTAGGCCAAAAGTTAAACCTCATTTTGTATAGGCTCCCTTAGGTCAACATTCAGGGCCTTCCCTCTGACTCCAGAGGGCTTTTGAACAGTTAGACCAGTCACCCCACACATTCAGTTCTTTAGCACTCATTTTTCTTATGCAGTATTGAGATGAATGTACATGTTCTTAGCACATCTTCTCCCTCCACCAATGCCTTGTCGACCTACTTTAATAACATTTGCAAGGCTACTTTGCCAGCAGGAGCTGCTGACTCACTGGGCCAGATTCATAAAAGAATTTGTTAAAGCAACATCAAACCTTCCCAGATTTATTCAAATACTTTTAGACTTTTGAAATGTTAGATTATGTGCACTGGTGGAGCACAAACTGCACCCTCTCAGAGACAGCTCAGAAAAGACCGTGAAGCATGGCTATCTCTCTAAAGATCATGACTTTCTTGCTTCCCCTTTGGTGCTGGAATGGACAAGTAGTAATTAAAGCACCACCGCGTCTTCTGCATCAGCGTCCCTGCTCTCAAAAATAGTGGCAGGGGCTCTTGAATTAAAACTTTAATTAAGTGCCCCCACCACTATTTTTGAGAGCAGGGACGCTGATACACGAGACACATGAGGCTGCTGGAGCATGCTCCAGCAGACTTGTTTTATTGACTTGCTGTGATGTGCTAGAATTCCAGTACATTGAAGCAGTCTCTGTGGTTGTGTAGGTGCCCTCCATTGTGAGGTTCTAGGAAATGTGCATTCACTTTTATTAATGCACATTAACTAAAGAGCACTGTTTTAAGTGATGCTTAATGTGCATTAGCCTATTTTAATGCACATTAACTACATAGCACAGTTTGGCCAATGCACATTAAAGCACACGTGTAGACACACTTGTCCTTCACACTTTGCTGTTGTATTTGGCCTGCTGAGTCATAGAAATTAGAAGTAGCAAAACACCTGTGCTTCTCTAAGCCTGCACACAACACTGTTCTAACAAGTTTACACTGTTTCCAGTTTCACAGCTGGAACATGCAGAAATAACTTGGGATCTCTGGGATGTTGAATATATAGGCAGACCAGAGATGCTGTACTAGAGGTGACAGAAATACCTAAAGTAGATAGATGTTCTCATTACCCACAGGTACAAGAATGTGCTAGGAATAAGTCCAGACTCCTTGGTTGGTGTCACGCTGTCATGTAATTAACACAAGAATTTCCTGCTGTGTTGCCGTCCTTTGCAGAAAGAACAGGTTTTCAGCTGAGACCAGCTGCAGGACTACTGTCTTCTCGTGACTTCCTTGCCAGCCTGGCATTTCGTGTCTTCCAGAGCACACAGTATATAAGGCATTCCTCCTCCCCTATGCATTCCCCAGAGCCGTAAGTAGGATGACATGGCATAAACTAGCAGTACTTGGGGGATGGTAAGCAATACACCAGTGATTCACAGGGTCCATCTTGGTGGCCCCCAGAATGAAATGATTTGAAAACTATGCTTTTAGGCAGTTAGGAGAGGAGGACATGCATAAGAAGACATGCTTCTTTTTTAAGGTCATCTGGAGAAGGAAAATGCTAGAGGCCATTTGCTTTAATCTGTTCATTTTTGCTGCATTTATCATTCCTTGAGTTCTAACACTGTATCAGGTTATGCATTCCCTGCTCTGGGAAGGTCGCAGTAAGCAAAAATTCTCTTTCATGGATGTGATGGGCTAGCTGGCAGTGAGTTAGCCCAGGGGTTTTGAAAGGACAAAAGATGATTGGAGGACTTGGGATTCCCTTTCCTCACCAATCAGGCCCCAGAGACTCACCCTCCATGTCCCCTGTTTGGCCCTTCAGGTCACCTGGAGGGGGATAAAAGGGGCAGTGCAGCTGACTCAGGGAAGACAGTGAGGGACCACAAGGAAGGAGATTCAAAGAGCTGGCAAGAGCTGGGCTAGCTGGGTGGGACCAGTAGCCCCAGAAAGCCTGAAGGAGTGGGACCTGCAGGCAGCAGTTGGACCCTCAGCAGCGCGGTGCGTGGCTGGCATGAGAGGCTGCCTGCTGGGCTCCAGGATTCCCTAGGAGAGGCTGTGGCCAGCAGGAGAGGCTCCCTTGCTCCAGCAAGGATCTGAGCAGCGACCTGAGGGGTTCCCAGTTCTGCTGCCAGCTCCTCCAGTCGGAGGCTGGGCAGCTCAATGCAAGGCCGGGGCTCTAGGAAGGTCAAGGCCCCTTGCAAGCAGGCATAGCACCAGCATTGGTGGCTGTGTGGTAGAGTGTTTTTACCTACCACGTGGGAGATCTGAGTTCAAGTCCCAGCTGTGGTGACCTGGGGTGAGTGAGCTGACAGGGAGAAATTCTTCTTGCAGTGGAAAGGGGCCATTATGTTTTTCCCCCTTTCTCCCCCTTCAGGTACCTAGGCCCTATATTCCTTGTCGTTTGACATTTTGTATTTTGTGCCTTTTATATTTCACCAACCAGTATTGTTTGTTCTGCTGTTTGTGTTTTACATTTTGGTTAACCCTGTCTCTTGTCAACTGGATGACTATGTCTATAATTGTTAAGTGTCTAACCTTTGTTGAATCCTGCCCCCTTGGGGCACTGTAGTGTCCCCTATACCTCCTGGTTTATACTGGTTATGTTCCCAGTATTGTTCTCTCATTAAAAGGTACATGGTTAAGTCCCCATTGGTGGTTTGGCTCTGCTCTATAGGGGGAGGAGAGTCCCTACATTTCCCACAGTGCTTGTATATCTGCTTTGATCCTTTCAATTGGAGAGGGGGTACTTCTTGGGCAACCGCCCGGGTTACAATGGAAAATTATAAGGCTTTGGTAGTGGGTTTTGTTCTGCATCAGGGCAAAATGGGGACCTTTCAAAAGTGTTTGAAAAAGTGACTCCACCCTCATCCTACATTAACCCATTCATTAGGACAGTCATCTGGGATGTGGGAGCTCCATGAGATGACCTGGCTCTGTCTGACTCAAAACATGGGTTTGAAACTTGGTTTCTTATCCCATATAGCTGCCAAATTTATTGGCTATGCTGGGGTAGACATTTTTGTTTTGGAGTTTCTGTTTAGAGACAGTTTTGTTGAACTTGAACATCACAGGTTGAATGCTAAGACATCTAATGTAGTTCTAACTAAAGTCAATGGGATTTGGGGCCACTCATATTTTACTTTTATTATACGTGCTCAGGACTTGGCATGGTGACTGCTGAGAGGCTGCACAGGTGGAGCATATTTTGAGGAGACAGATAAATGTAGAGAGGGAAGTGTGGTAGCACCCTGTAAGATAGAAGGAGCTCCAAACTGCATGGGAGGAGTCATAGAGGGGGAAGGCACCGATACAAAAGATGAAGAGCAAAAAGACAGAGAAGAGGTGGGCTGGTGGGAATCTCAGAAGAGCACATGCAGCAGGAAGTGGGGTAGCAGGAAATGAGAGCAGAGTTGTAGGCCCAGAACAGCAACTAGCACAGCGAGCTGTTATGCATGTCTCCAGCAGAGTTTACTAGATTTACACCAGCTGAAAATCTTCCCCACAGATTTTTTCATTTTTTAAGACAGCATGTAAATTTTATGTGCGGATGGAGTGGGGAGAGATTAGTAGTGAAAGAGCAGATAAGTCATGCTTGGAATTGCTCTTTAGGATAAAACTGTTCTTTTTTTAAATGATAAAAATGACTTCTCTTCCAGTGACTGCTGCCATGAGTTGTTGGGTCACGTTCCCATGTTAGCTGACAAAGAATTTGCCCAGTTCTCTCAGGTAAGAAATGCTTTCTGCTGATGGCTTTGGACTGAAGAGTGCAGAAATTCCAGTAGCAATGAGTGCCCCGAAGAACTGCGCACCTGAGACATGTACTGAATAGACACTTCTGGGGCCCTTCATATGTCACAAAAACCAATACCTCTAAGGCTTCACTAACAGCTGCCATTATAATCTAGGCTGAGCCTGTTCCTGTACCTACCAGACTTGGACTGTGATTAATTATGGAGAAACTCTCTCTATAGTACTAGACATACTACAAATAAAAGAATATTTTAAAAAAGTAGGAAAATGACCATATAGCCATTTCAGAATCACCAACTGTTGTTGTTTTCCCTGCTTAGAACATAGGATCACAAAGGCTCATGGTGATTTAACTGAATGACATCAAGTGCTTTTATGGTTGAGTTAGTTTCATGGAAACTCTTTTATATTTGATCCATCATGAGAAAATTAATAGTAAAGTCACCCTGCTTTTGTTTGTTTGTTACTATGACACAGTATCCAGGGCTTGAACCAAGAAGCAGCTCTAGGGAATACCCATCCTTGAAAAGATGCAGTTAGCTTAATAGGGAATATACAAGGGAAGAAGCAGAGTTTTCCTGGTGAACCTCTGGTGCTGAGAAATGTCCGTAATCTTTTGAAGTACCAGTGGGTCTAAGTCCAGCCCCCAGTCAAATTAGTGGGAGGCAGACCTAGAATTCCCATTAATATGGCAGCACTACAATGTAACTTGTATAATAAGCAATTCCAGAGATGCCCTTGCCCAGCTTACCCAAGTAAATGAGCCATCAAGGGAACTTCATTATCCCTAGGAGTTCTGCCTGTAGGGCATGTCTGACTTGAAGTTTTTTACTCCATGACTAACACAGGTTCCTTGGTCCAACTCTGCTGCTCTGTCTCCTTAATTAATACAGGGCAATTCAGTTTTCAGAGTTACCTAATTAATACAAGGCAGAATAAGCTAGCCTCTTGAAACTCAAATCAGGTTGTTTCATGCTTATAGCCAAGTTTCTGCTGCTGAGAGGATGGCAGTTGTCTTAGCCAGTGCACTTATTTCCACCTGTAACAAGCTACTGGATTCTTTTCTGTACAGTTAGGGATGGAGTTGGAGAATCTGAGAGTGAAGTATCAGGAACAGGAAGATAGGAGCCAGCTCACTGTGGGAAAAGGAAGAATAGTATGAGGCAGGAACAGAAGCAGAACACAGGCAAGTTTTGGGGAAGGCAGAGGGGGCAGACAAAGGAGAAGTGATTGGAAAGATAAGGGTGAGTAGGTAGGGGGTGGAATTGGCTTGGGACCTAGAAGAGGGCTGGCAGATGGGAAATAGATGATCTGTGCACTGGCTAATCATTTAGTGGGAGCATCCTAGACATGCTCTAGTCCAGCTGGATACATTCTGTCCTAGTCACGAGGTTTCTCATTCTTTAGTGAGAGGGCATGTGCAAGGGTCAACAACAGGCCAAGAACTGGTCAAAATTAGGCCAAGAATGATGTTGGATTAAGCACTGTTGGGGATCCACAAATGGTAGGCCTTCTGGAAGCCATGGAAGGACATGTTTATTGAAAAAACAAGAAGAGCTAATTCACATTGGAAATGTGGCAAGTCTTCTCCCTTCCATGCTACATTCTTTCTGGCTAACCAATAACACACCTGTGATAATACTTTCTTGCTTTAGGATATTGGACTGGCTTCTCTTGGGTCATTGGATGCTGATATTGAAAAACTGTCAACAGTAAGTATAAGCTACATTTTAATATCCAAGCTAAAATGCCAGCGACCTGATTTCCAAAAAGTTCTGAGTACCTGCCCTTTGAAGATCTGCCCTCCCTTTCACACTTCTTTAGGTGGGCACCCAAAATGGAAGCAGCCAAAATATTTTCTCTTAACTTTGTCAAATTCAGATTGCAGTAGTGCATATGCTGAAATCCATATTTTTGTAGGACAGAACTTCAAGCAAGTGCTTAAATATTTCCCTGAACAGGAGGAATGTATTCCTGTCCCAGGGTCTTCATGCAGTTTGAGCTACAGGGAGGTTACCAATTGATGTCATAGTCACATAACTCTAGCAATCAGGCTAGATACTTGCATCCCAATATTAAGAGAAACCACTACTAGAAGAAAGAATTGAATTTTGTATAAGCAAAATTAAGATGCTAGATTATCCATGCATTCATGGGAGTCACAAAACATGAACACTATTAAAAGCAGTTGCAGGGGATCTGCCTTGCTATTTCGAAAGTGTGGCCTAGTATATCAGGCCTGGTCTAGGATTTCAGAGATTTGGGTTCTAGTCTTAGTACTACCACTTGCTTGTAAGGTGACCTGAAGCATCCTTGTGCCTCTTTTTTACTATATCTGTAAAAGTAAGGATAGTAGTGATTAGGGCTGTGTGAAGCTTTGGTCCCTGGTTTGATTTGGCGGAGATTTGACTGGATTCGGTGGCTGAATCCCTAAATCTGAATAGAATCAGAGGACCCTTTAATCTCTTTGAATCAAATTGGAAAGATTCGGTGATTTGGACATAGACACAGCTTTAAATGTTTTTTCTACATACCTCAAGATACAGGCAGTTCATGGATGCTGGGGCAAATGGAGTGTCCCACAGAAGCATGAGGGTGGGGGGTGGTTCCCCACCGCACTCGGCAGCAAACCCAGAAGTGGACCAGAAGCATGTCTGGTCCACTGGGGAGTGCGCTGGAGGGCCCCCCCTGCCTCCTCCTCCAGCTTGGCGACTGGTGCCTCCTGGGTTGAGGGGGGGCACCTGGAGTCCCCCATAGCTGATCGTCGAGCCAGGGGGATGCAGGGGGGCACCTGTGCACTCCTCAGTGGACCAGGAAGTGGACCGGAAGTACTTCCAGTCCACATCTGGGTTCACTGCTGATCACATGGATGGCTCCCCACACTCCTGTGGGACGCTCCATGTGCCCCAGCATTGCAGTGTTCACAAGCTGCACTGGTACCTTAAGGTACGCAGAAAAAACATTTAAAGCTGTGTCTGTTTCTGAATAGCTGATTCTCCAAATCAGTTTCAAGTCTTCAGATTCAGATTTGGCTGAATCAAATCAGGGACAGTAATCTGAAACAACAAATCAAGTCACTGTCCCTGATTTGGGCTGAATCTGAATCTGAATCCAATAGGGTCTGCTTCACACCCCCCTAAATACCTCTTTTGTTAAGTATGGTGAGGCCTATTGATTAAGAGTGCCATGTAAAAACTAGGTCTTAACAGTGGGCTGGCACTAAGACTACACAAGTTCTCTAGGACATCACAGGGCCAAATCCTGATCTGGAGTAATTCAGCATAGCTCCCCTGAAGTCTGAATTGCTTTGCATCAGCTGAGGATCCGTCCCCTGAGGACTGAATGCACCAGTCATTAGGGAATTGACTACCAAATTTAATCTACAATAAAGAGACTCAGCTGGCCTACAGACTGCCCCATCTTATCTAACCACAATTGTGTTAAGTAGTCTGGGGCCCATGTAGTAGAAAGTACAATACAATACAGCCATCTGCAACCCAAGAGTGGCATTTTTCCCCCTTTAAACTGTCTAACCAGTAGGTTTTGGTATTTATGCACAGTTGAAGATTCCATTTGACACATAATCCGGCACCTGTAGACAACTGCATATGTATCTGAACCCAACACCAGAGACAGACCCCCCTATATGTTTTAGCCCCTGTATCTGTGTGGTTAGACCACTCATTTAGGAAAGTAGAAAACCACTTTTTAGCCCTATTGCCTGAACCTACAGCTGTCTGAATTCTAAGCACACCATCCTAATCACTATGCCACAGGCTAGGCTTTATTTGGCCCATTTTTGAACAATCCTTTTGAAGCTGAACCACTTGCATCTCACATTTAAGAATCATTGGAAAAAACTATGGAGGACAGCCCAGAGTGGAAGCTTTTGTTTCACTAGGAGCCAGGCTCCAGACTAAGTCTCTAGCTCTCCAGGCAAGTGCCCTAACCACTTAACTACTGGAGGCTAAAACACAGCAGGCCTTTCTTCCTGAGTCCAATACCTGATAATTATAGTACTGGTCTACCTGTATTTTTGGGCCTTAAATGTCACTATGCACTCACAAGGTGTGTGCACACATGGCTGTATTTGTATGTGGCTACTGTGTAACCATGCTCAGCCTACACATGTAAAGCCCACATAGCCATATTGCTGGGCAGCAGAATTGCTACTTGTGTGTTAATGCCAAAAAATGCTGCTCAGCCAACTAAAAAATTGTCACTTAGATGACCAAAAGGAAATAGATGGCTACCCAGAGGGTGCATCTACACAAGATGCTTTACTGCTTAGCAAACTAATTTGTTGCATGGTAAAGCATCACCGTCTATACATGTGCAGTAATTACGACACAGTAGACTAATTTACTGTACTGCCAGATAGTCCTGTTAGCTACAAATGGTATCCAGCATTACAGTAAATTACTGTGCTTAAATACAGGTGTAGATAGTGACATTGGGGTTAGTTTGCTCCAGCTCAGATTGAGCCTGAGTACATTCAATAGCATTAATTTCATGTGTAGACACGCCCTCCACTTATATTGGCCAAATGTAACCCTGTACACACCACTTTTGTTACTTACACAGATGTTAGAGTCCATTTCTACCTGTGAAGCTATGGCTGTTCCTTCTGGCCATGGATACTATGTGGAGAAGGATTTCCTGATTAGGTATATAACTGTAAGCTTCCATTAATGTGACTGGAGAAAAAGAGCATGATTAGCTACCACAGGAGGTATGTTCAGCCACCTTTTAGCTCTGTAGCCCAGGCAGAAGGAAAGTGAGGTCCTAAGGCTCACCCTTACCCACAGAGCTTTTGAACTTGCACTTCCCAGCAAAGTGCTCTTACTACCAGGTAAGGCCAATGCCCAGTACTATCCAGCTGTTCTCCTGAAGTTGGGAAGGTACATAGCTGTAGGAGGCAAGTATAGTATTATAAAAAATTAGGGTTGAAAGGGACAGCAGGAGGTAGTCTACTCCAACCCCCTGCTCAAAGCAGGACCAGGCCCACTAGATTATCCCAGGCAAGGCTTTGTCTAGTTGGGTCTTAAAAACCTCCAAGGCTGGAGATTCCTCAACATCTCTGGGGAAATGCATTCCAGTGCTTTACTACCCTCCTAGTAGAAAAAGTTCATCCTACAACACGTGAAAGGGAGCAGGGCTCAGTGAGATAGACACTGTCCTGGAAGGAAGGATGCCTTGTATTCTGGCCCCTACCTCAAAGCCTTTTCTGCATCTTGCAGAATAACATGAAGAGATAGCAGTAGGACAGTGTCTGCTCCACTGGCAGTAGGGAAAGCAGCCAGGGTGTCTTCCCTTCCAAGGCACTTAAGCAGCTACATTTGGATGCATTAGTACATGTAGATATGTAAAGATGAAATATGATTTGTCCCTGTAATAAGGTTACGGTCTCAGGGGTGGCTGTTGTCCCCTGGTGGCTCTGTGACAGTCCCTGCTCTGCCCCTAAAGCACCATCCCATCTTGCCTGCTATGCCTTGATAGAAATAGTCATAGATAGGGAGGCTGCCCACAGACCTTAGCATAGCTCCAGTTCCACTGAACCTATGCTAGGGTCCGCAGCACCCTAGTGGTCATCAGTGGTCCTCATGCCCCTTGCTGAACCTTACTTAGTAGCTGTGCCACTGGAGGGTACCTCAAGCCTTACGGGCTAATTGCTTGGCTTCAAATCTTTCCCTGCACTATGTCCCATGCCTTGTGGGTGTTACGGTCATCACTGTTGAAGCTTTGGTTTTCCCAGCCTCCACCCCTTTAGTCTGGCTAGGCCTTCTAGCCTAGGCCCACTGTATTGGACCTGGCTTTGGGGCCCTAGCTCATGTTTGTTTCTTCCATCACCATCCCCTGGTCCCTGTGTGCCGGGCCCCTGCCTCACACTATGCCTACTCTAGGCTCAATACTCAACAGAGCCTTGAGCCTGCCCCTGGCTGGGCTTAAGGCAGTTGCGTTCCCCTTGGGCACTAATGGGATCTCCATAAACCTCCCCTACTCCCAACTTAACTGCCAGTTCAAACACAATGTAAACATAAGCTCCTGAGCTACAACATAATATAGAGGAGCAAGAGCCCCCTGTCCCTTTAAGAATGTAAGCCTTCACTCACTAATACAGCATCCTAGGCTCCTTGTGAGCTCCCCAAGCCCTCACTGTTCCTGCAGGCAGCAAAGCAGTAAGCCCAGCACCCCTGGGTGGCTCTCCTGGACAGGGGCTCCTTCCCTAGCAGCTGCCAGGGAGAGACTCCCCTGACAGCCCCAACCTTGGGCTTATATGTTCCCAGGGCACTGCCTACATCCATCAATCCATCAGCTGAATGCCTGTAGGTGCCTGCCATTTACCCCATTAGCCTATTGCCCTGACGCCCTGCAGTTTTGCTTAGCCTGCTATGCTCCCTGGCTGAGCTGCTATTATCTTAAAGTAACAGGAAGCTCCAGGTTGTCTGTGTACCATCCCTAATAATGTTGCCATGCGATTTTTAGTAAAACAAGCTCTAAAATACCCTTTAGTTCACCCAGTTCTTAAGGTTCATCTGTCCATTTCTACACAACTGGTGTGACCATGACAGATTGAAAGCTGTCAGCACGCATGCCTGATCTGCCCACATTGCCCTATACACTACATTGGATTACACTACAGATATTAGGGTCAAGAAAAACCAAACTAACCCGGCATTCTAGAAGTGACACACAGGGAAACTTTTGGAAAAAAGTTTGGCTTGTTCTTTCCTTGCATAGGTCCTGTTGCCTCCTTGCCCTCCAGCTTATTGGGAGAAGGTGCTGAGTGTACAGACTCTGCCTTCTGTGCCTGCCTTCTCCCCCTGCACCTTTAGAGGGAAGAGATAGCAAAGGGCTGTGGGGCAAGGTTACAAACCTGTCTGTAATGTAGCAACAGTTTCAACTGGCAAGGTCAACCAAGGGATACACCTGCTTGTTTTCTGAAGCAACAAAATAAAGATGAATCTGGCTTCATTTTTAAGTGAATGTCACTGCTAAAGCAGGAACAATTTAAACATTCTGCTAATAATGCCATCTAGAGAAGTGCAGTAGAGATATTTATAATTTATGGCCTGAGGTATTATGTGGTCTGCATGGGTTTTCATTATACCTTTATGGGGACTCCTCCAGCTCTATGGATCTATTGACTAAGATGCAACTGAGAGCTAACATGGCTCAATGTAGTTTGTAACATCTTTCAAAGCAAGGTGAGTTGGGAGCAGACATACAGTAAAAGAATAATGTCCAGTTTCCCTATAGTATGGACAGAGTGACTTCATGTTTGAATAATGTAGTTTAAATAAGGATGTGGATATCTTCTGAAAATATATACACTTGTTTAAAAAAATAGCAAGAAATTAAGAAAAGTGTAATAAAGGGGAAAAAAACAAAAGAGCAACAGGGCAACAAGAAAGTTACAATAATGGGAAATGATTGCTTATGGGGATGGTGGTTTTCACTAAATGTTCTTTCTTATCAGCTCTATTGGTTTACTATTGAGTTTGGGCTCTGCAAACAAAATGGATCCATCAAAGCTTATGGGGCAGGACTCCTTTCATCTTATGGGGAGCTTAAAGTAAGTAAAATATGTTTTTGTTTTTTTTTATTTCTATAGTCCATTTTCTAAACTTTTGTGGAAAAAAATAATAATTATTCCTGACATCAAATATCATGAGGATATTTCTAAAACCACCTGAGTGTCATGTTCAAAAGCTTTCCTTTTTTACTCTTCACTCCTAAGGGAAAAGTGGATATTCCTTTTTCTCCTGCAATGGACACTACAATATGGATAGAAGTATTGCTGAGTTGTGCCTGTCTTCAAATGAAATAGTTAACATAGCTCTGAAGACTAAGCATACTTGCGTGCAGTTATACTGCCTTTATTAAACCTTCACTTGTAGAAACTTGGCTTTCCCCTGCTTTAAACTAGTGTAGTTGTCCCTGCTACTCACTAGAGGGCAGTATTAAACCTATTAAAAATTTTGCACGTTTTTGTCAATGAATACCCTGAATTTTCACATGATTGACTATCATAAACTGAATGTCAGAGAGCTGTAATATCACTGAAGGTGGCAAAGATGAATTTTTAAGAATTATAAATTCCCAAATATTCTTTAAAACTGATTCTAGCCTGGAACCTCTCTCATTTTATACGAAAACACGCACCAGTTATCTAAATATAGTGCAGTGTATTAATGCAGGAGGAAGAGAAACCAAACCCTTGTTGGAGGTATAAAGTATCCACTTGCCTAGGTCCATTATTTGATAGTAAAGCAGCCATTTACTTCTTGATTTGGTGAAACACTTAATTGCTTACTTAGTTTTAAGCACATGAGTAGTCTCATTGAAGTCAGTTGAACTACTCAGATACTTAAATGTGTTCTTATGTGTTTTACTGGGTTGGAGCCTTAGTAAATGCCAAAGGTAACATTGCACTCTCTTAAAGCAACGTTATAAGCCAAAACTCTTCATGGAAAATTTTAACATTAGACAAGTAGGGGGATATATTCTAGTACAGAACTGTGAGAGACCATGAATGCAGCCTGTGTGACTATAGCTAGAAGGTGTTTGTATTGCTACCTCATTCATAAACATTGCACAAACCTCCCCAAAATTCATTGATGAGGCGTTGCAGCACTCTAGGTGAGAGTATGGGGAAGGCAAGCTGCCAGCTATATGAAGACATTTGCAAGGTTTTTTAAAGAGCTGCCAACTCGATAGGAGTCAGATGTTATCTACATTTTAGCTCCCAGTGAGACTTCTGGCACTGGTTTGCTCAAAACACCTGCACATTGAATAACAGGTTTGGTGTGCCCATTGAATGGTGCAGGCTTTCAGGAGCTTTCCCTTGTCTAAGCCTGGAGATCCTTGCTGATTAACACTGGGTGTGTCTACACAAGATGCTAAATGCACAGTAGATTAATTCTCCTGAGCATTAGTGCAACCAGCAAAAACTGTGATAATGCACAGTAGAATTAGTCTACTGAGCATTAACATCACAAAAAAGCATGCAGCGGCACTACTGCATAGTAGTGCCAATTAAAGCACATTAAGTTAGTACCTGTAATTAGATATACTAAACTTAATGTGCCCTAATTATGGTGCAATAAAGAATGTGTAGATGGGCCCAATAATATGTAAACCTGTGTTATAATAAGGTACTGTGCTCTGTTGATGCTTGTGTCAGAGGTGTAATTGGGCAGTACCATGTCTTGAGCAGTGGCAACTTTGGTTGTATAGGCATCAGCCGGAGGTTTGCTACTGCAGGGGAGAAAGTCACCTTTTTTTTGCCGCTGACATGTGTTGAGCAGCTAAAAAATCACCAGCAAAATAGCAGATGACATCTCCTTTCTGCAGTAGTGAACTTTCAGCTGCTCTTACACTGTATGCTGCTATTGCCACTCTGTTCCTCCACAATGCCGGCACCAGAGCCACAGCAGGTAAGGTACAGGGTTCAGATGGAGGAGAGGTGGGGCTAGGAGGATGAGGCAGTCCCCTCCGCTCCTTCTGTCTCTCTGCTTAGGCATGCCCTACCTGCCCACCCATCCTTACACTACTAATGACTGTTTTAAAAGCTTTATAACAGCAGTACATGAATCATCTATATAACATTGAACTTTCTGTCTTTGAAACAATAGACCAGCGGGCATCTTCATACATTAAGCTCTGATATCATATGTTTGGTTTCGACTTATATCTGTTTTAGGAGAGAGACAGTGAGATTTTAATATTTTTAAAGGTTCCTTTTTCATGTGTGATGCTCATAATCAAGAGTTATGAAGATTATACTGGATTTAATTTATTTTTAAAAAAAACCAAGCAAGTCCATGATCAAAACCTGGACTGGAACAAGAGTAAGTATTTGTTTTGCCTGCTTGCCCATCTGAATACTTGCTGTCTTTAAATCAAATTTATTTGGATGTTAAGCAAAATACTAAAGGATAATGGCCCTCTTGTTTCCAGATATTTATGTTTTGAGGCACCTAGGCCAAAGTTCAAAAACTCAGCAAAGGTTAACTAGTACTTCTACAGTGTGGCCTCTAGGGATTTTGACAAAGCTTTAAATTTCTTTTAAGAAATTAATCACAATAGAAATTCCAGTTACAGTCCAAGACTAGGTCTGTGCGTAAGAGAAATGGAGTTAATGTATGGCCTTTGTTGTAAAGGCCAGAATTACATCTGCTGTTTAACTGAATGTAGAAAGCAAGGCATCTGGATCACTCACAGTGCTGCCTTTCCCATTAATGCAAACTGTGGAATCAGATATCACCTCCTCCTCTGCCAGGTTGTTGAATTTTGAATCTGTTGAAGTTATATGTTAAAGACAAACATTAGTTTCCAGCACCTGGATCGGAGCATACCAGAATCTGTGTTTTCTCCATCTTTCAAGCTCTGGATTAAAGCCCCCTTAGTGGTAGACAAACATCTGAAACAGGAATGGGTGGGAAGGCATACTCCTTGGCAGCACTTTCAAGAGAACTGGGAAAGTGGCCTACAGACATATCCAATATGGCAAGGTGGATCACCCAAACTGTTACATAGTAATAGTACCCAAATAGAACACCAGAATGAAATGGTTTCCATTCCTACCTGAGGGTATTTCGGGAGAGTAAGTTCATCATTGTGATTGAAAAATATCAAAATGATAGATAGCAAAGGACTTGTAAAGGTGTGACAGACTAAAGCAGTGCTGCTCAGTCTTTGGGTCTTACAGGCCAGATGGGTAGTACGAGGCTTACCCATGGACTAGATTGGGCCCCTTGCTGCTCCTGTGTGCTGAGATCAGGCCCTGAAGCCCCAGGCTACCCCTGCCTGGCCCTGTGCACTAGGGTGGGGCCCTACACCACCCTGCACACCTGATTCAGTATGCAGGGCCATGGTCTGTGGCTTGTGGGGCTCCCCACAAGTCCAGAAATTTGGCAGCATTATTTCTTACCATATTTTCAGATCTGTGGTGATCCCTGAAGGCTGGATAACCTAGTGTTAGGGATCAGATCTGAACTTCAGGCCAGGAGCTGAGCATCCATGGATTAAAGGATAGTTGCAGAAACATCAATCTGTTTCCACGAACTCAAGACCACTGAGGTGTCACTGGAGCCTGGATCACTGTCAAACAATTGCTGAATAGTGATGCTTTGCCCTTGTGTCTGTTCCCAATCATTATTTCTGGTAGATCTAGCATTATGAGGTCTGGTTAACGTGCTGTTTGACTTGCATTTGGTTACCCTAAAGGGTAAATGACAAGTAGTCTTATGCATATTCAACTGGTTAATGTGAGGGATTTTTAACAGCCAAAAAAAAAAAAAAGACAACTTACTTCAGTTGAACCATTTTATTCTGTTCTACACATATTTTTATAGATCACTTATTATCAGCAGTATTTAGGTCAGTGAAGCCCAACCTTTTCACCGTGTGAACTGGATGGGTGTTTTTTGGTCCATCTTAAGGCTAGATCTGTCTGGGGTGGGGGGTAAGGGGAAAAGGGGTGGGAGGCTGGCCCTGATCTGGCTGCACAGAGGAATAGGTATAGCTCAGATGAGGTTTAGGAAGGTCCTTTGCTATTGGAAGAACAGGCCACAGTCTGAGTGACTCCCAAGAAAGTTCCGTCTCCCCCACAGATGAATTTCTTTTGATTATGAAAAATTTGAATCTTTCAGATGTACAGATTTGTACACCATTCATTCCAGAGTTGTAGCTCCCCTGGGCACAGGCTGTGGAATGCTTTAAATATGAGAACTGAGATCTCAGCATGTTACCACAGAATATTAAATACTTGTGTAGAGAGTGAAGGGCAGGACTGATGTGCTCATGGTAACTCGTATTGCTGAGGAGACATACTGGAGTGTTACATGCTTGCACTTTTGTAAGTCTAGTGGAGTCACCCCCAAGTATTACATATTGCTATAATCCAGTTCTGCGGTAATGATGAGGTATGACTAACTGAGGTCAAGTCACTGGCTGGCCAGATGAGACGGGGATTCCTAAAACAGAGATGATAACATATAATACCACCATATGAATGCCTGTCAACAAGAAATACAAGAACACTCCTAAATTATCAACTGATATGACTAATTGCAGGCATATTCTTTCAACTAGAGACACCTACAGTACAGCTGTGGACACTTCCAGAATGTTTTCCACCTACCTCATCTCTGTCTTGCTCAAGTACAGCTTCAGCCAACTGCTTTTCACTCAAGATCTGATTCCTTCCAAGTTCTGGGTCATTGTGGTGGGAGTGATTGGGTCATAGGTGATGAAGGATAAGGAGAGCTGTATGTCATCTGCCTCTTGCTGGTACTTGAGTCTTTATCACTGGACTCATTCACCTAGTGGTAGCATGCAGATGTTCAAAAAGAGCAGAGAACCATGTTTGACTTGAAGCTTAGCAGGTGAGGTGAGTGACTACTGGCCAACTTTGCTTCCTTGAACTGTATGAATAATCCCAAAACAACTTTTAGCTTTCCATTATACTGTATCTGTCAGCTGTTTTGCATTACATAAAATACTCCTCATGTTAACACTTAGGCTGGACTCTGTCCTACAACATGTAACACCTTGTACTGTACTTTTGGCAGTATTCAGTGATACATATCCTTCCTCTGCAGCACAGCAAGTCCTTCATTTCTCTTTACTCTTCCAGGCCATCAGTTTTTCAGCAGAACTTCCCACTGAAATCAAGGATAAGTTACGCCTAAATACTGATGGCAGAGTATGGTCGTATGGCTTGCAGGCTCCTCAAGCTCTTCCATATTGTTTCACAAAGCTTATAATTCCCACAGCCATATGCTTGAGTATTACTAACAAGCACATTTTAGACTTCATAAGTATTCTCAGATGTGTATCCTTATATTGTGCAGTGCAAATGATAGAACTGGGAAGAGCAAAGTCTACTCAAATTTTATAATTTCTTTGGCCAAAATATTAGGCAAGGTCTGCAGTACTTCCATAGCAACCTGGCCTGCAAGTTAGGGTGAGATTCAAATTATTCAGAATTCAGATAAGGTTCTAAAGGGAACCTTAATGAAACTTTTGTATTTCTCAAGTCAGCAACTTGAACTGACTATCTCATTCAGTGTCATTGGCTCTTGCAATTTTATCATTGTGTGGGACTGTCATAATATGTGGTGTTTGTCTTAAAGCCCCAGCTCATAGATTTAGGAGAATCTCTGCTTTCATTTAAAAATGTATATTTATGTTGCAGTTGAACAGAATGATTGCTGTCTGTATTGACATATCCAAGATAGCATTAAGGTAACTAGCTTAAGCATCAGTTGCTATCAAGTTATGGCAGCCTGGGTTTTCACACAGCCTGCAAAAGCACTCCCCACTCTGACCAATGCTGAGGCAGCTGCTGCAGTGCTGCGTAGGTACTTGAGCCAGGTAATTTAAAACCAGCTCAGGCATGTCAACATGTTACAGTCACATCTTTGTCCTGCAGAGGAGGCAGGCTGTTTGATTCAGATTTGGCCCGAATTGGAAACAATGATTCAGTTTGTTGATTTGGATCACTGTCCCCAATTCGATTCGGCTGAATCCAAATCTGAAGTTTCAGTACTGATTCAGAGAATCAGCGATTCAGTCATAGACAGAGATTTAAAAGTTTTTTTTCCTACATACCTTGAGGTAGCAGGTGCAGCTAATGATTGCTGCAGTGCTGGGGTGCAGGGGGCCCTCCACATGCTCAGCAGCAAACCCAGAATTGGACCAGAAGTACTCCCGGTCCACTTCCAGGTCTGCCAGGGAGCGTGCTGCCCCCTCCGCCCCCCGGCACCTCCCTAGCTCAGCGATCGGCTGCAGGGGGACCCCAGGTGCCCCCTCAGACCCAGGAGGCACTAGTCCCCAAGCCAAGGAGACGCAGGGTGGACCCAGAAGTGGACCGGACATGTTTCTGGTCCACTTCTGGGTCTGTTGCCAAGTGCGCTGGGAGCCCCCTGCAGTTCTGTGGGACACTCCATGCACCCCAGCATCACAGCATTCATGAGCTCCTGCTACCTAGAGGTATGTAGAAAAAACATTTAAAGCTGTCTCTATGTCCGAATCTCTGAATCTTTCCGAATCTCTCCCAATCAGTTTTGGAGGGGTCTGATTCAGAGAGATTAAGGGGTCCTCTGATTAGATTCAGATTTGGAGATTTGGCCACTGAATCAGGCTCAGTTTCTGCCAAATCTAATCAGGGACCAAAGCTTTGTGCAGCCCTAGCAAGCATACCTTGGTATTTAGAAAGAAATTTTAGATCCTTATTTGGTAGGAGGCAAGTGACTCAAAACTGGATTCATAGCTCAAATATCAGAGAGTGCCAAACAGAGGGGCTGATGGTCGAGGTGATATCTTTTATTAACCCAGCTAGATACAGTAAAATCCCTGTTATCCAGCATTCTACAAGCCAAAATACTTTATTAACTGGAATTTCTGGCTGGCTGAATGGACCTAGGGCGGGAAAGTTCATATGTGGCAGCGGCTACCACCCACCACCCTGTGTTGTTGCCGCTCTGGATGTGGCCGCCACCACCCCCTCTTGCTCTACATTATCTGCCTCGGATAACCAGAATTTTTACATAACTGGCACCTGGCATTTCCCACTCATACTGGATAACAGGGATCTTACCGCATTTGCAAAAAAAGTCTTTATTTGCAAGCTTTTGGGCATACTTGCCCTTCTTCAGGCATAGAAAATGCAAAGATTGTAAAATTTATCCTAGGTGGAAATAAAAATTCATATTTCACAGGAGCGCTGAAGGTGTTGTAAGATCTCCTGGTTGGAAAAGTTCGTTTTGTGCCAATTAGCCTCAGATAAAAATTAGAGCCGCCCATTTAAATTTAAGACTCAAGAGAGTCTCTGATCATTTGTGGTATTGTCAGCTTCAGATGCTCAAAACCGTAGATTATTTATCTGTTTCCTGATAATATTCTGCTGACTGGAGAAGAGTCAAGATTTGCTGTGATTTCAGTGATGCTCAGGAGTTTCTTGCATTTTACTCTAGTGATATCCCAGAGCCAAGTGTTCTTCTAGTGACATGAGAAATTCATTAGACTCTGTTGAAGTTCTTCCACCAAATGATATATTTCTGGGTTTCTATATTCACTGAGGCCAAGTTCTACCTTCAGTTACACAGGCAAATCTTCCACTGACTTCCATGGGAATTGTGTACACATACCTTACGACTGAATTTGGCCCTCAGTGTTCAGTCTTTATTTTTGTTTAGTAAGCGAGTTTGTGGCTTGTGCTTAATTGATATTATTTACCCCAGAGCCCTTGCCCGTGGTGTAACTAGGGTGGGGCAATCGCCCTGGTCATGATCACTCTGTTATGGCAGGAAGGGGGAGGGAGAAGAGCTGCCACCAGCAGCGCCATGATCATGATCATCCTGTTGTTGCTGCACCACAGGCAAGTCCCCACTGCCCCTGTGCCCCAGGGACCCAGCTGCATTGCTTTGCCGCTGGTCCCTGCTAATTATTACTCCGCATTTCATGTTTATGAAAGGGAGAGACTTGGTTTTGCTAAAAAAGATGTGGCATTCTCTGCAATTCTGGCTGTTACCTTGCTTTTGTTCACTCCCCCTTCTTCAGTAGATTTGGCACTTTAGAGCCAGATTCTTTGATCCATGTTGCTCTACTTGAACTGATGAAGTGGTGCAAAAGGATTGGACAATAGGGAGGCACTAGATATCCTCTTGGGAACTATTGCCAGCTGGTATATGTATTAGAGCAACCTTTAGGCTGCTGTGTATTACTGCAGGGCTGGGCAGATAGGCAGGGAATGTGTTGACTGTCCCTCAGTGCAGCCAAAAATCTGTGCTTTGGTACATGCGATGTAAACTTCAGAGAAGGGGTAACTTGCAACAGTTTTCTTTTCTTGTCAGTACACTATCCAGCATGTATATCCATGAATTCCATTTAACTTCATCATTAACATCCATAAATACAATTTTAAATGGTTTCAGACTCTGAATTTGTTTCTACAGAAGGGCTATAGTGCACCCATGTGACACCGCTTTAATGTACGAAGCACAGTTTATTAAAATAAACTTTAAACTATAATTGTAGTTCCCAGTAATTCATCATGAGCCATCCCCAATAGATTCTAGATTCTTAATCAGTATATTTTTATTCATTTAATTCTCATTTTTATTGTTGCTGCTGTTGCTTTTTCTACAGTATGCTTTATCAAACAAGCCTGAGTACAAGCCATTTGATCCAGAAGTGACTGCAGTTCACCCATATCAGGATCAGACCTTCCAGCCTGTCTACTTCATAGCAGAAAATTTTGAAGATGCCAAAGCCAAACTCCAGTGAGTATGGTGTTGCTGCATTTTCTTCATTTACCCCAGGGGTTGGCAACCCAGCTCAGGTTTCAGGCAACTGGGCACTATGACTCAGCCACCTCTGCCACTTCTCCCTCCTGTCCAACTGTGGCACACCAGAGAGAAAATTCCCCATCTGCCAAGGTCCTGAGTGCCCAACTGTGGTGCAGGGCAGACAATGCTGCCAAATCCATGGTTCTGTGGGTGGGATCCAAAAGCTCTGTGGCTCGGAGTTTGATGACCCCTGAATCAGGTGGATACATCAGGCCAAATCCTAATCTTCAATGCAGAAAACACAATACTGTATTCCTGCCACATCTGGTATCTATGCCAGCAATGGTTTTGAGAATGCTGAAGCCTTGGGTCTTCATTCAGCACAGCTTTAACTACAGAACCAGTTCTATTAGTGGACACCAGAAGGCTTTGTTCCCACAGGACAGGGGAAATAGATAATAGAGGTTATGTACTGGGTCAGGGAAGGCATTGGTCATAAGATGGGACACCAGTCTAAATTGCCTTCCTAACTCTCCAGATGAGGCTGTTGTTCCAAGGTTCCCATGGCATGGTTTGCTGTTTTGGGAGTGATGCCAGGCTAGGCATAGCCTTAGATTACAGTGTTCATGTTCAGTTATTAATTTCGTTTTCTGTAAACATTCTGCTAAAAAGTCACATGGCATAATGATTTTCAAGAGCATATCTTTTAGTTAAACCTGAACAGAAATTCACAAGAAAAAGGAAAACACATTTCTTTGGCTTCAGGACTTTTTCTATGCCATATTTCCAAGACCCACTATAGCCGTGTTGCAGCCTCTGGAAAAGTCACAAGCATCCTTTGCTGAGCCACCTAAGTTCAGAGGTCACTATTAGCACCTACTATAATCATAGAGGCTGCTTAGACATTAAAAAAGTGGCACTTTAAACTCAGTGCACGTCTGCGCTGAGCCCAGCACGTCCCAAAGAAGGGTTGCTTTAGTTGGATCCAGCTTGCCCAACGTCTGTGTAGACTGGGAGCTTTAGTGGGGCTTTTTTGGTGCTTTTATCTAATAGCTGATTCAGTCAGATATTAGATAAGTGCTAAAAAGTCCTGCTGAAGCACATAATCTATGCAGATGCTGCACAGCCAGGTTGAATTAACGTGCTGCTGTTTCTTCTGGTAAAGTGTGTTTTGTTTTAGGGTTTTTTTTCTATAATCAGTCATAAATTCCAAATGGAAACATTGCCATAAATGACTGGTATCACTGTTTTGTTCATTCAAAGGACAGAGGAAAATATTCTGGGACCTGTAATACATACATACCATTTTTCCTTCTCTATATGGATGGTTATCATGGCTACTTCTTATTTTAAATAGAAAAATAACTGAAAGGGTATGCTCCCCTCCTGAATTACTCCAGTTCAGTACTGGCCTAACTGGGCACATCTACATGTGTGCTTTACTGCGCAGTACACTAATTTACTGCACAGTAAAGCTTCAGTCTCTACATGTGTGTAAACTAATTTAAAGTACTGTCGGATAGTCCTGTCAGACACAGGTATTATCCAGCAGTGGAGTAAATTACTGTCTTAAATGCACGTGTAGTAAAAAAGTGACAAATTAGACCGCATAGATTATGAATATAGGTAAATAACGTTTGGACTTGTGGATATATCATTTTCCCCCACAGAAGCTATGCTTTGAAAATCCAGAAGCCTTTTACTCTTTGCTATGATCCATTCACCTGCAGCATAGAGGTTCTGAATACACTCCAGAAAGTCAAGACCATACTCAGACAAATGCAAGAGGACTTGAAAAATCTCTGTTTTGCTCTTGAAAATATTTCTTAAAATTTTGTTAGCCAGTCTGAGCCAGTGCCAACACGTCTGTGGATAATTCTAGAAGTTACTGACTTAGTGGTGAAAATGCAGCTGTATGTAGATCCCTAACCCATGAGTAACACAGTCAAGCTAGTCTCTTCTAAGTAATTTATGCCATTCGGTCTTAGTCACATTAATAACTAGTTCTAATATGTTTCTGTGGAAAAACAAGAACAAAATCCTGATTTTGATATGAGAGAGAACAGTGTGCAGTATATATATTAGTTATTATTTTACCTTCTCATGTTTGCTAATACTGTATAGAAAGTCATACCACTGTCCCAGGCCTGTTTAAATGAATGGCACATAACTCTTCTCATATGTGACTTGTAGTTGACACTTAAATGACACAAACCCCAAACTGTCAGGCTTGATAACTCTGTGAAGACATCATATATACAGTCATATATGGGCCTGATTCTGCTATATATTTCAGACTGGCATTTCACTCAATGGCTGTTGTACACTGCTAGGTAATCTAGTGCTTTATTCAAATTCTATTGAAGTGTGCCAAGTATTGTCCTTGGACAAAATATAATCCACAATATTTGTAAGCTGGGACTATCTCCTTTTGGAATTTAGAGTTTAGACTCTAACGTGTTCAAGTCCCACAAGGCAGAAGTCCAAGGATTTGATTAATATTTGAATTCTGGGACATTTTACAGTAGGATTTTCAAAGTAGCTCAAAGGAGTTAGACCATCAACTCCCACTGAGTCACTATGAAATGTGGATGCCTAAAACTCCTCAGTCCCTTTAGAGATATTAGCCTTTAGGTACAATTTTCAAAAGTATCTGTGTGAGATAAATACTGAAATCCCATTTCCAAAAATGAGTTAGGCACTTGGAAACCTGTCCAAATTAATCATAAAAGCATAGAAAAGTAGGATTGGAATTATAGACTCATAGAACATTAGAGTTGGAAGGGACCTTAGGAGGTGATCTAGTCCAACCCCCTGCTCAAAGCAGAACCATCCCCAGCTGTATCATCCCAGCCAAAGCTTTGTCTAGCTGGGTCTTAAAAACCACCAAGGATGGAGATTCCACCGCCTGTCTGGGTCACTTGTTCCTGTGCTTCACTACCCTCCTAGTGAGAAAGTTCTTCCTAATATCTAACCTAAACTTCCCTTGCTGCAACTTGAGACCATTGCCCTTTGTTCTGTCATCTGCCACCACTGAGAACAGTCGTGCTCCATCCTCTTTGGAACCTCCCTTCAGATAGTTGAAGGATGAAATTAAATCCCCCCTCAGTCTTCCCTTCTCTAGTCTAAATAAGCCCAGTTTCTTCAGCTATCCTTATAAGTCATGTGCTCCAGTCCCTTAACCATTTTCATTACCCTCTGCTGGACTCTCTCCAATTTGCCCACATCCTTTCTATAGTGGGGCTCCTAAAACTGGACTCAGTACTCCAGATGTGGCCTCCCAAGTGCTGACTATAGGAGAATAATCACATCCCTCAATCTGCTGGTAATGCTTCTAATAATGCAGCCCAGTATGCCATTAGCTGTCTTAACTATAAGGAGACACTGTTGGATCATATTCATCTTACTATCCACTGTAACCACTGTGTCCTTTTTTGCAGAGTTGCTGCTTAGCCAGTTGGTCCCCAGCCTGTAGCAGTTCATAGGATTTTGCCGTCCTAAGTGTAGGACTTTGCACTTGTCTTTAGTGACCATCATGAGGTTTTTCTTTTGGTTCAATCCTCCAATTTGTTGAGGTCTCTCTGAATCCTAGCCCTACCCTCCAGAATATCTACTACTCCCCACAGCTTGGTGTCGTCTGAAAACTTGCTGAGGGTGCACTCTATGCCATCTTCCAGGTCACTGATGAAAATATTGAACAAAACTGGCCCCAGGACTGATCCCTCGGGCACTCCATTCGATACTGGCTGCCAGGTAGACATTGAGCTATTATTGACTACTACCCTCTGAGCCTGATGATCCAGCCAGTTTTCTATCCACTTTGCAGTCTATTCATCCAACCTGTACTTCCTTAGCTTGACTTCAACAATGTTGTGGGAGACCATACGAAAAACCTTATTAGAGTCAAGGTATATCACATCCACTGCTCTTCCTACATCCACAGAGCCAGTCATCTCATCATAGAAGGCAATCAGGTTGGTCATGCATGACTTGCCTTTGGTGAATCCATGCTGACTGTTCCTCATCACCTTCTTCTCCTCCATGTGCTTAGAAATGGATTCCCTGAGACCTGCTCCATGATTTTTCCAGGGACTGATGTGAGTCTGTAGTTCCCTGTATTCTCCTTCTTCCCCTTAGAGACGGGCACTATATTTGCCCTTTTCCAATCATCCAGGATTACTCCAGATCCCCATGAGTTTTCAAAGATGATGGCCAGTGGCTCTGCAGTTACATCAGCTAACTCCCTTGGTACCTTCTGCATTCTGTCTGACTCCATAGACTTGTATACATCCAGCTTTTCTAAGTAGTCCCTAACCTGTTCTCTTACACCTGTTGGCCACTCACCTCCTTCCCAGACTATGCTCCTTCCCAGTCTGGGAGCTGACATTGCCTGTGAACACTGAAGTGAAAAAGGCATTGAGCACTTCAGCCTTTTCTGCATCCTCTGTCACTAGGTTGCATCCCTCATTTATTAAAGGACCCACATTTTCCCCGATCCTCCTCTTGTTACTGACATACTTGTAGAAACCCTACTTGTTACCCTGCACATCCCTTGCTAGCTGCAACTCCAATTGTGCTCTAGCCTTCCTGATTTCATCCCAGTATGCTCAGCCAATATGCTTATATTCCCTAGTCATTTGTTCAGGCTTCCACTTCTTGTAAGCTTCCTTTTTGTGGTTTAGTTTACTTAAGAGTTCCCTGATAAGTCAAGCTGGTCTTCTGCCAGACTCAATAGTTTTACTGAGCATTGGGATGACTCATTCCTGCACCCTCAGTTAGGTTTCTTTAAATTATAGCCAATTCTCTTGGACTCCTTTCCCCCTCAGACTGGCCTCCCGGGGGATCCTGCCCATCATTTCCCTGCGAGAGTCGAAGTCTTCTTTTCTGAAATCCAGGTTCAGGTACTTTGCTCCCTTCCTTCCTTCTTTTCCTCAGGATCCTGAACTGAATCATCGCATGGTTGCTGTTGCCCAAGTTGCCATTAACTACTACATTCTCTACCAACTCTTCCCTGTTTGTGAGCAGTGGGTCAAGAAGATCATGGCCTCTAGTTGGCCTCTCCAGCACTTGCACTAGGAAGTTTTTCCCAACACTTTCCAAAAACTTCCTGGATTGCCTGTGCACTGCTGTATTGCTGTCCCATAAGATATCAGGGTGACTGATGTACCCACAAGAACAAGGGCCTGAGATAGGGTTACTTCTGTTAGCTGTTTGAAGAAAGCCTCATCCACCTCACTCTCCTACGTATAACAGATACCCACAATAACATCATCCTTGTTGCTCTCCCCTCTGACAACAGATGCTTTTAGCAAGCCTATCTCCAGTTTCATCCTAGAGTTCTGAGCAATCGTACAGCTCTTTTACATGAAGCATGACACCTCCTCCACATCTCCCCTGACTGTCTTTCCCGCACAGTTTGTACATATCCATCCATGACAGTGCTCCAGTCATGTGAGCTACCCCACCAAGTCTGTTATTCCAATCACATCACCATAACTGTGTGAAGACTTTCAATTCTTTCTGCTTGTTTCCCAGTCCCCATGCCTGCATGTACAGGCAACTGAGGTAACTAACCAATTGTCCTGCTTTTTCAGGAAGAATGAGGTGGCCTCCCCTGTTGCCCCCTCCTACTTGTGCTTCCTCCAGGTCACCCACTTCCCCACTTACCTTAGGGAGTTGGTCTCCATCCCCCAGTGAACCTTGTTTAGAGTCCTCCTCACTAGGTTTAGCAAGCCTGTGTGTGAAAATGATCTTCCCTCTCTTCATCAGGTGGATCCTGTCTCTTCGTAGCAGTTCTTCTTGGAGCAGCCTCCCATAGTCAAAGAACCAAAAGCCCTGCTGGGCACACTATCTGCACAGCCATGTGTTGATTTGCAGGATGCGTCTGCTCCTGCTCATGTCCTTCCACTTGACTGGGAGGATCAAGACAACCATCTGAGCTTCTGTCTCCTTCACCCTTGCACCAAGAACCCTGTAGTCACTTTTGATCTGCCCAGTGCTCCCCCCTCTCCCCCAGCATTATCAATGGTGCTCACATGGATGAGCAGCATGGGGTAGTAGTCAGAGGGTGCATCTACATGAGGCGCTATATTGTTGTAGCAATGAGCTATGGGGATGTAGCTCATTGCTACAGTGACGTAATGTTGGTAGGCCTGAACCATGACGCTGATGCTACTAAGCAGTAGCAATGAACTACTGTGCAGTAGGGTCAGAAACAACCTGTGTGCCATTGGGACTGTGCAGTAATGGCTATTACTGTGCAGTCATTTAGTACTTGCTAAAGTACTAAATGCACAGGCAGCGGTGCACAGGCAATCCAATGCTTTAGCAAGTACTAAGTGACTGTGCAGTCGGGGGCACATGTAAACATGCCCAGAGGGCTGGATGAGTCTCAGTAATTCTTCCATGACATCTTGGATCCAGGCTTCGGGCATGCAGCAGACCTCCTGAGACAACAGGTCAGGCCAGCAGATGGATGCCTCCATCACTCACAGAAAGGGTCCTCAGGAGGTCATTTAGTTCAGCCCTCTACTCAAGGCGGGATTATCCCTGTTTAAACCATCCTACACAAGTATTTATATAACCTGCTTGCAAAACCTCCAAGGATGGAGATTCTACAACCTTTATGTGTAGGTTAATTTAATGCTTAACTACCCTTAAAGTAAGAAATTCCTTTCTAATAGCCAGCCTAGATTTATCTTCCTGTATTCTAAGACCCTGGCTTCTTTTCCTTCCCTGGATTAACAGAGAATAATCTATCTCCATTCTCATTATAAACACTACTATATACCACCACAGCTCAATAGCCTGTTAACAAATGAATTTGAAACAAATTCAAATTGTTGAAAGATCATCCCCCTCTATGCGACACTGGTCAGGCCGCAGTTGGAGTACTGAGTCCAGTTCTGGGCGTTGCACTTCAGGAGGGGTGTGGACAGCAGTGACAGGGTCCAGAGGAGGGCCACTCGCATGATCCAGGGACAGCAGGGCAGGCCCTATGAGGAGAGGCTACGGGACCTGAACCGCTTCAAGATGGTCCAGAGGAGGGCCACTCGCATGATCCAGGGACAGCAGGGCAGGCCCTATGAGGAGAGGCTACGGGACCATAACCTGTTCAGCCTTCACAAGAGAAGGCTGAGGGGGGACCTGGTGGCCATCTATAAACCTTACTAGGGTGGACCAGTGAGGAATAGGAGAGACCTTGTTCCCCTGAGTGCCTCCCATAGTAACAAGGAATAACAGCCATAAATTGTTAGGGAGTCGGTTCAGACTAGACATTAGAAGGCACTGCTTCACAGTCAGGGCAGCTAGGATCTGGAACTAACTTCCCAGGGAAGTGGTGCTGTCTCCTACCTTGGGGGTCTTTAAGAGGAGGCTTGACAGTTACCTAGCTGGGGTCATTTGAGCAGGTGGTTGGATAAGAAGATCTGCAAGGTGTATTCTGACCCTATGTCTATGAATCTATGAAAATCCCTCTGTTTTCTCTTTTCCAGACTAAATAATCCCAGTTCATTCAATCTTTCCTCATAAATCATGTTTCCCAGACTTCCAATTATCTTTTTACTCTCTGCTAGATTTTTTTCTAATTTGTCCACCTCTCTCTAGAAGTGCAATGTCCAAAACTGGACATTGTGTCCCAAGTGAGGCTTCACCGATGCTGAACAAAGTGGAAGAGTCATTCTCCTTGAATTTTAAGTTATACCTTTATTAATACAGCCCTTTTTCTTTTTCTTTTTTGCTAGCGAGAGCTTACTGTTGGCTTATATTCAGTTCAGAGCCCACTATAACCCCAGGTGCTTTTCTGCACTACTGCAGCCTAGCTAGTCATTCTTTAATCTGCACTTGTGCATGCTATTTTTCTGTCTCAAGTGAAGCACTTTGTACTCATCCTTATAGAATTTCACTTGATTAACTTCAGACCATGTCTTCAGTTAATCAAAGTCATCCTGAATCCTAAATCTACCTCTGCAGTGTCAGCACTCCTGCTTGCTGTCATGTGCAAATTTGCTAATTGTACCCTCAATCTCAACTTCCAAATCAGTAATGAATAGGGGAGCAACAAAAGAGATTTTTTAGGTTGATACTGATGGCTGATTTTTAAGGACCCGTATTGGTCAATACTGATCTGATTCTGATATGCAGCCAGGCAGCTTTGGTGTGGGGGAAGGGGTGGAGTGAGGGAAAGGGTGTGTGGGGGGGTGTTGGGGGTGCAGATTGAGGCCCCCGCAGTGAGGGAGGGAGTGAGGCAGGGCAGGGGCAGATGCTGCTCAGCCAGGGTGGGGCAGGGTAGTGTGTGGGATGGAGCTGCAGCTCATCCTGTGGGTATGGGGGAAGTGGTTTCCACTACTGCATGCACCCCAGGAGGACAAGGGGTGGTGGTGAGCCCCAGGATCTGAGCATGGGGTAGGGCAGGGCAGGCTGCTGCTGCAAGTTGGGGTCAGGGACTGTGCTGGGCTCTTCCTGGTGGAGGGCTGGGCTGGGCTGCACTTGGGGAGGAAGGTGGTGGCACTGGGATGGGCCAACGCGGGGGCTGCAGCCATCCAAAAATTCTCTATAGCCCCCCTGTAGCCCCTTCCCAGCACTGCCACCACGCGTTCTGAGTGTAGTCTGGCCCAACCCCCCCACCAGGAAGAGCCTAGCACAGCCATTGGCCCCAGCCCACAGTGGCAGGCTGCCCCACC
>NW_017728931.1:44786367-44795122 GCF_001723895.1 Crocodylus porosus | reverse complement strand
TTCTCCCCAGCCCCCGCCACGAAGAGCCTGGTGCTGTCCTAGGCTCAGTCCGCCCCGCTCGACATGCAGATCCAGGGGCACATGTCCCCCCCCTCCCGTGCTCCCTGGATGAGGCACAACTTCATCCCATGCCCTGCCCCTGCACCACTCCCTCCCTCCGGGGGCCTTGATCTGCCCCCCCATGCCCCATCCCTTCCCCCACACAAAACTTACCAGCCCAACGCTGGTCTCCAAGACACTGGGCTGCATGCCTGGGCCCATGCCTTCTGTGCCTGTGTGCATTCACAGGGCATTTATCAGCCACATCAGACAAAAAAAGGCTGATTTCTGATACTATGAATTTTCCCTATATCGGTGCCAATTTGATACGAGACCGATGTATCAGTCCTCTAGTAGCAAAGGTTTTAAACAATGTCTGACCCAGAACATGCCCCCTTGAAACCCTGCTTGATACATCCTCCCAACTAGACATTGAGCTCGTGATGACTACTCATTGAGCATGATGATCCAGTCAGTTGTGTCTACCACTTTCACCTAGATGATATTTCCTTATCTTACAAAATGGGACATAATCATATGAATTGCTTAGGCACTTATGAAAAATTCTCCTCACTGCTATGAGCTTGAAGAAAGTGTTAATAAACTGGGAAGCTGATATAAACTGCTTCACTGAAATTTGGTGGTACCTGAAATATACGTTGCTGAATTATATGTCGGTCTTCTGGCAAAATGACTATCTAGTCCCTTCCACTTAACAAAAGGGGCTCCAGTTCTTTTATTTCTAAAACCAGAGCTTCTCCCTTTCTATTTCAGAAAACAAGAACGTTTTTTATGAAGTCCTTTGTCTTGTCAGGCAGGAATAGAGGTGAAGTAAGTCCCTTTGCTTCCTGTTTACTTGCACTGCAATGATTTCCCAACACCCTTGGATTTACTTTCCTTTATTTTACACACACAAACACACACCATTTCTCTTCAGAGCAATTTGTTTCATTACATATTGTAACAATTTATCTGTCTGCTTCCTGCCAGTTAGTGCACAGGCAAAAATGCTCAATGGCTCACAACAGATCATTTTCAAAAACATAATTTTCATCAAGCGATCTATTTTGTGTTGTAAAATTAAACCATGTGCTCTAGCTATAAAAAAGGTAGAAGATAGTGCCAGAGAAGAAGAGCTATCAAAATATTTTCTATAGATGGTCTCTGTAGGCCATAGGGTCTTTTTCATGTATTCCTTCTAGAAAGCCAGAACTTGGAGTTTAGACTTGAGTTTGGCTGCAACTCAGATTAGACCTATATTTGGAAGAAATGAAAGACCTGATGGATTTGTTTTGCCCAAGGCCTCACACTTTCCTTGGAGGGACTCCAAGGCCGCCCACACACCCTTGTCTTTTCCAGTTCCTGTAGCAGTAACAGAAAAAGAAATAACATGAGGCTCAATCCTACCACCCTTACACCCTCTGACCTCTCAAACAGTCCCATTGATTGGAGTGGGACTACTCAAGGTGTAAGGTCCTACTCACTGGGTGCATCTACAAGAGACAATTACTGTGGAGTGATCTAATTAGCTCCACAGTAAAGTGTCACTGTCTACATGAGCAGTGCTATTAGGCCAGAGTAAATTAAGTAACTCTGCTGTAGGATAGTACTGCCCAACACAAGTACTATTCTATGGTGGCATTATTTACTCCGCCTCAACACACATGGAGACAGTGACCAGGGCTGGTAAATGCATGTGCACATGGGCACTGTAGCACCCTCATGCCCCAGCCAACCACACTGCAACACATTGAGCCAGGTAGGAGCAGCCCCTGGCTGGCAGGCTGAACCCCTGGGCCTCCTGCTGTCTGGGGCTGTATTGCCCCAGCTTAACATGCTGTGGTCCTGGGCACATATGTAAATGCTGCACCCTGGAGCAATAAACTCTGTCATGAACTGTGCCAAAGTTTATTGCGTCATGCTAATTTCACATGTATATGCACCCACTGTGAGGAAGGAAGACAAGATCTAATCCCTAGCTTTTTTACACTACTGTATTTTGAAAAATGAAGACTTAGAGTATGGGCATATGAATATCTTACTTCTGGGTAAAAAGGGGCAAGGCTTTATTGTGCATAAACTGCTCTCCAGTCACTGCCCATATGCATGCACTTAATCCCAGTACTCCTCTTTCCTTGAGGGCTAAGATAATGACAACAGGCCAAATTCTTCTCTTGTCTAACATCATTGACACCTGGGGTTCCAACAGTGATACATGCTCCTTGTGCTTTCAGAATTAAGTTCTTTCCATAAGAGGCAAATTGTGCAGTCCTTAACAAAGACCTGCCACGTTCTCCCATGAGTCCTCAAAAGCTATCCTGAGAGTAATACCTTTAACACTGTTCTCTCTATGCTAAGTTTGTTACTTCTTAATCTGTATATGAATACAAGAATGAGTGTTGACTCAGAGTGAGGTGCACCAACTGTGTAGCTTTTACAATAGCCATTGCTTCATCGTCACAGAGTACCATGGAGAGGCTCTGTCACCACCTTGTCAATTGTACATCAGGGTGATGGGAGAAGGATGTGATGGAGTCTATAAGCAAAGACAAATGTCACAGAGGAAAAGAACCACAAAGTAAAAATATACATCATCTTTGTCAGTTCACATCTGAGCAGTTTCATATTAATTTCTCACAGGGAGGCCCACAAGCCAAGTAAAATACATCTTGTGACGTTAAGCTGAACTAGTGATGAACTCCCCTTGTGTATTTTGCTAATACTGATAAGCTTTTTCTTCCTAGATAGAGAGCAGTTAGAACAAAATAGTGTATGCTATTAAATTTCTATTTTTTTCTGGTATATATCAAAGAAATCTTATGAAATTAACTAACCTTACTGTATTTTTTTGGCTGATCCTTCTACCTATTTCAATGTTTCCTAATGTTTCTAAGATGACTGAAGGCTTCTCTATAAATTTATCAGGAATTCTAAGGGTGGCCATTCTAAGGGAAATGCTTGACTTGAGGGATTCAGCAAGGTGGAAAGAGGAATTCTAAGTAACCTTATATCTCCATGACAGTGTGCCATATTTCTGTTCATTTTACACCACTCCCTCATGTCCTGGTGGCGAGCAGTATTGCATTACAAGGCAAAACTTCCTTTCTCTGGTGGGAGGCCTTTACTTCTTAACTACTTTCCTATGATTTCTAAAGATTTCATCCTGTACACTGCACAAGGAAGATGCATTATGGGTTGAACCCTTACCCTGATATCATCAGTAAAGCAACACAATGGCAGAAGAAAACCCATGAGCTTCCCCCAAGATAAGGAAGCATCTCATTCTCAGCATACCTTGTCCCTTCTGGCCCATGGAAGAGAACAAAACAAAACAAAATAGAAAGACAAAAAAAAAAGTCAAACCCACATGACAATAACAATTATAATAATTCCTACAGGATTTTAAAACATTTTATGATCCGCTATACAAATATATATATACAAAGATCACTCAGTCAACCACTGAAATGCAACCACTGACACAGTGAAACATAGCAAGTGTTGAACAACCCTCAAAAGTGCTGAAGAATAATTTAAGACAATTTAACTAAAGATACTAGGCAAGGTCATCAGCCCAGGAACCTTGCACCACTAAAGTTAGTGCAAAGAAAGTGGGACTTTCTCCAAAGCCCCCCTTACCTGCTGCAGGGGGAGTTCCCAGTAGGCAAGAAGACAAGGGAACAAGCTCATCCCCGATACATCCTCATTATAACAAACTCCATTTATAATAAACTCCATGCTTTAAACAACCCAAACATGAAAATATTTTTTCATTATGATAATGCAGCAAATTGACCCAACTGATTATAGAGGACACCCTGTTTTTCATAAACTTTTTTCTCAGTCCCAAAGGGGATCATTATAATGAGGTTGTACTGTGGTTTCCTCCCTACAGCATCCAGTTCAGAGGTCTATGGCAGAGGGTGATACGTATGCAGAGGAAATGGCTGGAGACAATGATCTCCAGCATTTTCCTGACGGTACATGGTCGCTGAGAATATTATATTGGTCATATTCCCATTATGTTTGCATTAATGCATAATTGGCAACACATTTGTCTAAGTTGTAGGAACTTTTCCATGAAGTATCCAAATTTTTTTTTCCCTTCCATATGGGGGACAGGACAAGGAGCAAAGGACTCAAGAGGCAGCAGAGGAAATTTAGGTTTGAAATGAAGAGAAAACTTATGATTATGAGAGTGGTCAAACATTGGAACAGGCTACCTAGAGAAACTGTGGAATCTCCAACCCTGGAAATTTTGAAGAGCAATTTGGACAGACACTGGCTGGGATGGTTTAGTTAGAGATGATCCTGCCTTCAGCAGGGTGCTAGAGTAGGTGACCCTGTGAGGCACCTTCCAATCCTACTCTTCTATGACCCTATGTTCCTTATAATCAAGATTGTTTCATATTTTAAGATGTATTGCCCACTGAAAATATATTACAGATTTATATATACAGTCTATGATTAGGTAACGTACCACGCATTGTCTTAAGTAGGGAAAAAAAGCTCTTCTAGTTTGGAAGCTGAAGCTGAACTTAGGCTAGATGGTTTATACCAATCTGGGCTACCACTATAAAGAAATGGCTCAGTTCTGCTGTCATTGAAATCATAGTACTAAATCTTCAGCTGGAAGAAGTCAGTTGAAGACCTTGGATTTTTAGTGATGCGCTGCTGATTTGCACCAACTGTCCATCTGGATGAATAACAACATTCCCATTAAAATAGTGAGAGCTAAAAGTTATACGTAAAAATAAAGAAGTAATTTATAGTAGTTGCAATTCACAGAACTTAGTAACTGACCTTATACAAAGGGAAAATTCTACACAGCTGAGCTATAGTAATGCTCAGTGAGAGGTATAAACTAACATACTTTAGATTCACTAAAAGAAAATGAACTCATAAAGGCAGTATGCCTATTAAATTGTTCAGTAAACAGTCTTTGCTTTAAGATGTCTCATGAAATGACACAGATGATGTTCACTTTACACTTTTGTAGAAAAGGGAATTAAAAACATTCTCAATAAAATCTGTAAAAAAGAAATCTTGTTTTTAAGTATTTCCTGAATTGATCCCAAAACTGATGGGTTACAAATGGAATGTGTGTTGGATGATGGAATGAAATTTGTAGAGCGTTGAAGCCTCGTACTTCAGACAGTTCAGTTTGGTTCTGAATCTTATGTTAGTTCATATTTCTTGGTCTAGATCTAAGTAAACAAAGTGATTTCACTCAACTCATATGTCTCTAGTGTCCTACAAATGCAAGTTTTGAAACTGAATCCGAATCTTCTGTTTAGCTCCCTCATGAAACATTTTGCTAGCTGTAAGGAGTTAGGTAGAAGTCATATAAATGTCACTTATTATCCACTATTATTTGTTACAAACTTTTTCTAATTTTTCTCGTTTTCCTTCCTTGGCTGATTTAACTCAATAGTTAGCAGAACATGTTTTTGGTATAAATAGACTTTCCAGAAATCCTTTCACATTATTAAATGAAAACATCACTGATATTGTAATTATTTTATTGAGGTATTCATTTCTTCTGATGTGTGCAAGATGATTGAGCAACTCTTTTTTGAATGAGATCCTTTTAAATATTACTGACTTGCATATACCTACATTATCCTCATTTGCCTAGCTGGGTTAATGAAAGACCAAAGGGAATTTCTAGACAGAGAAAATTATCTTTCAGATTGCACTGACTGCTTGGTCTGCCTAAGAACAGGAATGGCAGCATGACAAGGGCTTTTAGGAGAAAATTGGTCTTTCATACGCTGAATAAGAATAATAGGCTAAGAACTTGTTCATGATTAGCTACTGCAGAATGTTTTATTTCTTTCTTCACAGTTTGAGAAGATTTTAAGTATCAATTAACAATTATTTGGACCTAATTGGGAAGATTTTACAGGCCTGGCCCTGTTCTCAGTGAAGTCCTAATACGATATGCTCATGCTGCATAATGCCATACTTCCATTACCATCAGTGGGGCTACTGCAAATTATACCACATGCCAACATGAAGATTAAAAGAATACATGCATGCTTTTGTGTAGGATACAAAAATAATTCAAAGCAACTATAATGCAGGAAAAAAGGAGGACCAGTATTGAAACTCACAAATAGCCCTTGCTTATGAGTATCTTTTCCGTGACAAGCTGGAGAAGTTGGAGAAAAAAGCACAGCTCATGTAGTTCTGGGCCCCAGCAAAAAGAATCAAGAAAAATAACTTTCACTAGTAAACTCAAGTGGATTGAATTAGTGTAGGTCTAAAGACAAGAATGAGATTTCATTCTGTTATATACATGTCCAGGCAGGAAACCTATACAGCATTATAGGTTTAGGCATAGTTTCACAAAGGGGCTTAGGCACAGTTTCAGGTGTCCTGTCACCTAGTAGAATCCTTGGGCCTCTGGCTTCCTGTACAATGCACTGGAGAGAGTTAGGAATGGGATTCACAGAAGCCAATATGCCAAATGGATGGTCATCTAACCTACTGATTAGGACATGTTGAGGATGGGGGCCAAAACTAACCTCTGCTCTCGAGTTTGTTAGGTCCCTTATTCCAGACAGGAGGGATTTTTAGCCATAGACCTTCTCCTGGAGTTAAGCACCCCAGCCAGGTCAGTGGTCTCTCATGAAAAAATCTTAGTACTTAAATTTCTGCCAGGGGGCATGTGTGTATTTATCTAAACCAGGATACCACCAAGCATCTGGGACAGCTATTTCATGCCTAAGGCCCAGCAGGATTCTTGAACTAGGTGTTTTTCCATATACCTCACCTACACAGCCAAAACTGGTGAGCATGCCAGTCTCAGGTATGAGCTAGGGTTGCCAACTCTGACTGAAGCTATTCAGAGAATTTTTTTTTCCCAACACAATGTAATGTCATTGATTGTACTGTTCAACCCATTCACAATATCAGTCTCCCAGACTGCTTTCAGTAGTCACCAGGAGATGGATGCTGATTCCAGTAGACTCTTGGCCAATCTGAGAGTGTTGGCAACCCTACATGAGACAGGCAGGGACAAGGCATTTTGGGGTTTGCCATCTGTGTGACCAACTGTAGCTGCTGTTAGGGGAGTCGCCTGGGAGATATAGGATATTCACTCTGTCTGACTTGGAACAGAAAGATGAACCCAGTTTTCCCTATGCCAAAAGAGCACCCGAAGCTAAAGTGCTTTCAGGAATGAAGCCATCGTATATTTTTTTATATATTAAGTGGGCCATGAGAAAGAGAAAGTGAAAACAGGTGATGAACTCTGCGGTCATACGCAGTCAGCTATCAGGATAGGATGGTTGTTCACATACACATGGAAGCTAAGGCACTAAAGGCCTGTAGGTTCTTCAAGGCTAGGTGGCAGCCATAAAAGGGTTTGTTTGTGGATCTGGGCTTTAAAGACTTATTCTGCATTCCATGTTTAAGGGCTGATTATGTAGGATTTACACACAAAATCTAGTCAAAGGGATAGAAATTTCTGTCAAGCTTTAACATACGTAATTGTCTTCACATTGTATGTCTTCTGGGAGGGAAGGGCATATAAAGAAATGGGGCAGGACTGGAGCCTCATGGAGTGGAAAGGAAAATGACCTCTAAGGAGTACAAACAACTCCCCTCTCAAATGCCATCAAGGCCGTGTGTAGATGAAACAAGGGGCATGCGTGCATGACACTTTAAAGTGGACTAAATGCTTTTGTACTGCATATGGGATGTTGGTGTTTGCATGTCTCGGCAGCGTATTGTGCATTAATTACAGCCGTTGTAGCAAATTTGCGGTGTAATGCACTTTAAATGACTTAGGGTTCAACAACCTAAAACGCCTCTGAGGAGTTTTAATTTGCTGCCCTATCAGCTGTAGAGTGAAGCACCAGGCTCTGTGCAGCTCAGGGGCTCTGCAGGAAGCCTTGCAGGCAGCCTGGCAGCAGCCTGGGAAAGCAGGCTCCACCCAAGAGAGCAAAACAAAAAGCAGTGAGCCTGATTGTTTCCCACCCCCCACCCCTTCCCCAGAGCCTGCCTCCTGGCCTGAGCTGCATAGGGGTCCGGTTCTTCCTACTGTGGCTGTGGTGCTGCCTGGGGGAGCGGGGGCAGTGTGCTGCTATCACAGAGGGAAGCACTAGCCCCCACCACAGCCCAGGGATTGCTCCACCGGCTGGCAGCTCACCCTCCCTTCCCTGCTGCCAGAGAGGCAGGTAAGTTGGGTGTGTGCATGACACAGGGGTTTAACTGGTCCTAAATTGAAGCAGTGTGTTTTTAAAAACACACTGCTTCAACTGGGCCCCTGTTTCATCTGCACACGCCCCAAGAAACAGACATAGCTGCCATAAAGAGAGAAGAGAATCATAGAATCATAGAAGTAGGGTCAGAAGGGATCTTGTAGATCTTCAAGTCAGACCCCCCCACCTGAGCAGGAGAAAAACTGGGTTCAAATGATCCCAGCTAGGTAGGCATCAAGCCTCTTTTTAAAGACCCCCAGGGTAGGAGCCAGCACCACTTCCTTTGGAAGTTGGCTCCAGATCCTAGCCACCCTAACTGTGAAGTAGGTCTTATGGATGTCTAATCTAAACCTACTCTCCAACAACTTATGGCCATTATTCCTTGTTATGCCAGGGGGCGCTAGGGAATACAAGGTCTCTCCCAAACCCTTCTGGTCCCCCCTAGTGAGTATATAGACAGTCACCAGGTCCCCCCTCAGCCTTCTCTTGTGAAGGCTGAACAGGTT
>NW_017728931.1:44771728-44785869 GCF_001723895.1 Crocodylus porosus | reverse complement strand
GACACCTGCATCCAGTGCTTTTGTGACCTGATCATAAAAGGCAATCAGGTTGGTCTGACATGACCTGCCCCTAATGAAACCATGCTGGTTGCCCTTGAGCATCATCCCTGAAGCTGGCCCATCATAGAAGTGCTCCATGATGATCTTCTCAAAGAGTTTCCCTAGGATTGAGGTAAGACTGATGGGCCTATAGTTGCCCAGGTCCTCCCTCCTCCCTTTTTTAAAGATGGGGACCACGTTGGCTATCTTCCAATCATCTGGCACCTGGCCTAAGCACCTAAAGCCATGGCAAGGTGCCAGCATTCTACTGGCAGAGGATGTGTATTGCTCCTTGACATAGAGCGCCACACCCCTGCCTTTCCTTCCTTCTCTATCCCACCTGTAAAGCCTCTAGCCCCTAATGCTAACTGCCCAGTTGTGGGATGAATCCCACCACATTTCTGAAAGCCCTATCATGTCTATGTGTGAACTGGCTATTCTGAGGGCGAGTTCCTCCTGTTTGTTCCCCATATTACGAGCATTGGTATATAGGCATTTAAGGCCTTGCATAGCTGTGTGTGCAACCCCCCAGTTTGGGACACTGTCTGGACCCCTGTTTCTTACCTGGGCATTCCTTGCCTTTGTCATGTGTCTTGCTCGGGTGGTGTCTCCTCGTCTTCCTGCAGCCCCCTCCCCCGGTGAGGCTAGTTTAAAGCTTGCCGTATGAGATCAGCCAACCTGGAAGAGAAGACACGCTTGCCTTTAGGAGAGAGGTGAAGCCCATCCCACCCCAGCAAGTCCCCCACCCAAAAGCATGGGTCATTATCTAGGAACCCAAGGCCTGCCTGGTGGCACCAACTGAGAAGAGAAAAGAAAAAGGGGGAGGCCTAAGTTTTACTCTACTGATTACCACCCAGCTGTCTCTGCAGCTAAGCTATCATGGGAATTACACATCCATCATGACTGATTTCTACCCCTGACTTCCCTACCTGTGACCAGGTCAGCCAGTTCATTTTTTGCAGTACCAGAGCCACATGCCTGCAGACTGCACCAGAGTAAGCCACTGGCCTCCTGGTCACATGCCACGCCAATGCACCACTGCCCTGACTGCTGTACTGCACACCTGCACAGGTGCCCCACTGTGGCAGCTTCCACAGCTGCACTGTGTGCTCATGCAGCCAGAGGTTCACCCTCTGCTCCCTGAGCATTGCTGTGCCAGAAGTGTGGACAAGAAGCAGAAGCTAGAGGAGAGAAGGAGAGCCCCTGGCAGGAGCCCTGGGGCTGTAACAGCCCCTCATGGGACTCATGTGTCCCATGGGCTGCTAGTTGGACAGCCTAATCTGGAAGGGATGGGAGGGATAGTGAGCCTATCCAAGCTGGTGGCTCCCCCCTTTCCCCTTGGGGTTCCCTCCCTTCCCGCCCCCCCGACCAGCAGGGATCTCCTCCTGCTCCCCACCCCACCTAACTTACTTTTGGCTCTTGGCGCTGTCCCAGGGAAGCAGGCAGAGAAGGGGAACCCACCTGCCCAGCCACTGCTGCTGCTGCTGCTGCTGCTGCTGCTGCTGCTGCTGCCAGGCTGCCGCTCTTTTTCGGGCTGAGGCTTGGACACAGAAAGGCAGTGGCTGAGCAGGCAGGTACACACATTAGTACAACATAAGCTGGATAATACAGATCAGAGATAAACCTGCCATGCAGTGGTGTAACTTGAAGCCACCTAAAAGTAGCTTAAAACTAGTTTAATATGTTCATGTGTGGACAATCTAGGGATTAAGAACTCCAGGAACCGCATCAGATTAACATGTAATGAAACCTTGATTTATATTCTGTCCACAAGGTGGTAGCATAACATCAACATTTAATGGAAAGATTTTTTTAATACCAGTCTGACACCCTGATGAGTTGTGGTATTTGGAGACGTGTCCCCAGTCTTTTCCTTCAGGACTTTTTAGTTAGGAGATAACATGAATTATTTAGTCCAAACAGCAGTGAACCAAGGAGGTGAATCTTCCTAAGCAAACACAGACAAGCATTCTGATTCTTTAAAAAAATGCTTTGAAGGAAGAATGGACCATAGACGCTAAAACTGGGTGTGTTAAATGAATTAAGTTGGTTTGGGAACTTTGATTTGTTTTCAGAAGTTGAGAGGGTGGCAATTGCTAAAGGTTGCTCATGACGGTTAAAATCAGCTGAGATTCAACTTTTGACTGGACTCAAACCCAGAAGGCTTTATTGTTAGAAGGTCCTGAGCATGGAACTTGCCTAAGTTTACTGGCTTTTGGGAAAGTATGCAATGGAGATGACAGCAGGGAGGAGGTGACAGCAGGGAGGTTACTGAAAGGGAAATACCCAAAAGATGTAACAGAAATTTCTAAGCAGGGCTAACTCGTGAGAGAACGGGATTTGCCAAAATTCAAAATGTGTCTCTAGCTCTGAAAAGATCTTCTTTGATGACTTTAACAGAAGCAGAGTTATGTCAGCACTGCTGACAAGCTCAGCCTCTACTACTAATAATACATTTATGTACTCAAACTACTGTACTGCTGTAGTAAAAATATGAACACAATACACTTTCTTGATTTACGTAAGTTTTTACTAAGGGCAAAGAACTCAAGGACCATCCGGAAGAGTCTGGTGCTGAACATTTAGACGTTATATTGAATTTTCAAAGACATTTACTTTTCAGGCACTGCAATTCAGGCCTGGCTAAAACAACATCTCTGTCCACATGTTTAAGGGCAACTTGCCCTAAAATCTCCATTTTCATAGGTTGCATGCTTCCATGCTTTCACTTTCCAGTAGTTGAGCTTTTTGAACTACAACATTCTTCCCATTTTTTTCTTTTTCAAGTTACTGCTACTGTCCTTTCCAGTTTAGCAAAGTGTTATGTTTTGTAATTCTTGGGTTTAAAAAAATGCTTAAGAATTGTTCCACTAACATCCATGTGTGAGAAACTCTAGCTCTAGTTAATGAAGGGAACCCTAACCACAGACAGGTGACAGGCAAGCACTGAGGGGTAGCCCAAGAGCAGAAAGTTCTGAGACTTTACCTCTGGCTGAAGACAAGGGTGAAAAAAAGTTCTGTGAGACTTGTGAAGTTGACCAGCCATACATGAACTATTGGGGAGATGACAAGATGCCTCAGGCTGGGTGCCTCTGAAATCCTACATAACACACATAACAGCAATTGCTTAGGTCTGTAGTAGCCTTTGACTACATACTTTCAAAGAACATGCGATACATTGCTTAAGTACAGAGAGCTACTTGGTATGTGGTCTGTACACAATGCACAAGTCAGCATGAAGTATTCAGAACAATTTTAATGTACATACACACTGCTGTTACTAATACGTAAATAATAACCACCAAACATCCCAAAATGAGTCCGAGGTACCAGTTTTTGCCAGGGACAACACAGTGAATTTAGAGTTCTAGGTCAAGAGAATTTTTTGAGTTATGACAGCCTTTTAAAAAAAACTTACAAAAATATCCAAAAGGTGAGGTCACCCCATGTTTGAATCTTGGTATCTGCTAAATGCTTGATATTTCTCAAATTTTCCTGGAAAATTCTAGCCTGACATAGGTTCACGCCTGTGAAATTTCCAGTGGGATAAATTTCATTTTGACAAAGTTATGCTGGAATTCCAAATTAAGTTTATCATGGAATGCCTTGTACTAACTTAGCTACAGGAGAATTTAGCATTTCTACATTTTATAATATACTCTCAGCTAGGGTGAAAATAGTTTTGTCTCTGCTACTATAGAGCTGAGCCAAAAATCAGAAAGACAAAAGGACAAAGACAAACCAAAAGACAAGCAGCATAGGCAGAGAAGAAGCCACAGTAAGAGAAAAACCATCCTACTGAAGAATTTGCTTGCCAGTTCACAGATAAGTATAAAAGCAACCTCTGTATAAACCAAGTCAGGCATTAGGAGATGATGAAAACATTAGGGATGACCTGTGGTAGAAAGAAGTTAACAAAAATGAGAAGGATAAAGTGGCAAAAAGAGGAAAGTTTGTCATTTTAAAAAATGCTGCTAATTATGACAGTCTGAAAACCAAGAAAATGCAAAAATGTTGGATCAGGTCTATACCAGAGAAATTCATCCAATAATTGCATGCTATTAAAAATGTCAAAACACAATAATAAAGATACTGTAGAGTTATTTGTCTGTTGCACAGCCAGCACATCCACACCAAATAAGGGTAAAAGTGATGTGTTAGCTCAGTGTGATGATGATGAGAATAGCTTTGTAAAGAGAAGGAAGGAAATGAAATGAGAAAAAAAGCAAAAGAGACAGCAGGGGAAAGAAATGAAAAATAGTAAAAATTGAGGGTTCCCTTGAGAGAATGAAAGATAATCAGCAAGAAGCTGTGATAGAGAAGTGTGATTTGTGGGAATTTCCAAAGAGATGCCCAGTAGGGCTGTATGAAGCTTTGGTTGCTGATTTGATTCGGTGGATATTTGGCTCAATTCGGTGGCCAAATCTCCAAATCTGAATCAAATTAGGAGACCCTTTAATCTCTCCAAATTGAATCAGAACCCTCCAAATCGATTCAGAGAGATTTGGAAAGATTCAACAATTCGGACACAGACACAGCTTAAATGTTTTTTCTACATAACAGGTGGCTCATGAATGCTGAGATGCTGGGGCAGATGGAGCATCCCACAGGAGCACGGGTCCCCAGTGTGCTCAGCAGCAGACCCAGAAGTGGACCAGAAGCACTTCCGGTTCACTTTCAGGTCTGTTGGGGAGTGCACAGGGAAGCCCCACCCTGTGCCTCCCTGGCTTGATGACTGGTGCCTCCAGGGTCTGGGGGGTCACCTGGGGTCCCCCCCGTGGCCAATCACTGAGCTAGGGGGAGCAGGGTCCTCCAAGCGCTCCACAGCGGTCCACTTCTGGGTTTGCCACCAAGCATGTGGGGGGCCTCCCCATGCTCCTGTGGGACACTCCATCTGCCCCAGCATCACAGCAGTCACAAGCCACACCTGGTACCTTGAGGTATGTTGAAAAAACATTTAAAGCTGTGTCTATGTCAAAATTGCTGATTCTCCAAATCAACATTGACTCTTCTGATTTGGATTTGGCCTAATTGAGTTGGGACAGTGATCTGAATCAATGAATCAAATCACTGTTTCTGATTCAGGCCAAATCTGAATCTGAATTGAATACAGCCCATTTCACACACTCCTAATGCCCAGGTATAAATTAGCCTAGCTACCCTGACTTCAGGGGAATTATGCTAATGCTGATCAGCTGAGAAGTCAAATGAGGACCTGGCCATCAGAACAGAGCATAACTATGAGGGCAACCAGGGCAGCCATCCCAGGCATCTACTTAGGGGGGCATTCAAAACCAGCAACTGCTAGATGATAATACTGCCAACAGTTCTGCACTGCTGCCCAGGGCATGGAACTGCCCTGCTATGTCACTGCATTAGAGCCCATAGTCTTAAATTTCCTTGACAAAAAATGCTTATCAAAAGAACTCAGCACTGATCCAACTCTGCTTCCATAAAATACAATGGGATTAGAATTAGGCCAGTCCTGAATGCTTCTGAAAATCCCATTTTATGTGCATACCAGTAATTTACATTCTTACCTTATTACATATTATAGGAGTAAATGTTATTTTTTTTCCACTGGAAAATGTGGGGAAAGACCCCATACCTCATTTGCAAGTGCCCTCTGCTTTTTGTCTCTTTTTTTTAATTATTTTTATTTGTCAGAAATTATAATGCACATCAAACTCAGGGTGGGAGACAGGGGAGAGAAAGGACAAATGGAGAGAGTATAAAAAACCTTGCCTCTAATAGCTTTACCTTAAGCACCTGTCAAAAAACAACTGACAAAGATCAACACCGTTCCTCCCTCCTGTCCTTGACTATTCTTGTATCACTTATCCAGTAGTATAACAAATGGTTGGTGACCAAGGCATCAGCCCTGGGTGCCCACTTAGGCCATGTACAGACATTTCATTTCTCCTGGGAGAGTCGCTGCCCTTCCAGGTGAAACCACAAGCGTACAGGTGTTCAGAACTTTTCTATCCAAGCAAAAATGGCCATTCTAGGTAAAAAATAACCTGGAAGCAATAATTTAAGGGTTAAATTATTCCCAAGAGAGTTTCTCCTTGGAGAGAAAATTTCTGTACACATTTACTTTTGAGAGAAAATGCATCACAGTCCTGCAGCATCCCAGGGAGTTTTGCTCCCTGGAAGACTGTGGCTGTGTCTACACAAGACACTTTATTCAAGATTAAAGCAAATTACTATGCAGTAAACATCACCATCTATATGTGCAGATATTACTGCACAGTAATTTGTGCTATTCAGCAGTTAATTTTCTACCTGTAAATACAAGTAACAGATCTACTCAGGAGTAATTACTGCACAGTACAGCATGTGTAGACAGCCGACAAGGAGAAAATGTGCTCCCTGTCAGACAGGCAGAAGGGGACAAGAGATTGTGGAGCAGGGGCCAAGACAGAGCATGGGGCCAGGGGACAACTGTCTCCTGGTGGGACCTGAGATGTTGCTCCCTGTCTCAAGAAGCTGCCTGCTGCTGGCAGGGGGGAGGCCACCACTTAAGCCCCATGACGGACAATGTTCCTCTGTCCCAGCATCAGGAAGATCCCAGTCCCTGCTCTACAATCATGGAGCAGGGGTTGGGAGCTTCATGCTGCTGGGGCAGTGGGACATTGACCCCACCATTTTTCAGCATGGGGATGCTAATACATGTAACACTAGAGTCTGCTGGACTGTGGTAATTACCACACTTGAGAAGACTCAATCGAGTCTCCTCCAAAACACTGTAATTGCAGCATGTTGGAGCAACTTCAATGTACATGTATAGGCACCCTATGAGACTGAACAATCTGACTCCAAGATGAGGTCTTTTGTTTTGAATAGTGTCGTGGACCTCTGGAGTGCCCTATATAAATAATAATATATTAAGGAATTAAAAGTCATTGTAGTTTTCCATTGCACTGTCTTGTTCATATAATTCTTTTTTTTCCAATTATGAACAGACATAATACTATTTTTATTATTATTGTATTGCAGTGGCACCTGGGAATCCTAGTCATGTACTGCGTCTCCATTATGCTAAGCACTGTACAGACACGGAACAACAAGCTTACCTAATGCATATGTCTACAGCTTGAAAAGGGCTGCTCCGACCCTGCTCTGCCTCCTTGAAGCAGCCAGGGGGAGCTCTAGGTTCCCCCTGGGTCAGAGGTGACCTGAGCAGGGTGCAGGGCCTAGGGCAAATCAGCCCATGCAGGGCCCCACCTTTGCCCTGGCCCCAGAGAAGCTGCTGCCACCATCAGCAACAGCATCAGTAGTGGGGTAGCGAGCAACTGGATGCAGAGCCACCGCTTTGCCCAGCTCCACAACATTGCTGCTCCACCTGGCTCTGTGGGGCCCCTCAAAGCATGAGGCCCAGGGCAGTCATTCTGATTCCACCGCCCTAGGGACAGCCCTGCCCTGGGTATTAGCCCAGGGGTTGACAGGGAGCACGGGGTCAGGAGAAAGCTGTCTTCTGGTGGGGGCTGGGAGCTGCCTGCTGCTGAGATGGGCTTCAGTGTCAGAACCTGGGTGGGGACAGCAACAGAGAGCTGGCAGCAGAGAGCTCCCAGCTCTGGCTCCCCTATCAGGGGCACAGGGCTGGGAAAGAGCTGTGGTGCAGGGGAAGGTCCCAGGCCTCTGCCCCAATCTGCCAGTGAGGCAGCTAGCAGTGAGCCCTCAGCTGGATGGGGACCTGCCCCTCCCCTGCAGCTGGCTGCGAAGTGTCCAAAATGGGGCAGTCCTCAGCCAGCTCTCAGCTGTATGTGCAGATTTCCCCATGCAGCCTGGGGTTGGCCAGGAACTGTCCCTGTCTGGGGCAGGTCCCAGCCAGCTCCAGGCTGGGTGGGGAACCTTCCCCATGGAGGGAGCTCCTGGCCTCTACTCTGCAATTGCAGAGCAGGGGCTAGGAGCTCCCTGCTGTAGAGGCAGGGAAACATTTTCCCCACCCAGGCTCCAGTGGTGGAGCCCACCCTAGCAACAGGCAGCTCCCAAAAGCAGGGAGCAATCTCTTACCCACTTCTGTCTAGCTAACTCTGAGTCAACCATCTAAATGTGCTTTACTGTGCAGTAATTACTCAGCAGTTAATTTGTTACTTGCATTTGCAGGTAGCAAAGTAACTGCTGAATAGAGCAAATTACTGCACAGTAAGGGTCTACAGGTGTAGACGGTGACACTCACTACGCAGTAATTTTCTCTACTGTGCAGTAGTGTCTTATGTAGATGTGCCCAATGAGAATGGGATGGGCTAAATTCCTTTTGCACACTACATCCTGCTATTCATAAAAACTATTTAAATAGGCTGTTTATAGATGACTGATGGGAAGGCATGGGGGGGCACATGCCCCCCTGACAGGGCATTCCCCAGCGCTGATGCCACCCGCAGCATCTGTGGGTGTTCACCAGCTCCGTCCCTGCCGCTGCTGCCATTGGCTTCTGTGAGTGCTCCCCAGACTCAGGAGGTGCCAGTCACCCATGAGGCTGCTAGTATTTTTACCGCTTATTAGCCTCAGCAGTCTTGGTGCATTGAATTCTGCCACAAGAATTCTGGAACTGGGCAGTTTCTGCTTATTCCCCTTAGGCAAATGATCAGGATTTTGACCATGAAGCAGAATGGCAATATGACCAGTTCCAGAATTCCAGTAGTCCCAAATTCAATGCACTAGAACAACTGAGACTAACCAGTGATAACAAATCTAAGTGAGACTATGGCTACTGGAAATGGGACAAATGTCAATATTGCCTCTCCTTTTCACAGAAACATACTTGGCTTTATGAAGAATAGGTTAACAAATATTTTAATACAAATAATAAATGTCAGCAAAGCTGCCAAAGCAAGCTCCAAACAGACTGACTTGTTTACAATCTGGACTAGTGCCTTAAAACCTGACTTGCTTATTCAACAGAAAATTAACCCTCAAAAGGATATCATCATTACTGCAGGGAAAAACTCCAGAAAGATAATACCCCTAACTCTCCCCAGCAGAACCCAGGACATTGACCATGTTTTATCACATCAGATGCCCTTGAAGTCACTCAGAATAAACAAGAGAATAAAGAGGTGTAGGTATACCTCACACGACAGCCTGGGTCACTGGGATTGCAAAGGCATTTGGCTCTGCACTCAACCCCCTGCCTTAATTTGAATTACTACTGCAACTAGCTTCTTGCATTGTTTAGGAGACTAAATTGTTCTTTCTAAGTATTTTGGTCACCCCAACTCAGATGTTATCTTCTCCTTTCCCACTGCAGTCTTGGCAACAAAATAAATGTACAAAGAAGAATGTTAAAGAAAAAGGCATTTTTTCAAGTTACAGTATGTGCAGTTCCTTTCTAGAGCAATGCTGACAAAAATGACTCTTTGAATTTGCTTAAGATGTCATCTGTGATTATCATAAAAATGTGGAGCAACAAGGGAATGTTCTTAGTGGTAACATACAAACATTCATCTTGGGATGGGGAAAAAAAAATGTAGAATATAGTTACTGGAGTTGTGGTACAGCACAATCAGTGACTTAAAACTTTGAAGACATGGTCATTGGTGCCAGAAACTCATTCTATCAAGGTACTATAACCTTTAGCAATCAAGTTTCTTAGAAGATGGTCTGTGGAATTATTATATAAAAGCCTTTAATCTTGTCTTTACCAATAGAAAATTGAGTCAGCCTTCCATTTCAAAGCTCAGTTGGTTTTGATTTGTACCATAAAATTAAACAGCCACATGGGGGAACTGAAGTGCTACTTGTCAGGCAGATTGTAGTGACAGATAAATGCAGCTGCATAGTGCAGAAGAACCATCTCTGAAACAGGGGCCACTCTCAGGCTCTAAGTTCCCCCACGCATCATCCATAAATCTCAATGACATAATTTAAGTGCGTAAGTTTCTAAGTGGACTAACCATGGGATCTTCTTTTATGGTGCCATAGATGGTATATATAATTGTATTTATTTAGAGTGGTTTTTCCTTATACCTTCACGATATGTGAAAAGTAAATTACTTGGCTTTCAAGTTTCACTTTTGTGGGATCACGAACCATTCACTAGAACTAGAAACAAAGCATTTACTATATCCAGATAAGCAATCATCATGAGCATACACAGTTAAACTGAGTCTCTAGACATCAGGCTACAGGTTTTTTTTGAACTTGAGGAAAAAGGGGGGAATAAGTGCCTTTTTTGCTTGAGTTAATGAAGAGGTAGCCATCGTCTTAATTGTAAACGGTGGAGGCATAACTATGTTCTCACTGATTCCTGTTCTAACATTACACATGTTTGTAAGCATTCATTTATAAGCAGACTTACTGAAGGAGAAGCATAACATTGCTGCACAGGTTAAAGGTGGAAGGAAAGCCAACTATTGTTTTGAGTCTGTCAGAGCAATTGTTCAGAAGGCAGCCCTGTACCTGTCATCCTTGGAAAAGTCCAGGAACCCAGTCCTCACCCTGCTGATTTTTGGTAAGATCCTAACAAGGTCTATATCGATTGAAAATAGCCAATGATCACTCCCTTATAGAAAAGTTGTAATAGAAGAAGAAATGTTTTCTATGGGTAATTTGAACTATCCTACAGAAATAATTAAAGAATTACATCCATATTTCAGAACCAGATTGTTGAATAATATGATTTTATTATTTGAGAAATAAATTACTCTCTTAAATTCCATATTTATAGAGTAATAGCTGCAAAAATCTATTGGGTTCACCTATATAAATTCTTAGGAGTTTTTCGCAACGGTGTTTCTTAATACCAAAATTAGCAAAATACTGGTATATTTAATACACTGTAGGAGCATCTACATGAGATGCTACCACACATTTATTTGGCAAACTACTCCACAGTAGTTACTGCACATTTATTTGGCAACCATTGATCCTTCCAGATCATGATGTATGCATGAGAGCTCACCCAGACCTTCAATGCATTTGCCTAGGCAGGAGTTTTGGAGGAGTGAAGGCTGCCCAGACCTTACATCCCCCCACTTTGGCCACTTAGACAAAATGCATATTTATTTCATACTTGATTATACAATTACTCTTGTATAATCTCTGTGCTAATACACTACGGTGCTGTATTATTCAGCTACTGCACAGTAGTGTCACAAAAAAGGCATTTGTTGTGCTACTGCACAGTAAGTCTAGTTACTGCACATTAATTTAGTACTTGATTATATTGTGAATAGTTTTCTGTGATGTCCTACTGCACAGTATTATTCAACTACTGCACAGTTATCATCCTGTATAGACACGCCCTGTGCATTGTACTTACACACGGTGAGAGCTTTTCTAGAAACTAATTCTATGGGTTATTTGCACTTGGTAAGAAACAATCTGGATGCAGTTATCTTTAAGAGTAATTGTCACACTGTTCCAAACATTACTGTACGTTAGACTAAGGGGCAAGAGCATTATCTTGACAGACAGACAGACATTGGAGATGTATGTTGTATTTTGATGTATAAAAGAAGCTTATTTTACCTTGTATAAGAGCACAAACTGGATCTGCTTTTGTTGGGTCAATATGACTGTGAAAGGATTTAGTTGTGATTTGTCAGGTTATATCAGCAATAGCAGTAATGATTATGCACAAGTTGGGGATACTACATACTTCAATTACTTTGTTGCACAAGCTAAAGGAGGTGAAAGCTAAACTAAATTCTCTCCTTTGGTCTTGTATTCGTGGCATCCAATAACAGTTCCAGTATAGCGTGAGTTGTGCATGAAGGCAGGATTGTCTGTGACCCCTCCTTTGCACATTGCCTAAGCTTAATGATGTGGGAGCTGTCAAAAGTGAATGAGATACTGACTGAATGTAGACAATGACCTATAAAATCTGTAGCAATTTTAGCTTCTTGTACTTGAAACATCAAATCCTGAAGTAAACTCAGGTGCAAAATATTCTCCCCTTTTACTATCTGAACCATGAGAGAGTGAAGTAGTGGAATTCCAGGCTGCATAGTTTGGAAAGGTGCTATAACTAAAGCCAACACTACATGAAATTCAAGGTAGACACTAGACAGCAGTTATCTCACAACCTGCAGTATGAAACTTAAATGGACGTGACCCAGTGGTGGAGCTGAGATAATTCTATAGTAATCCAGCTATGCAAGTAATTTCCCAGCTAGGGACATGTTTTCTCTGTGTTGCCTCATTGTAAACCAGCATATGATGGTCTCTTTAACCTTTGTGTTGAGCATGTAGCAAATCATAGAGACTTGGAAATCACAGAACTGCATGGTACACAGCTAATACTATCTACAATTTTGGATTTAAGTATCAAGGATACACAATATTATTTCTTTCATACCAAGGGGAGATCTTAGGGGGGATCCTTACTATACCTACCTCCATCCTGATGATGAAAATACTGAATCAGTACATAAGGCATGGGTTCATCACAGACACCAGTTAGATAACTGAAGGAGAGCAGCACCAGAGGGAAGCAAATGTTAGCAGAAGTAAAAAGTCTGTTTTGGATTCATGTTCTGAACTTGACACCAGTATACCAGGAAAGTTTCTGTGGGAGAGTTTGGAAGATTTCAGTTCATGTCTGGTGAAGCAACAAGCAGTCGTAAAATCTCCAGAGACAAGGGCCACCCAGAGTGCATCAGTTTATCAGCTGGACAGCTGTGCTGTGTCTACAAATGCCAAACCATAAGTATATTGGCAGGGGAAGCAAGAGTTGTGGCCAGCACATACAGAAGTGGCTCCTGAGTTTCTAAGTTGCCTGCCTTTCATAGTATTCTTAGTGTGCAGGCCAGATAGACAGCTCTGCTAAGACTGCTGTGCACCAAATAGTTTAAAAGTCTGCAGGGGGAGTTCTCTAATGTAGAGGAAGTCCTGGGTGGGTTTAAGAATGTCATAGCAATTTCTTTACCATCTGTACTATAGGAGATGTGGCTGAGTATCATGCTCAGGCTACCAAGAGAGAGAGTAAATGTGGTGCTGGGCTGTGTACTCAGGAATGCTCTAAGCCATACATGTGGCCTAATTTATGGGCTTTAGAACAGATGCAGAGGGAGTGAGTATGCAGGACTCATTTCTTGGCAGTGATCCTGGGCTTAGCCAAGTAATAGTGTAGACAAAATGGTAATGGCCAGAACATTGATCTAGACCCGATCTTGTTAATGCAAAAGGGCCAATTGCTGATGACAGGTAAATTTCCTTCTCTACACAAAACAGACTTAGCAAATACAAAGCTACTGGCAACCAAATAACTGCACTATGAAGGAGAACTTAGGTAGTAAGACAACAGAGATCTGCAGTATGTACTGCACAGAGCCTAAGGACTATGCAGAAGGTGTAATCATTCAACAGGGCATCATCCAAAATGCCCTCTGTACTTTTTTGCTAGATCTAAAGATGTATGTCAGCACCTACTGACATTTACAAAAGTATATATGTGAGTTAGATGCCCATCTCCCATTAAAAGGTAAAGCTTCTTCCCCCAGAGAGTATGAACTGTGTTTTCTGATTTGAACTACCAGCTATCTACAAGCACGATTTAAGGAAATGTGATGGTACAGCTTACTGCACCCTGGTTATGCCTAAAGATAAGCAGTAAAAAATTAAGTAAAGTAGAAATCCAGTAGCGTCTCAGATTATTCAAGATCTGACTTGGAACATAAATGAGAACAAAGCTTTACCTATCAATTATACGAGGCATTACTGGTTAAACCTGGCTTGAATTAAATTAAAAATAAGGCTTATGGTGACAACATTTTTCTTGTACTGTAGAAGAAGCCAGAGTGGCCAGAAAGTCATTTGAGAGAAAAGGAGCCAGGCAACTTAGTACGTTCCATTATTGCCCTCATTCTGAAGACAAAGGGTTGCTCAGTAAAGACCTCCACGAAGAGAAAGTGATTCTGCTCTCTTCAGAGAGCTTAGGAAGGAAAGGAGCCAAATTGGTGACCTTGCCAAAAAAAATTATGGTTTTGATGCAGGAATTACCAGTTGAAATTCCATGGCCCATGCCATACAGGAAATCAGACTAGATGATCACAAGGCTCCCTTTTGGCCATTATATCTGTGAAAAATCTCAGTGAAGCCTATACTAGTTTAGGTTCACCGGATCTTTTGTGACATTCTCAAAAAGGTTGTGGGGG
>NW_017728931.1:44751056-44771628 GCF_001723895.1 Crocodylus porosus | reverse complement strand
AAGTCGCAACAAAAAGTAGGGGGAGAGAATTGTTTAATAAATGCATATAAACAGGCTGAAAATTAGAAGAGCTGTTTTAACTGTCAGGAGTAGAATTTCTGGAGCAGTTTTCCAATTGAAGGAGTGGAATAAAAAAATTATCTAGTATTAGGATGGAGCATGGGCAAGTTATGAAAGGGATTTTATGATAAAAAGGAGGTGTACACCCAGTGGAAGGGACAGGCTATCACCAAAGACGAGTATACCTCCATTGCTTGGGCTTTTAGGGTGGCTGTTAGGAAAGCGAAAGCAGACATGGAACTAGGGCTAGCATCAAGGATCAAGGACAACAAAAAGTCCTTTTCTAAATACAAAGGGAGTATGAAGAAAGTGCTAGGTAATGTGGAGCCCTTGCAGAATATACTTGGCAATCTGGTGGTTGCACCAGAGGAAAAGGAAGACCTTTTTAACAATTTCTTTGCCTCCATTTTTTTGTGCAGGGACTGGGACTCCTCTCACCGAGATTCAGAAAGGACTCAGGAGTGACTCTGCCAGGCCTAGGGTCAGGGAGAACCAAGTTAGGGAACTTCTGGAGGGGCTAGACATTTTCAAATCAGCAGGTCCAGATGCTCTCCACCCCAGGGGGCTGAGGTAATTGGCAGGGGTTATTGAGGGGCCCCTGGCACGGCTTTACAAGCACATATGGTGCTCTGGCCAGGTGCCAGATGACTGGAAGAAGGTCAATATGGTCCCCATTTTCAAAAAAGGGAGGAGGGAGGACCCAGGCACTATAGGCACTGTTAGTCTTACTTCGATCCTGAGGAAGCTCTTTGAGAAGATTATCCAGGAGCATATATGGGAAGGACCACCAGGGGGGTGGAAAATGGTGCTCGGGGGCAACCAGCATGTGCGCATTAGGGGCAGGTCCTGTCAGACCAACCCGATTGCCTTCTATGATCAGGTCACAAAACCATTAGACGCAGGTGTTATGGTGGATGTAGTCTTTCTGAACTTCAGGAAGACCTTTGACACTGTCTCCCACCCCATTCTCATTACAAAGCTAGGCAAATGTGGCAATGATGCCTACACAGTCAGAAGGATCACAAACTAGCTGAGGGGTTGCAATCAGAGAGTGGTGGTGGATGGGTCATATTCCACCTGGAGGGATGTGGGCAGTGGAGTCCCCTAGGGCTTGGTTGTTAGGTCCGCACTGTTCAATTTCTTTATTAGCTACTTGGACAAAGGGGTGAAAAGCACCCTGTTCAAATTCACTGATTGCACCAAGATTTCGGGCAAGGTGGGCATGCTAGAAGGGAGGGACAGGATACATCTGGACCTGGACAGGTTACAGGGATGTGGAAATGAGAAAAGGGTGGGATTCAATACTGACCAGTGCAGGGTACTGCACTTGGGCAGTGAGAACCAGCAGCATATCTATAGGCTGGGGAACTCCCTTCTCGAAAGCACAGTGGCAGAAAGAGATCTTGGAATCATTATCAATTCCAAAATGAACATGGGCCGCCAATGTGAGGACGCGGTCAATAAAGCCAACCACACTTTGTCATGCATCCACAGATACATTCCAAGGAGGGCCAAGGAGGTGATCCTCCCCCTCTATGTGACACTGGTCAGCTCACAGTTAGAGTAGTGCGTCCAGTTCTGGGTGCCGCACTTTAGGAGAGATGTGGCCAGCATCGAGAGGGTCTAGAGGAGGGCCAGTCACATGATCCAGGGACAGCAAGGCAGACCCTATGAGAAGAGGCTACGGGACCTGAACCTGTTTAGCCTTCACAAGAGAAGGCTGAAAGGGGACCTGGTGGCCATCTATAAACTTTCCAGGGGGCACCAGCAGGGAATGGGAGAGAACCTGTTCACCTGAGCACCTCCTGGAGTAACAAGGAATAACGGCCATAAGTTGCTTGAGAGTAGGTTCAGTCTGGACATTAGAAAGCACTACTTCACAATCAGGGCAGCTAGGATCTGGAACCAACTTCCAAGGGAAGTGGTGCTGGCTCCTACCTTGGGGTTCCTTAAGAGGAGGCTTGACAATAACCTAGTTAGGGTTATATGAGCCCAGTATTCTCTTCTGTCCCAGGGCAGGGGGTTGGTTGGATTTGATGATCTACTTAGGTCCCTTCCGACCCTACATCTATGAATCTATGACATAGTTGCCTGTGATAGTACTAGTCTGAACTCAGTGACCCAGGAGGTCCTTTCCATTCCTGTGTTTCTATATTCTTACTTGTAAATTCCTATAGAAGTAGCATACTAATTTTACTTTTTCAAAGTGAATTTCTAGAGTGGTTCAGCTGTTCAGTTTTCAAATTTATAAGATAAATTCATCCCTGTTACATTTATGATGCTGTTCCTTTATTCATTAGATTTACAGGAGGAATTTACTCATGACTTCATAATTTCTGAAAGGAAGGTACACCCAGATTCCATAATTCCAATAACTTTATGTTCCACAAACTATAGTTATAATTCTATGAATTAAGAGATGATTATTCCAAAGTGCCTGCATCTGCATGAGATGTTGACTGTGCAGTAGCCCAAGACTACAGTCCAGTAACATCATGTGGCAGAAACTGTGACATGATACTACTGTGCAGTAGTCTAGGCCTAGTGCGCAGTCAGCATCACAAAAAGCCATTAATTGTGCTACTGTGCAGTAATGCAGGTTATGTTATTTAGTACTTGTTTATCTAAGATTAGAAGAGAGTGTTCATATTGTGCTAGTATTCAAAAGAGCAGAATAATTTTGGTAACTATAGGCTAGCAAGCGTGCTGTCAATCCTGTACAAAATAAGAGGACGTTGATATGGGATTCCACAGATCAAGAATGAAAAGATGGGCCATAATTGATATTAAGATAGTAATCTAGAAAACACATCTTGTGAAACAAAGCTAATTTCATGTGTATATAAATACTAAATGACTGTGCAGTAACAAATTGTTCCTAGGCACAGTGTTTACATATGCATTCGCACCACAACACACTGAGCCAGGGTGGAACAGCCCTGGCAGGTCAGCCTGCCAACCTGGGGCTGCTCTGCCCCAGTTTAACTTGCTGTTGAGTGGTTGGCTGGAGCATAATGGTGCTATCATGTGGGGCTAGCCCTGCACTGTAGCACCCTCATGCCCCAGCCAGCCTCAGTCACAATCTATACATGAGTTTCAGCACATGTAACTACTCCACTGTAGTATGATAGTACTTGTCCAGGACAGTACTATCCTACACCAGAGCTAATTCATTTACTGTGCCGTTATATGGGTGCACATGTAGATGGTGATGTTTATTGTGGAGCTGATTAGTCAGCTCTGTAGTAAAGTGCATGTGTAGATATATCCACTGTGTTATACTTTTCGCTATAGTGAATATATTAGAAAAAGAAGATTCAGCACTGGGCCACCATGTTTTTCCTCAAAATGTCCAAAAGGCTTTTCAAAACAATCAGAATGTTAATAAATACATGGACTCATACATAAGCATGGGAAGCAATCCAGATACTTAATTGCTATCCTTTATGAAATGTGTCAACGTGTATGCAAATGTGGGGGGTGTACAGATATACCAAATATTTTGGTATCATTACCTTTGGTATTGTCTAATGTAAAGTCTATCTTACATTGACTCTTGTGAATACTCATCAGCTCTAGAACCATAACTAATATTCCCTATGCACTGCTTTTATCTACAACATATTCACATGCCAGAATGCAGCACTAGAAAACCCCCCCCATCAACAATAGATTCAATATTCTTAATACACTTTATCTGCTTCCTATTTCTCCCAGGCACCAACACCAAGATCTGGAAAAAGTTCTAATTATTTGCAGTAGCAAATCCTTACCATTAGCCTGAATGCTGGCATAGAATCATGTAAACAAAAGCTAGTGTAAGGATATTAAAATTAATTTTGTCTGCATGTGAACTTACAATTCAGCTTATAAATATGGTAAATGTCATTTTTACATAGTTTCCAAATACAATCATAAATGTCCCTTATAATTAAATGTCTGTTTAGCTCTTGCTTTGAACTTTATCTTGTCTGTATGGAAATGTATTGTCTATGGGTTTGGGTTTTTTTGTATTTAATTACATGCCCTTAGTTTTGTCTACTGTCTGTGTCATAGATGTCTGGGGCTTGTTTTGTTACAAATCTCAGACACTGAAGCTTCAAACACATATATTTTAGGATTTATTTGGAAAATATTGTACATTCACTGCCATCCTGATTCAAAGCCCACTGAAGTCATGGCAGTTTTACTTCATTCTTTAAACAAAACTTGAATTAGGATTTATTGGAATGACCAGATTTAGGTCTGAAGTGACAGATTAGGAGTTCAACATTTTTAGGTGTTCAGATCTTGGTGTCTGATCCAGGCTTATCTCTGCCCATAAAGGGAAATAATATGCCTGTAACTGAAGAAAATGTTTTCCATATGTATAATAAACTATGTAATCTGCCTTTTTGTTCTTCATTATATTAAATCATTTAAGAAATGTCTGGCCAAGGCTCTTTCATTCACTGCTATTAACTTTAATAAACTTTGGAATACTGACAAAATTCCAGTATATTAGAAAAGAGTGATAATATTGTGCTAGTATTCAAATGAGCAGAATGATTTTGGTAACTATAGGCTAGCAAGCTTGCCATCAATCCGGTGTAAAATAAGGGGAAGAATGAAAAGATGGGCCATTATTGAACTGAAGATAGTAATCTGGAAAACACGCCTTGTTAAACAAAGGCAATTTTAAGTTTGTTTAAAAAAAGATAACTCAATAGATGTAATGTATTACATTGGGCATATGTACACAAGACATTTTCTGTGCAGTTGACTAATTAACTGCACAGTAAACATCTTAGGATCTGCCCATATGCCCCTGTTAGGGTGCACAAAACTAATAAACTCCGCAGCAGGGTAGTACTTGTAAATACAAGTATTAAATACAAGCACTACCTTGCTGCAGAGCTTTTTATTGTGCGGCAGCACACGTGTAGACTCTCACTGTCTGGCTAGGGCACAGAGGTGCTTCAGTGCCAGGGCTGCCTGTTGACTAGCCCCACACTGAAGCACCTTCAAGCCTCAGCCAGCCCCTCCACAACATACTGAGCTGGATTGGGTTAGCCCTGGGCTGGCAGACTGATTCCCTGCACTAGGGGCTGCTGCAACCTAGCCCAATGTGCTGTGGTCTGGGTGCATGTGCAAACGTGCACCTGGGAGCTTCCCAGGAACAATAAACTGCAGAGCAGTAAGTCCACAGTTTATTGCTGGCATGTACTGGAAGGTGTAGATGTGCCCATTGACGTTTATAAAGCATTTGGCTTAATATTGCATGTTAGAGAGTAAGCCAAGGAAAAGAGAAACAATAAAAAAATCAGAGATAGGGAACGGACAATTAAACATATAAGGTCAGTTTAAGAGGAATGCAGAAGCCTGCCTAAGGGAAAGCCCAAGTGGAAATATGACAACTGATCAAAACGATATTAGAATTGCTATTAAGCAATGACAGAACAATTATTGTCATTATTATACAGCACAAAGCATGTTTACACTTAAGCAGGCAAAATCAGGTGTTAATTTTCTGAGAAAGGCATCCATGAGAACTGTTAGACAGTGCAGAAAGAAACTCCTACAAGCTGGGTACATGAAATTAATTCAAAGCAATAAACTTCAGAGAAATTTGAACTGAAGTAAACTCCTCCTCAGTGCAGTGTCTACATGTGTGCCCAGAACAGCAGCAATTTGAGCTGGGATGGAGCAGTTTACGCCAGGGCCAGGGGCACTAGGGGTCAGCTTTGGCTCCAGGTGGCAACACCAGGAGGAAGAGGGGCTGACTGAAGCACTGAAGTGTTGAAAGTATGGTGGTATGTGGCTAGGTGGCAGGCAGGAGTCTGGCCCCCTGCTAGCTGGGCTGACCAGGTGCAATTTACATGCACTTCTGGGTCTGCCAGGGAGCGTGCTGGCCCCTCCATCCATGCTTTCCTGGCTCGGGCCAGCTGCAGGGGGATCCCTCCCAAACCCAGGAGGCACCAGTCACCAAGCCGGGGGTTGAGGGGAGGGGGGAAGCCCAGTGTACTCTCTGGTGGACCGGGAAGTGGACCGGAAGTGCTTCTGGTCCAATTCTGGGTCTGCTACCAAGTGAGCTGGGGAGTGCCCTGCACTCCTGTGGGACGCTGCATCTGCCCCAGCACCACAGTATTCAGAACCCTTGCTTCCTAGGGGTTTGTAGAAAAAAACATTTAAAGCTGTATCTACGTCTGGATCACTGAATCTGTCCAGATCTTTCTGAATTGGTTCGGAGGGTTCCGAATCAATTTGGAGAGATTAAAGTGTCCTCTGATTCAATCTGGATTTGGAAATTTGGCCACCACCACATTGGGCTGAATCTCTGCTGAATTGAATTGGGGACCAAAGCTTCATACAGCTCTACTAGCTACAGTACCAGAAACAACGTAGCTATTTTAATAAAGCATCCCACTTGAGCAAATTAGCTTTGCTGAGAAGCACCACATATGAGTCTGGGCATGGCACTGTGCTAAACTGGCTATCCTGCTTCTAGTGCCTGAGTTAGCTTGAGTATCACTGAACAGCCTAACAGAGCTGAAACTTGTAGCAATTTCACGTGAATTGCTGGAATTCATTCTACAGGTTTGGCAAACTGCTTTTGTAGTGTTATAGGAAAAAAAAAAAAAAACCACAAGCAATTTCACAAGACCCTACTGGGTCTTGAAAGTTATAGTGCAGGAATCCAACATCTTTTAGCTCATGGAATTTATACTGTGGATCAAAAAAAGAGTAAATAGGGATCTGGATATGTAGTGTAATTTATTATATACGAGGTCAATAGCAAGCTGTTGGGAAGTTAGCCAATTATGTAGGAATTTTCTCCTATAATTTAAATATTCTTCATGTCTTCATCCTGAAATCTGCAGAGTATCTACAGGGAGGTTGGAAGAATTTCACTTTCTAGTCTGCTGGCCAATATCAAATATTTCAATGCCAGATATTATTGTAACACACACAAGAGTCATGGGGAGATTCTTAAGGTTTTTAGAATGAACTGATATCATTGCTGATAGATCAAGTTTTATAGCAAACCTAAGGCAGAGAGGATGGGAGAAAAAGCCACTAGGTACACTGCTTCGAGTCTAATACTTTATACTAATGTCACCGTGGGCACCATTTTGCCTTAAGTTTTAAAAGGACATTATAATAGACTGTTCATAATGGTTAGATATAACTCACTTTGTTATTAGGTGTGGAGGCTGCTAAAAAATATTTCATTAGTTCTGGGGACAGTGACTTGTTATACACTTTGATATAAAAAGGTGATAGGAGTGACTCCAGAGGGAGAGGATCTAGGGCATGTTCTTAGGGCCTTGTTACACATTAATCTTAGGCAGCTCCTGGAGTTCTTAACCCCTGGATTATCCACACATTAACCCACAGCATTAGTTTTAAGCACATTTTAGGTGGCTTAAAGTTATGCCACTCAAGGGCATGTTTATCTTTGATCCATGTTACCCAGCTCATGTTCCACTGATGTTTTGGTTCTGGCACCAAGCCAACTCCCTCCTGCCCCCAAGGGTGTGATCTTCTCATCCACAGGGATGGGAACCAGCCTGAAAAGCACATGCCAGCTACCCAGATCATAGGGCATGGATAGGTCCAGGAGTGGAGTCTAGTGGAGGTCAGGGGAAAAACTAAGTAGCGGGCCAAATCTGGTCCCCATGAACCAGGGCTTCTTCTCCAAGGTGGGGGCAGTGGCTCTCCCAAAAACACCTTCCCTCACCATTCCCATCTCCCAGCCACCCTGGGAAGCATGACCAGAACCCCACACAACTCCATCCCAAAGCCCAGTTTATTAAAACTGGAGACCTTCTTTATTTCCTCTTATTTCTTTTAATTTTTTTTTTCTTCTCTTTGTTTCATCTGTCAGTGGCTGACTTCCTTCATTTCCCCACTCTTTCCCCACCTCCATTTCCTTTCCACCTCCCATTTCATTACCTACTTCCATCCCATTAACGCTCCACCTACCAGCTTCATGTTCTCAGCCCTCCCACCCAGCCCCTTTCTCACACTGTCCCCACCCACCTAGAGCAGGGATAGAAGTCTGCCCTGGCTAACCAGCTCTATAGCAGCAACTCAGAACTATAGCTCTTAGACCCACCCTGGCTCACCAGCCCTCTAGTGGCTATGCAGGTGGGATTTTTAGCTTTAAAGGGCAACTTCTCCAAACTCATGCAAGCACTAACATTGATCAACATTTGACTAACTCAAACTTCAACATATAACAAGGCCCTATTAGATGATTGGTGGAAGTAACCCTAGGGAGAGACAAGCTTGGGAATCAAGTGTAATGTATTTTAATGTTCATACTAAAACAGAAGCCCAATAGACATGGACTCTGGGGTCTTCAGTTCTCCTAGAATGGTATTTCAATCTTTTTGATTCTGTGCTATTGCTGGTATAGTACCCAGATACTCTCTGGGCTGGTGGAATATTCTACAGCACATGCCTAACTTCATGACCTCTTTGTACTGTGTATAATTTCAAGGTCATTCTATAGCAATCTTCTGCTGTTATTCAAAGTTGCCATTTACTTCACCACTCAAGAGTGCTAAAAAGTAAAACGGGAAATGACCAATCTCAGACATGGTATTGTTAGATCTATCATAACATATGACTCTTTAAACCTATTCCACCTTAACAACTGCAATAAGAAAAATGAATGAGTTAATCTATAACGTGCCCCCCCCTTCCTGCCTTCTGCCTAACTGCTATTTCAAGGGCTTAAAGATTAAGTGGGCATCCGTAGGGAGAAAGGAAACATCCTTATTTGACTAATATTTTTGGAATGCAATGTCTCTGTGCAGGCCTAGGGACTTTGATACTATTGTGAGATATGAACAAGAAAATGCAAATGTCAGAATAGCTTTAAAAATGAGCAGGTGGTTCTGACAGTGAGTTGCATTGTCTATTACTGCCCCAGGTTTGAAAACATAATTCAGATACTTGTTTGCTCCAAGGAATTCAGAGATCAGAAATAATAAATTTGGAGAAAGAGAACATATGAAAATCCATTAAATTTTCTGGATCATTCCTTCTCCAGACTAGAACTGTTCTCTTCAGTGTATTAACTCTTCCACCAGTGCTTTTTCCTGACTCAGCTGAGGCTTTCATAACCTTCCTGGGTACATCTACATATGTATTAATGTGCTTTTCTTAATGCACATTAAATGTAGTATCACCAATGTGAGGTACTAAATAAATGTGCATGATGGTGCCCTAATGCACAGTCCTGAAACCTGACATATTTTAAGTGACACTTAATGTGCAGTAACCCATTTTATATACATAATTGTATATTTTTATATGATACTTTAACGCACAATAAAATAGGCTACGGTGCAGTGAAGTTCACATGTAGACATGCCCCCTGTAAAATTTAGTTCACTATGATATTCAGAGAAATTGAGATTGTCATGAATAGTTGACAATTGTCATGAATAGTTGAAGAATTGTGAGAAAAAATGAACTTAATTTCACTCAACAGGTTTCAAATACATAAGATTATTTGTTTACTCGTTTTGGTGTACATTTTTAAATTCTAATCTTTCTGTTTCTTCCATCCCAGTTCTCCCCAGAACTGTGTAGGTTCAGGTCTTTTTAACAGTAAGGGTAATTCAGTCTTGAGGGAAAAAATGATTGGTCACTTAGAGTACTCTTACACATGCTCCAGGGGTAGGGGGGTGGTTCTTTAATTAGAGAGGCTCCAAGAACTCCTCTGATTAAAGTGCCACAGCATCTCATGTATCAGCATCCCCATACTTAAAAATGTCAGTGGGGGCACTTGAACTAAAGCTCAAACAACTAGCTTTAGCTCAAGTGTCTTCCCCCTGCCACCCAGACACACACTTTTAAGCACAGGGACGCTGATATATGAAATGCAAGAGGCTGCTGGAGTACATTAATGACCACACTCTAGCAGACTCAGTTAATTGAGTCTGCTTTGATATGCTTTAATTATAGAACATCAGAGCAGTCTTCCCACTTGTGTACAGAAAGGCACCCTTAGTCTTGAAATGAAGACTGATTCTCTTTCTAAAGGAAGTTATGGGCTTCAGAAAGGAATTACTGGGAGAGGTTAACACAGAGCCTGCTTTATATGCAGCAGATAATATTAAATGGGAATGGTGGTCCTTTCCAGTGTTAAAATCCAAAAAACTCAGATTTACATTGCCCTTTTACCCTTTCCATACAAAAAGTATAGACCGCCTGAATTTAGAATGGCACATTTCATTGAGATGCAAAACAAGACTTCCTTACCTTTTCACACAATATATTGATGTCTTACCATTGCTGTTTACTTGGCTATGCTCTGGGGCCAAGATCCTAGCAGCTTGACTAAGATTCACTATGAACCCTGTGGAAGGAGTAGCTCTCCACAGGTCCCTCATGCAATCAGTAGGATGTCAGAGGCTTAGGAAAATGATAAGGAGAATGGGTGTGGAAACTAATCTCAAAAATAGTTATCTGTTTTTAGACAACTGCAGTGAAAAGTTCTCTTGGCTTCTATGACACTGAATTTTGGAATTCATTGCTTACCTGGATCTCTGTCAACCTTATTACCAAGGTTACAATGGTCATAAATGGCTCTTGTATTCATTAACATAATTTCTTAAAGACATTTGGTCAGATTTATTACCAGAGACTCACCTACTGGATTGACAGATTTACAATGCCCAAAACTCAAGAAATACCAGTTTCGGTAATTAAACACAAGGAATTATTATATGAATCCTGTTGAAATAGACTAACCAAAGGATTTAATGTAACCTTCTTCAAGGTCAAGGAATGGGTGTGGTTTACACATTTTTGCTGCAAAAATAACTTCATTGATTAAATTATGTTAAGTTACATTTCATTTTCAAAGGTTTATGTCAGGTAACGGGGTAAAAGTTACTATGATCCAAGGTCATATATTATAATATGAATCAAATTTAAAAAAGATGTTTCATTATTTGGTTCAGGCAGATGGCTAAATGCAATATGTTAATAGGGATAAGAGTTATTTAAAATGTCAGTGGCCAGCTTTAACTGTGTCAAAAGTTTCAGGACAGAGAAAGAAGAGAGAGAAAATTAGGAATGAAATTCTGGCCTCACTGAAGGCAATGGCAAAACTCCAGTGACTTTAATAAGACCAGGATTTCACCTCTGAATAAAGCTTCCTCTTTCTAGATTTGTAATAATTAAAAGCAAGGCTGGTTCAGCTTTGTAAAAGTTGATGGAAGAGAAGTTTGCATACATGGTTGCAGCATGGGGCAACTTACATCTGAAAAAGAGCTAAAGAAAACTAGAGTGACCAGTCCCTTGTTATTCAAGTCACAACAATTCAGATGGTGGCTGCAGGGTAGAGAGAGGGGCTGGATTTCACTCTTCAATATGTACTAAAGGAGTGTTGGTCTCCAGTGGGGTAATTCACCAGTTCTTCAAGAAAACAGTTACAAAGATCTTTCGCATTCCTTTTTCTTCCTTTCCTCTGAATGCCTGATGTAAAGGAAAACCGCTAGTTTTTAATTCTGTTCATGAAGAACTTTTATATAAGTACAGAGACTTCCCTCCTCCTTTCCCCCTCTCTCCCACTGGCTTTTGCTGTTACGCAGCTTGAATCATATGGGGGAAAAGGGCTTATGAAAACAAAATTAAATGAAGTACAACTGCTCTCTACAATTCCCTGGCTTTCCATCCATCAGGTGAATTTCTCTAAGTCTGCAGAGCCATAGCTTCAGTATATTTTGTTCTTCATTTGTGTTGGAGAATGTGAAGTTTTACAGTTTGGTATTATGCTTTATGAAGAGGCTGGAAGGGAGGGTGTTCTCTGAAAGCTTGGCCCTGAGGCTTGGCAGTGACATTATAAAATGACTTTATCCCCAAACCAGATGTTCAAGTTGTTTTAATAATATCTTATGTTTCCTCCTCAAAATAAAACAAAAACTCACTGTATCAGAATGTTCCACAGCATTATAACACTACATTTTTTGCTATCTGCATTTTGCCCACCAGATGGTAGCGCTGAAATGAAATCAGAATGGTACTTTATCAAAAGACTTTCCATGTCCCACAGAGAGCAGATATGATAGCTCCTTATCATTAAAGATCTACTTAAATTGTGGTGAAACAGTTTTTCACAGCCTACTTATGGTGCGCAGAGCCCATTTCATGGGCTTTTCACAGTGGCCCCACCCCTTAGCACTGATTGGCAGAGAGGAACCAGAAGGAAGGAGGGACAAGGGGGAGGCTGCCATCTTGACTGCTGGCTACCCTCCGTGCCACACCACCCCCAGCAGTGATTGGTGGAGAGTCTCTGGCAGAGGAAGGAGGAATGAGGGGACAGCTGGGAAGGGAACTTCCCAGCAGTGAGGACCAGTGGCTTTCACAGGGGAGCCAGCATTTTATTTTTATTAAGGTTTTTGTTGTTGTTTTCACAGATTTCATGGACAATCCTGGGAAGTTTTTGAATTAAGTAAGTCTCTACTTATCATTCAAGCGGCTACTGGCAATGATCCAACTATATCATTCACACTAGTTACTGTGGACACCTATACACATGACTGATGCCTGCTCTGACATTAGAATGCTCCAGCAGCCTTGGCATTATGTGTATTCAGCATCACTATGTTTCAAAATGGTGGTGGGAATGCTTTAATTAAAGCTCATCAAATGAAGTTTATTTAAGCACTCCCACTGCCATTTTGAAGTGTGGGATGCAGGATATATGAGATGCTGCAGGCATTTTAATTAAATTAAAATACTAAACTAATTAAAATTCTTCCCCCCTCCCCCTGTATATTATCAAAACAACAAACAGTAATAAGAAAATCAATACAGTATTTGAAATGGTCCTTTCTCTGACCAGCTTAATATTCAGTTGCCCAATTTGCAATTTTGCCCCTCCTTTTTTCTAGTTTCCTTATCTTTATTTTAGCTCTTATTATTTAAGAGAGATGACTGCTGAAAAGGAAGCGTTTACAAATGGTGGTAACCACTGCTAACTGTAAAAGACTCTAAAACCTGATAAAAGTTGGAACACAAAGCTTATTTCTCTAGAAGACACCAGTCTTTATTTCTAATAGTATCACTAGACAGCCAAGAAGAAACAACTGCATACAATACCTAGTTTTAGCTTTACATGGAAAAGTTATTCTTGATCTTGCTTTGTATTTGATTTCTGAACTAACATGGCTACCAGAATTTTTTATGCTTTTCATTGAATTATTAACCTGCATACATAGGACAATGTGGTGCCTAGACATCCATCTAATCAGCTCATTAATAGGTAATGCAATAAGCAGCTCAGAGAGACAAGAATTGTTGCCTGGAACTCTTCCAGCAGATTTGTATAGACAACTCAGTTTAGGATGTAGCCTTTATCTCAGTTAGTGAATTCTATTTTAGTTTTAGATAGGTAGCTCAGCAAGACATTGCCAGTAGTAGTGTTTAAGGGAAGAGACTTCTTCATAGAAAAAGGGTAGTTAGTTTCTTCCTTCCCCACAGAAATCCAGTTAGTGACCATGCAGTAGTTTGGACATAAGGGATGTGTTTACATGTGTACTTTACCAAGCAATAGACTAATCTACTACACAGTAAAGCATCAGTGTCTGTACATACACAGAAATTATGGCTTGGTAGACTAATTTGGATAGTCCCATCAGACACAAGTACTATCTGGCGGCCCAGTAAAGTTTCTGTGCTTAAAAGCCCACGTAGACAGTGACAGGGCTAGCTAGGGCATGAGGGTGCTTCAGTGCAGGGCTAGCCGGCAGGCAGTCCCTGCAGTGAAGCACCCTGGGACCCCACCCAGCTCCTCCACTGCATGTAGAGCCCCAGGGCTGCTCCGATGGGGCTTCACATGCTGTAGAGCACCTGGCTGATGCACAAGGGTACTTCAGTAGAGGGGCTGCTCGTGCCTCAGCCGGCTACCCCACAGCATGTGTAACCCTATTGGAGCAGCCAGCCTAAGGTGTTTCAGCGTGGGGGTTGCAAGAGGATGTTTCAGCATGGGAGCTGCCTGCCAGCTAGCCCCACACTGAAACATCCTCATTCCCCAGCCAGTCTTTCTGCAGCATGTGGAGCCTAGTCAGATCAACCCTGGGCTGGCAGGCTGACCCCCTGGATCCCCTGCCATCCTGGTCTGCTCCTACAGGGCTCCATGTGCTGTGCACAAATGAACTCCAGAGATTTTTTTTTTTATGTGCATTAATTTCATGAGTAGACATGCCCAGACAGTACACACCATACACAGGTGTGTATGACAAGATTCTTCCCAGGTAAGTTTCTATTCATTCCAGCCAGGATCTATGTGAAATTTTAGCTAGTCATTGGGTTACTTTCCTTTTCCTTTGCCTTCATTTTGTCATGAGATAAATCCTAGCAATCAGCTTGAATAGTCATTAGCTCAGTTTAGATAGGGTATACCCTATATACAACTTTAATAACCTGATTTTTAATCCTTCTCTTATCTATCAAGTTCTGGGTCTCTTAGGTTACCAACAGACATTACAGTTGTCCTGGGTAAAACCATTTTCTCCTAGGACAAAGTATGATTATTGAGATAGAATTATAGAAAGAAAGACCAGAAGGGACATGTAAGATCATCAAGCCTGGTCCCCTGACATGAGCAGGAGGTAATTGGCTCAAACGTGCTCAACAAGGTATTTGTCCAGCCTCCTCTTAAAGACCACCAAAGATGGCGACTGCTCCACCTCCGCTGGAAGTATGTTCCAGATTCTAGTTACCTGTATGAAAAAGAAGTTTTTCCTTATGTCCAGCCAAAACTTTTCCTTGACTAGCTTGTGTCCTTTGCTCTGCATCTTCCGGGGGGTGGCTTTTCTGAAAAGTTGTTCTCCTAGATCCTGGTGTTCTACCTTGACATATTTGTAGGTGGCTATCAAGTCATCTCTCAGCCACGACTGACTGGTGCCTCCTGAATCTGGGGGTGGTACCCGCAGAAGCCGCTGGCGATGGCGGCCCGTTCAGGGGAGCACCAGCTCTACTGACAGCATCAGTGTCAGCCACTGGGAGGGGCACCAGTCCCTTTGGGGGGGGAATGTGCGCCCCCATACACCCCCTATCAGTTGCCTATGCTCTCAGCCTTCTTTTGCTCAGGCTGAACAAGCCTGGATCCCATCCCAAAGTCTCTCTTCATTAGGCCTGTCCCCTGGGTCCTTGATCATGTGTGTGGCCCTTCTCTGTACCCTTTTGAGCTTGTCCACATCCTTCTTGAAGTGTGGTGCCCAGAACTGGACACAGTACTCCAGCTGTGGCCTCACCAATGCCGAATAGAGGGGAAGGAGCACCTCTCTGGATCTATTGGCAATACATCTGCTGATGCATGCCAAAGTTCTATTTGCTCTGTTGGCAACTTTATCACACTGGTGGCTCATATTCATCCTCTGGTCAACTGATGCCTCTAGGTCCCTTTCTGATTCAGTGCCAGCCAGTGGACTACTGCCCATTGTATAGATATAGTGAGGGTTCTTCCTACCCAGATGAAGGACCTGGCATTTGTCTTTGTTGAACCTCATCTGGTTTGGTCAGCCCCTAGAACCTGCCTGTCAAGACCTTCCTGAATTCTTGACCTGTCCTCTGCTGTTCCAGACCTGATCAGGCCTTTCGACAACTATCCCATGGTCCTCATCCATGTGGGAACAAATGATGCAGCCCCAAGTAGTCCAGGCAGGGTCATGAGTGACTACATGAAGATGGGAACCAGGCTCAGAGGTTCAGGAGCACAGGTGGTCTTCTCATCCATTCTACCAGTCAGAGATCAAGGACAGCACCACAGCAACTGCACTAGAGAAGTCAACTCACAGCTTCAGAGCTGGTGTCACTGTATGGGATTTGGGTTTTTTGATCATGACCTGCACTTCCAGGATATGGCCCTGTTCAAGTGAGATGGACTATATCTCTCTCCAAGAGGTAAGAGTCTCTTCTCTTACAGGCTGGCTGATCTCCTTCACAGGACTTTAAACTAGGTTTGTCGGAGGACAGGGATGATGACGACAGGGAGAGGAGAGGTACGATGAAACACAAGCCATGTGCTGGAGCAGTCCAGGTGAGTAACAAGGGCCCTCCTAGGCAACAGAATGAGAGATTAGCAAGGGCACCTATTGTGGGGCTTAGATGCCTCTATACCAATGCTAGGAGCATGGGGAACAAGCAGAAGGAACTTGCACTCCTGCTTGCAAATAAAGAATTTGACCTGGTTGGGCTAACAGAAACCTGGTGGGATCCTACCCATGACTGGGCAGTGGGTATTGAGGGCTCCAGGCTGTATAGACAGGACAGAATGGGAGAAAAAAAAAAAAGTTGGGGAGGAGTTGTTCTCTATGTTAAGGAAAAATATACATCTTCTGTAGTCAAATTGGGACAAGAAGGGCAAATTGAGGTATTATGGGTCAGATTACAGGGGGGTCGGGGAGAAAGAGACCTAGCAGTAGGGGTCTATTACAGACCCTCACACCATGAGTTAGATGAGAGGATGAGTTAGAACTAGAATTCTCAAGGCAGCTCTCAGAGCCAGTGCGTTCAAAGGACCTGGTTGTCATGGGGGACTTAAACTTCCCAGACATCTGCTGGGAGAAGCAGGCAGCCATGTCTGCCCTTTCACATAAGTTTTTAACCTCCTTACAGGACTTCCACCAATTGCAGGGGGTACGTGGTCCCACCAGGGGTAATGCCTTGTTAGACTTGGTACTGGCCACAGGGGATGACTTGATGGGGGATATGCAGGTACAATGTAACCTAGGGAATAGTGACCACCTATTGATAGAGTTCACTATCTGGCAAAAGGTGGGGAAGATAACTAGTAGAGCAGAAGTGCTGGACTTCAGGAAGGCCAACTTTGGTAAACTCAGGAAATTAGTTAGGGAGGGACTGACTAGTAATAGCCTCACAGAGATGGGAGTCCAGGAAGGGTGGGCATTTCTCAAGGGACTAATCCTGCAGGCACAAAAAAAGACTATCCCAGACCACATAAAGGGGGGCAAAAAAAGCAAAGAAACCCTTTTGGCTGAGCTGGGAAATCAAGAAGATCCTGGTGAGGAAAAAAAGAAGCCTATAGGCTGTGGAAACAGGGGGCAGTCACCAAAGAGGAGTTCATCTGCTTGGCTCAAGCCTGCAGGGAAGCAGTGAGGAGAGCCAAAGTGGAGATGGAGCTTAGGCTGGCAACAAAAGTTAAGGAAAACAAAAAGTCATTTTTTAAGTACATAGGCAGCAAAAAGAAAGTGCAGGATAACTTAGGACCACTTTGGGATGAATAAGGAGAACTGGTAACAGATAGGATGGCTAAAGCAGAGGTTCTAAATGAATTCTTTGCATCTGTGTTTCTGGACATGAATATGAATACAAATCCCATTAGGACTTTAGATAAGCCCAGGTTAGATACCAACCCACCAGTGGTTCATACAGACCTAGTAAGGGGGCATCTGGAGGGGCTGAATGTATTTAAATCAACAGGCCCTGATGATCTTCACCCAAGGGTACTTAGGGTATTTTCTTGAGTCATAGCAGTCCCACTGGCACAACTGTTTGAGCACTCACGGTGCTCAGGACAAGTCCCAGAGGATGGAAAAAGGGCCAATGTGGTCCCTATTTTCAAGAAGGGGAGGAAGGAGGAACCAGGTGACTATAGGCCGGTTAGCCTCACCTCTATTCGTGGCAAGACCTTTGAGAAAATGGTTAAAGATCACATCTGCGGGGGACCAGCAGGTGAAATAATGCCAAGGGGGCAATCAGCATTGGTTCATAGCAGGCAGATCCTGCCTGACCAACCTAGTTTCATTTTATGACGAGGTCACAAAATGCTTGGATGTGGAAAGAGATAGATGTTGTTTACCTAGACTTTAAAAAGACTTTTGACACTGTGTCACACCCAATTCTTATAAATAAACTAAAAAATTGCAATGTAGATTATTACACAGTCCAGTGGGTAGAAAGTTGGCTTATGGGATACACCCAGACAGTGGTAGTAGACTGGTCAGTTTCTACCTGGAGAAGAGTAGGCAGCAAAGTCCCCCAGCGCTCTGTCCTGGGACTGGTACTATTCAATATTTTCATTAGTGACTTGGATAAGGGAGTAGCAAGCACCCTGTCCAAGTTTGCCGACGACACAAAACTATGGGGAGAGGTAGACACACTAGGGGGCAGGGAGCAAATCCAAGTGGATTTGGACAGGCTGGGGAGGTGGGGAGAACAGAATAGGATGAAGCTTAACAAGGATAAGTGTCATGTGTTGCACCTGGGGAGGAAGAATCGTCAGCACTCCTATAGTCTGGGAGGGACCATTTTAAGTAGCACAACTGCGGAAAGGGACCTCAGAGTCATAATTGACTCGAAAATGAACATGAGTCACCAATGTGATGAAGTAATGAGTAAAGCTAGTCTCAGTCTTTCTTGCATAAGTAGGTGCATCACAAACAGGTCTAGGGAGGTGATACTTCCCCTCCATGCAGCATTGGTTAAGCCGCAGCTGGAGTGGTGCGTCCAGTTTTGGTCACCACACTTCAGGAGGGATGTGGATAACCTGGAAAGGGTTCAGAGGAGGGCCATGCATCTGGTTAAAGGCCTACAAAAAATCCCCTATATGAACTGATTGGGAGACCTGAACCTCTTTAGCCTCCACAAGAGGAGGCTGGGAGGTGATCTTGTGGCTGCCTACAAACTCATCGGGGGGGGAGGGTCAGCAGGAAGTGGGGGATGTGATGTTTACCAGGGCAACAATTGGGGTAACTAGAAACAGTGGACACAAGTTAAAAGAGAGCAAATTCAGGCTGGACATCAGGAAAAAGTTCTTTACAGTGAGGGTCGCCAAAATATGGAATGGGTGTCCAAGGGAGGTGGTGTTGTCCCCTTCCTTGGAAATATTCAAAAGGAGATTGGACAGACACCTGGTTGGGGTTATCTGACCCCAGCGCTCTTTCCTGCCCAGGGCAGGGGGTCAGACTCGATGATTTAATAGGTCCCTTCTGACCCTAATAACTATGAAACTATGTGCCTACTTGTCCCCACAGTTTGGTATCATCCACAGACTTAATCATGGTATTTTTCACTCCCTCATCCAGGTCATTAATAACGATATTAAAGAGCATGGCCCCAAGCACTAACCCCTGTGGTACACCACTGGAAATGGCCTTCCAGGATGTGGCCACCCCATCAATTATAACTCATTGGGATTGGCCACTGAGCCAGCTCCTAACCCACTTCACTGTAGCCTGGTCTAGGCCAGTACTCTCCAACTTAACTGAGAGGATTTCATGGGAAACAGTGTCAAAGACCTTGATGAAATCTAGGTAGATGACATCCACCTCCTTTCCCATGTGCAGGTGGTCAGTTACTTGGTCATAGAAGGACACCAGGTTTGTTAGGCATGACCTCCCCTCTACAAAGCCATGCTGGTTGATTTTCAGTACCCCACTAGATGCGAGCTTGTGGTTGACAGCCTCCTTGACAATTTTTTCAAAGATCTTCCCCAGGACCCAAGTCAGACCGACCAGTCTATAGTTAGCAGGGTTGTCCTTCTTAAAGGTCTGTCCTTCTTAAAGATGGGAACCACATTCATCTTTTTCCAGTCATTAGGGACAACTCCTGAGTTCCACATCTCCTCGAACAGCCATGTACTCTCAGGTGAAGGTCGTCTGGACCAGACAACTTGAAAAAGTCAAAATGATCTTAGAGTGTCTTCACCTGTTCTGGACTGATTTTATGAGGACCGCTGTCATTGCCATATTCCCTGCGCCCCTGGTATGGTGACCTCTTCTCACCTGGTTTCAGGAAAACTGATGCAAAGTAATTATTAAGGAGCTCTGCCTTATCACAGGGGTCAACTGTGGGGTTCCCTTACATTTTCAGGAGGGGTGCCACAGTGGAGCTTGGTGTTTTCTTGCTTCCTATGTACCTATAGAAGGATTTTTTGTTGTTATCTTTAATATCAGTTGCCAGCTTGATGTCCATGGATGCTTTGGCTTTCTTTGTCTCATGTCTGCAGACCCTGGCCACATAAAAGTACGCTTCTCTGGATCCCAATCCATTTTTCCATTGCATATATGCTTCTTTTCTCTTTTTGAGAAGTTCCCTAATGACTCATCCAGGTCATTAATAAAGTGTGTCCTATCAGGAAAGTTTCTGAGCATGCCCATCATGCTCACAAGTACCAAATCCAGAAATATCCTTGTGAGACCATTTGGGGTGCCTGTGGCCTTGCTTAAGACCACAGTTTGGGCATGCTTGACAGCAACTACTGGAGCTAATGTCCTGGGATATCACAAAGTGCATATGAACAGTTTTCCTGCAACTGAATCATTGAATCAATAGCAGAAAAGTGGTTGTGTGTTCAGCTGTTCCCAGAACCCAAACTGGAAGAGTGATGTGTGGGTGTGGGGAATGGGGTAGGTCACCCGGTTGTGAGTCGCCCCAAAATCCCCGAATGGCCCCTGGAGAGGAGGGGGTACGCGCCGGACCGCTTGTGCCCCGTCAATCTCGCCTGCCACGTCTTGATGGAAAAAGGGGTTCACCCAAAGTGGGG
>NW_017728931.1:44741297-44750536 GCF_001723895.1 Crocodylus porosus | reverse complement strand
CCGGTCTCACCCCGGCCCGGTTTATGTTCCGGGAAACTTTAACTCCCCGGCCAGACTTCCAGGTCTGATCCCGGAAGTTGGACGGCCCGCCGGGCTTTCTCGCTCGGGCCGGGTCCCCTGGGGTCCTGGCCCCCTCACAGTGGGACTTCACTGTTTTGGGACAAACACTAGCATGACTGGTCCCAGGACATCTGTCCCCCGCCTTACTGTATTTCTGTTACTTCACTTTTATACAGGGATAAATTACTGGCTTGACTTCTCAACCAATGATCTGGAGGACTAGTGGACTGCTTTTCATTTACTGTTTGATTTGCATTGTTCAGCTGGCCTTACCAGCACGTAACACTCATGCTGGCCTAGGGCTCATCATTACTGAAACATGTAAGTCTTCCACAGTGATAAAAGATACACTTCCCAAAGAAGGATTTTTAATTTTAAAAATAAAAAATTATTAAGAAAACTCTTAAGAGAAACTACAAACTCCTGGAAAATATATTGGCCCTGTACCATTTTAAGCTTGCTACTAGATTTGTATCAAACCTTAGAAATTAAAGAAACCTGGAAACAAGAAAGTTTTAACTATTTTGGAGATTTGTTACCAGTCTGACACTGGAGTAGGATTGTTCAATTTTCCATGCTGTTTTGTGAACTTAGTCTAAGTCTCAAGGAGACTGGAGAACAGCCCATAAATTGAATTTGCATAAAGTGAACCCACTTTACAGTAGCAAATAGGGATAGGTTCCCATGAGGGGGAGGGAGGGAGAGAGGGAATGAGGCTGGTACTAGGGAAGGGGCAGGGGTGCCACTCCTGGGGCTGCACAAGGGAACAGAGTGGTACTCATCCCAGCCCCGGCTGCAGTGGCCCTGGGTGTGGCTGATGCCAGCTGTCTACAGCTGCTGGGCTGCACCATGCTCTGCCTGTCCCCACTCACCTCTGCTCCTGAGCTGTGCCTTGCCCTGGTGCAGGCAGCTGTTGTTAGCTGCTCCCAGGGCCACTGCAGCTGGGTCTGGAGTGAGTGCTGTGCCCCACACTGCCCAAGACTCCTCTTGTCTGCACTCACCCCAGCCCATGCTGGAGTGGCCCTGGGAGCAGCTGACAACAGCTGTTTCCACCACAGCACGTTGCAGCCCAGGAGCTGGCATAAGCTCAGGCACAGGGGAACAGAAGGAACATGGTGCAGACCAGTGGCTGCAGGCACCTGGTGCCGGCTGCTCCTGGGGCCACTGCAGCTGGGGCTGGGGTGAGTGGGGCCATATCTCTTTCCCCTCCCACCACAGACTTACCTGCTTGGGCAAGGGGGGCATCTATGCTGATCGCATAAGAATGAATTTACCTCACATATAATGAATTATGGGTCTAAATATGGTCATTGCATAAGAGCAAATTCACATATGAAGAACCTACATAAATCAAGGGAAAACTATTTCCTTTTGGGGGTTGGATTCTTTCCTTAAACTCCCATCTCAGAATATTAAAAAAATTGATATGAAATTTTTTTGTGAACCTGATGAGTTACACTCACCTCTCCACACTAGAATTGTGGTTCTTCTAAGAGAAAAGAGGGGGCATATGGGGACCCAATCATTTAAGCTCTCATTCATAGGGAGTCATTACTACAGGGAGAGTTCTATGCATGTCACAGGATGGGGTCCCCAGGGATGGCCATGATACCCCTAGGGCTCTTTGACTGTGCTAATCCTGCCCAATGGGTGCCCTCTTTCTCACCTGCCATGTCTTGTTGTACTATAATAAATAGGGAGGCTACCCTCTATTTTGTATTTTTGGGCACAGTCCTGATGGACCCCAGTGAACCCTGTGGGGTCTTGGACCCTTTTTGGGTCCCACTTCCAAATGGTTGCCTCTCAAGACACCTTCAGCCTTATGGGCTAAATGCGTGGCTCCAAACTGTCCCTTTACCATGCCCCAAGCATCACAGATGTTATACCGATGTTGTCTCTTTGAGTTGAGGCCTCAGCTTAGTCCAGCTTCTATAACTACACCCTCTGGCACTAGGGTCTGCTCTCCCCCTTGTCACTGCACCATCTGGCACTGGGCTCTGCCCTTTCCCTATCACTGCACCCGCACTGGTGCAGGGGTCTGGTCACCCCGAATACCATGCCCACTCTGGAACTGGGGTCACCACACTGTAGCAGGCTCCCAATGAGGCCTCTTCCTTCCCCAGTAGCCTCAACCCGATCCACCAATGTTATAAGACAGCATTCAAAATAATGCCCTGTGCTGTGTGGGGGGGCTCTGCCAGGAGCCCCCATCACCCACTCGCTTTCCCAGTCCCATCAGTGACTGCCTGCCCCTGCTCCCAGCTCTAAAAGGAAAAAAAAAAAAAGCAAAAAAGCCCCACACTCACCAGGTAATGCAGTGACCATCAGGGCTTCTGGGGGCTCATCACAGAGCGCCCCCATTCAGCACAGTGCAGTGGGGATTGCCCCCTGGCTTGGCAGAAGCCAGTGAATGCGGGACTTTGAAAAAAAAGGGAAAAAAAAAATAAAAAAGGCATGGACACTGGGGTGGGGGGGGCAGCCATTTATGGGGCTGGGAAAGTGGGTGGGGGATGGGGCCTGTTTGAGTTGAAGATTCAACCAATTTGGCAGAGATTGAATCTCTAAATCAGATTCAGCCGAATCGATTCAGGAAAGTGATTCGAATTACCAGATTGAATCACTTTCCCCCAAATTGGCTGAATCCAAATCCAAAGTGTATACTAGCCACTTTGCAAAGGCCTACTGCCTAGACTGAAGAGCATGGCAAAATACACACTGAGTTCTACACCAAATTTTCACCTCACTCTCTGTGTTGCAGTTCCTAGCCTACTTCTTGAATCCATTTTACCTGATCTTTTTTCCCTTTCTTGTCCATTCGGAATGTAAATTCTTTGGGACAACATTGTCTCTTCCTGCATGTCTGTAGCATGCCTTGTACAATGAAGCCCTTTTCCCATTTGGGGACCTGATATGCACTGTTGTGCAAATGATGAATACAATAAGTAGGAAGAACATAAAAACTAAATTCTCAAACTTTTTCTAAATGTTCATAGGACATCTGTATACCATGTTTGCTAAAAAATAAACCACCACTTGTGGAATAGAGTGATTCCATTAGGAAAAGAACACATTAAAAAGTTTGTTTGCTTCTAATATCAAGATTTTATTTTAAACCAATTGTAGTTTTAAAAGAACAGTTTCATAGTATCAGCAAATGATCCAACTTGTGGGGCAATTTTCCATTATCAAAGTCCTTTATGATAATTTTTATAGGAACCAGTAAGGAGAGAGAAACAAAACACTAAGTATCACAGTGCAAGGTCAGCTGAACCTGTGACCTCTCAGAATAGGTTTACCTCACCTGATAGTGTGTCCTATCAGGAACGTTTTTGAGCATGCCCTACATGCTCACTTCTACTCACATGTACCAAATCCAGAAATATACTTGTGAGACCATTTGGAGTGCCTGTGGCCTTGCTTAAGACCACAGTTCAGGCATGCTTGAGAGCAACTACTGGAGCTAATTCTGGAGTGCCTTCTCTGGCCTATTTCCAGAGTTGACATATACAGTTGGGAGTAAGTAGGATGAACTTGCAAAAGATGAATGAGGGCAGATATGATAGAAGTCCATAAAATAACAAGAGAAAGGAAATAGGGATTTACTATTTACTATTTTTACTATGCTATGTGACTAACTCTTTGTCCCATGACAACGTAGATTGTAGAGGCTGACAATGTAACCAGCTTCAAAAAAGAATTAGATAAATTCATGCAGGCTAGGTCTATCAGTGGGTATTACACATGATAGCAGGGCTCCAGCCTTCAAATTAAGATTTACCAGTCTTCTAAATGCTGTAAGATGAAAGGGAAGAGGGACAGGATACAGATTAGTCTGGACCGACCCTGAACATTTACTCTTCCTTTTGCCATCCTCTCCTACTGTGAGAGAGCATATACTGGACTAGATGGAATAGTGGTTTGATCCAGTATAGCATTTCTTATATTCTCATGCAAACATCCTGACTTAACTATGCTGCCACTGTGACATAGATATGCCTTCAGTCTCTCCATGACAGGGAAACCTGTAATTCACTCTGCTTTCAAACTGAATCTCTAGATTACAGCACTCCAGTTAAGCGAATGTGTTTCCTCAACAGGTGAAGCTGGTTTAATCTCTTCTATAAGCTTCCCTTCAGGGATAGTTAGGGAACTGCAGTGACTCACAACAGCATCTTCAAAACAAAGGTTTTTTTTAAACTTCTGCATAGGCAGAGAGCAACCATAGAAAAAGGATTAAAACAAACAACTAAACTACACACATCAGTCATCCGATTGATTTGTCTTCCTGTTATACCAAGGAGGCCTTGTGATGAAGCCAGACCCCAATGTGCTAGGCATTGTACAAATACAGACCAAAAAGATGCAACTGTTCCTGCCCCCAAAAGCTAACAATGGAGGTATAAGGCAGAATACAAGCATTTTCCTCAAAACTTAAGTAGCCCAGTTTATTCCAGGTCCTTTCACTCTTCTACAGACAGGGCTTCCATCTGCTTTTCTGTGAATCCTGAATTTACTACACTGTGCCTCAGGCCCATTGAACAGTTCTCAGATACCCCATTTACTTGAACCCAATTGAAGGGCACTGGCCCTATCCAAAGCTAGGTAGTAGTTGTGCTCTACCTGTACAGGGCCAAAACTGCAAAAGCCTTACCACATGAATAGCTATCAAAACACCAAGGCTGGGGACAGACATTACACATAAACCGGTGTAAGTGATCAGAAACTGATTTAAACCTGTAACAGAACAGATATTCAGTACATATAAACCAGTCTGAAAATGGCTGAAACTGGTTTGAGATAAATCTGCTTGAATGTAGTATCAGACTTAACTGATTTGACTTAAACCAGTTTATGCAAAGTCTGTCCCAGACCCTTCCTGGTTTAACTTAAACCAGAGTCCCCCAGCATCCCAGATACTTTGCAGCCCTGGGCGGGGCTCTCTGCTCCAGAAAGCTGGGTTGGTCCCTTCCCTCTGCTCCCTTGCTGGAGCTGCAGCAGAGAGGGCAGACACAGCAGCACCTACCTGGCTTCCCCCTGATCCCTACCTCCACCACTCCCTGATCAAGCAGGGATTCCCCCTCCCCTCTCCCACACCACAGACTGTAGCCAGCATGTGGTATGCTAGCTAATGCTGAGAGGTGTCTGTGCAAGGCAGACAGGACAGTGTCCACTTAGAGCTTTTTGGAGCCAATCAACAGGTCAGCTGGTAATGTCCCTCTGTTCCTTCCTTGGAAAAAGTTGTTTAAGAAGAGCTTGAACTCATGAGAGAGGCTTTTGTTACCTTGGTGGGCTGATAAACACTGTGTTATCAACTCCCTGCTGGGTTGGTCAGGAGCATGGGGGGGGGAACCCCTCCCTAGTCAGAGCATCCTGCCGGGGCCTGGCCAGACACCCCCCTCAGCTCAGCACTGTAGAAGGGATGTGTGGCAGTCCCATGTGCTGATTTAGAGGGGGCTTCAGAATAAGGCCCCCTGAGTAGCTTGCATACCAGCAGCAGCATCTGGCATGTGAGCTATCTAGGCAGTGGCAGCAGCAGCTGGGATCTTTGAGTCTCTGTAGTCTGGTAAGACTCTCTCATGCTCACACCACCACTCTCTGGCTTTTCTGCCGAGGGCACCAAAATTCTTAGTTATGCCTCTGTGGCCTGGTTTGCAAGTGTCGAGTTCTGACAGGCCAACTGAAAGTCTTAGAATAAAGGATGGTTTGAGGTGACTTCAAGTTAGAATCTGGCACATTCAAACTCCTAATGTCCAGTTGTCATTCTAAGAATCTCAACAGTGATTTTTATCAGTCTTTGTCCTCCCTCCCAAACAACATGGTTCAGTGAGTATAAACACCTATTCCACTTAGCACTGAAAACTTTACCCTCTGATACAAATATATCCATTCTCAGGTGTCCCTATTGAACCCTATGGGACACAGGCAGGTTAATTAAGATACAGCATAGGATTTAAAAACAGAAGAAATAGAGACTCAGCTGCTCCCAGTAATATTATAAATAACTGAGCTAAACTCCAAACTAAAAAAAGAGCTGTTAAGTCAAGCAATATGCTTGAGTGCCTATTAAGAATATCAGTTTGTCTTGATTCTAAATACTACTATGCAGACATAAAACCTAACTTTTCATTATATATAAGGTCTATAATTGAAAATGCAACTGAAATGCAAGTTGCTAAGTAACAAACAAACAAAGGGCTACCACAAGAATAAGAAATGTAAAGTGCTGTTCAATCTAACCATGGCCATTAGGCTCAAACCAGGCAGTTACAACAATTACATCAGGATATATGAAACTTTCTCCTCTCCTGTTCTCCTCAATTTGTTTCTAGAGGCATGACTATGTGCCCAGGTGCCCAGGACAGCTGCCACATACAGAGGCAGCAGTGGCTTCCAGTTGCCCAAATACTGGTATGATTCTGCAGCAATAGCTGTTTTTTCAACCCCTCCCCACCAAGTCAGCATCTGAGGCACCTGCCACTGTCACTCCACCCTAGTTATGCCAGTGCTCGTCTCCTTTTGCATCCTTCCTTGTACAGAGTGTGACAATTTTGCTCCTAATAAGAAGTTACTGGAATTTTAATGCATGTATTTATGCATCACTTCACTATTAAAGCAGAACTAAAGTCTTCAGGGATTTCCAGAATCCTCTATCTGAGACTTTACATAGATTAGGGCCTCAAGTCAGCAAGGTATTTAAATAACTGTGTAAGAGTTTACCTACACTGCAAAAGCAGTAGTCACATGTCTACATGAGATGCTACGTCACCATAGTGACAAACTACATTGTTGTAAGTGATTGCTATGGCGACAGAGTGCATGGGCATGAATCACAATGCTGATGCTACTGAGCAGTAGCATAGGAAAAAACCTGTGTGGCATTGGGACTGCACAGTAACACCAATTACTGCTCAAGAAAATACTAAATGACTGCACAGTAACAACTGAGCAGTCTGGTGCATGTGTAGACGTGCCCGACTGAAGTGTAGTGCAGTTACTCAAGCCAGCTTTCAATTAGCAGGCTTTGATATCCATGTTGGTGTGGTAAGCTAAACATTTAAGTATTTACTCAGCTTCTTTGGCAGATTTTGTAGCCTTCACTGAATTGTGTGCTGCCACAGCCAATATACCACTGCTAGTTACTCTACAACTTGCTCAGTGACTTCAGTGGAAACATTCACTAACTTCAAGCCCAAGAACAGTTTCACTGATTTTGAGGCAACTACAGACATTCATTAAGTACATACCTAGCTGTTTCATTGCATGGAAAATGGTGGTGCCCAATTACCTAGAAGCAATGGGTTTAACTCAATACAACTGTCATAGCCTTCCATTAAAAGATAAATTCATATTGCTTCTCCTCTATGCTTCTAACCCCAGTTTGACACAGATGATGATCTGAAATCTTATCATATAGCATGTGGTGATATAGCTCTAAATGTGTGCAGGTAGAGAACCAGGCTGGAATGAAGATGGGGGCTAGGCAGCAAGTAATTAAAACACATTGTACTTTGCAAAGCAGGGCTCTATAAGTGTTCATTTCTTATTTATAGGGCAGGGAAAAGGAAACATTCTTCAAATTGCCTCTATATCCTACCAAACCTCAGAATATGATGGGAGAAAGTCAGAGTTGGTGAAAAATATGTGAACATGTGACTTTATGCAACTGGCAAAATTCTTTGACTTACTTTTACAAGACATTGGACTAGAGGATATTGTGGTCCCACCTAGCCTTAAAAATATATGACCCTGGAATTTTTATTTATTTTTTGCTAAAGACAGTGATATTTCCATCTCTCAGTCTTCAACACACCTCTTCAGGGAAACTTTTAGTACTTCTTTTGCCCACCCCCACTTTCTTTTCCTTGAATGAAACAAAATGAAAGATGAACAAAAAGATATACTGCTATATTTTTTTCAAACTTTCATAACTTTGAAGAAGTTGCAGGGTTATGTTTAATTTTTTTTTTCTACTCATGTACCTTTACCCAGCTGAGGTTGTTTCTAAAGGTTACAGAGTCAAAAAGAAAAAAGCCAAACAGGCATCTTTCCTTTTTGTTGTATTCAGTGGCAAAAGGGAGTAGGAGCCAGAAATGGAAAAAAATAGGAAAACAACTTCTGATATTTGTTTTCTGTTTCTTCTAAATTTTCATTTTTGTTGTTGAAAACGTCATGACAAAAATTTGGTTTGGAATAAGGCCATTTTTTATTAGGATATTTTGCTCCAAATATTTTTCAATCAGCTCCAAATAAAACCTGCTGAGCTGAACTTTTCCTTATTTGAGTCTAGAGAGACCAGTTTTAGGACAAATCAACAAGACATAGACAATTCATAATACGCTCCCCAGGCATTCTCTCTTCTCAAGCCAAACAGCTGCCCTACTTAATTTCTTTTTCTGTTCTTATGCAAAAGTTTGCTCCTCCCCTTAATTTTATAAACATTCCACATATTTCATTTGATCATTCTTGAAGTTAGGATTGCTTGAAAATTATCTGTTGAACTGTTTGATTGAAAACTATTTGTCTGGGGGTTTTTTTTGAGAAAACATTTCTTTTTTGCAAAAAGTACTTACCCTCTGTGGAACATTTCAAGTCTTCTTTGACAAACCAAATGCTGGAAGAATAAAAAGTTGAAGTTTTCATTCTTTAATGAAAAATAGTCAGAGTTTTCTATGGAAAAGAAAAAAATCAAATCAACTTTATTCAAAGCACCTACCTAATGAAATTCTTCATAACAATTTTTCTCAATTACTGGGTGTGCAGTGGCATACTAAAATTGAATAAGGTTTTGGTGAATTCTTGTAAATAATGTTTTCCCATTTCATTTCCCCAAGGTAATGTTCAGAATCTGACAATGAGAAACTGAAGACTTTTCATTTCATGTTAACTAGGCCAAGTTTAAAATCAACCTAACCTACATATACAGGCTTGTCCTTCATTCAATTCTAATAGGCGCTGCCTGAGGTTGCTATTTTGGAAAATTGTAGTTTCAGGGATATGTTTGTAAATAAATTTCAGCATATAATAAGAATATAGGAAAGATTAAACCTTTCACCTATTTGAAGTTAAAAAAAACTCTCTCTCAGTTCGTTTTCTTTGGAGGCTCATTGAATAACAAATCCTTAGGCACACATTGTTGGTGAGACAAAAGGTATATATTTGCAAATAGGGTCAGAGGGAGA
>NW_017728931.1:44735020-44741286 GCF_001723895.1 Crocodylus porosus | reverse complement strand
TGGAGTTTTTCCTTCAGTTTCCAACCCCCCCCCTTCCCTCTCTCATTAAGGAGACAAGGAGGGCTGGCAGCCGTGCTTATTCAAAGGACAACACTATTGATGGGAGCTAACAGCTATTGATAATGCATTTTTTAATAATATTTCTAACATATTTATAACTGGACCAGAGCAAACCCATATCAGTATAAAACAACATTTTATAGTGAGAGAGGGTGTATCAACAACCTAGTTCTATGAAGATAGTTTCTTTTTGGAAGTGGCTTTTGCTACATTTATTATAACATACTCTTGATATACAGTGTATTTAAGAGTTTTGACCAAGAAAAGTTTCCAAGTAAACTAGATTCCATAGGTATACAACTCTATCAGAGTAGTTCTCAGCCTTTTTAATAATAGGATACAGGTAGTCCTCAGACATACAATGCAATTGGTTCCTGAAAACAGCAATTGGATCCTGAAATGTCATAACCCAGAACCAATTTTCCATTAGGAACAGCGTTACAAATGGGGATTGGTTTCTTTATGATGGTTAATACTACATGCAGCTGGTACATGGCAGAAGGGGAAGGGAAGGGGCATGGTGGGTTATGACGGGACTGCTGCCCCCCGAAAATTCACCACAGCCCCCACTGCCCACCTGGAGTGCAGGGGGCACTCCTTGCCCTTTTATCCTCCCACCCCAGGCTTTGCTACAGCATAAAAAGCCCCATATCACCCAGGCAGAGGAGCCAGAGCAGAACAACTGGTGCAAAGTGTGAGGACAACCCTTTTTCCCCTTCCCCGCTGCCCCATGTGCAAAACTCATTAGTTATACTTCTGGTGATTATCTCTAGGCCTTATCCCTGCTGATTACATAGCCTACTTTTATCACATCATAAACAGCATTGTTTTTTAAGCAAAATGACATAAATCTCCATTCTGCTGCTCATGGCCCTAGGTTTGATCCCTGTTTATGATTGCAGAATTGGTATGCATATACTTCTATAAGCACAGTATATTACAGAGGTTCACCATGACAGGGAAGATGCAGGAAGAAACATAAGTAGGAGGAAAGCTATCCTTCTCAATGTTATGTGCAGTGTCTTATGAGAAAAGAATAATTAAGTCTCTTCTGTAGAACTACTAAGTAACAGCATGATCTAGCAAAACTAATAGTCATATTAATAAAACTGAACATTTGATTGCCTCTCGGCTGTATCCAGCCAGCTCTCAAAATGATTCATACATTCCCTTTTCTTTGACAGCATGCAAAATTCTCACTTTCTCCAACAAGTTCTTCTGCTGAAATCAGACCTCAAGAGTTGCCTTTTTTGCCTCAGGTGCAGAATCCCTGTTGGCAATAGAAGGTCAAAGTGTTCCTTGTACATCAAGCCAGAAATCTGGGAAACACCATTCCTACATACATTGGAAAGGCAACTGAATTTTTGCTCAGTAAGATTACTGTCCCCATTAAGAGACCGATCCATTCCCCTTCTGTGCCAGTGGAAAAAAAAATGTAAATGGCTCTGCTCGAGCAATTCTGACTGTATAACAACCCAAGATGACTTTTCTTTCTGAGGGACACTGCAGAGAAGCAGCTGTTACCATTTTAATTTACATATAGAAGATATCTACTTTCTTTGCCTAGTTTCTTGGGGTAAAGCAGCTGACATTTTTTTTCTGAGTTCAACATGTTAAAACTGCTTTGAGCAGGGGGTTGGACTAGATGACCTCCAACCATACTGCATGATTGCATCTTAAAAGTAATGGCTGGAACTTTCAAATAATATTGAAATAACTGTGTGTAAGAATTATACACTTACATATTTTTTCAAGATCCATTTGGGAATGATTAAACTCAGATTACATATTTCTGTGTGATTAGACAGGACTTTCAACTGAGAAGTTCCACAAGACAGAATACCACCAAACAAGTAAAATATTTATTGACTATTTTGCTATTTTTTTGGTGGTGAAGGTCAGGGTGGGGGCAGTATTCCAAATAAGTTGGACCTATTCACAGGTACTACCAAAGGCTTAGGACTCTTCCCTACCATGGAAGTATTCCTGAAATCACACAAGTATGACTGCTGACTGCCACAGAAAGGAGTCATCAATTAAAGAAAGACATCTACAAGAGGACTATATATTAACAGCACCAGCATTATTGGATGGAAGATGCTCAGCAGCGAACCCACAAGCGGACCGGAAGTACTTCCAGTCCACTTCTAGGTCTGCCAGGGAGCATATGCCACCCCACCGCGTGCATCTCCCTGGCTTGGCAATCGGCCATAGGGGGACCCCAGGTGCCCCTCAGATCCAGCAGGCACCAGTTGATGAGCGAGGGAGGTATGGAGGGGGGCCACTGTGCGCTTCCTGGTACAGTCAAAAGTGCTTCTGGTCCACTTCTGGGTCTGCTGCCAAGCACGCTGGGGAGCCGCCTGTGCTTCTGTGGGACACTCCTTGCACCCCAGCATCTCAGCATTCATGAGCCCCTGCTACCTAGAGGTATGTAGAAAAAAAAACATTTAAATCTGTCTCTACATACAAATTGCTGAACCTCTCCGATTCAATTAAAGGGTCCTCTGATTTAGTTTGAATTCAGAGATTTGGCCACTGAATCAGGCTAAATTTCCACCAAATAGAATCAGGGACTGAAGCTTTGCACATTCCTAATGTCAGCCAAATCCAGCCACCACCACAGACTTCCAGTCAAAATACACACATACAAAGTATCTGTAGAATGGAGGACAGGGTAAGCGACTGCAATGCCCCTAGCTGGTAAGATGATTATTGAGTTTTTTTTACCAGGAACAGCTCTCTCAGAAATTCAGTGGTTTATCACCACAGTTCTACTTTGCGTCCTCAGAAATTTCCTTCTCCTATGGTCTAATAAACCCTTGAAGTGCATGCATCACCTAGAACCTCTGTTTGCTGCTGCTATGGCTTTCCATCTTCAGTAGCTAAATGGGTCTGCATACTTCTGTTTTGGAGAAACAGAATGTTTCCAAAACACAAGAAGAGAATTGTTATATCTAACTGGGTTTCCCTCCCCGGGTGATGTTCAGCAGGCACTGTAAAAGGTAACTTTGTATGCTTTTCCCCTTTAAAAAACTGTCCATCACTTAGAAACATTCTCTTCTTCATGTGGCAGGGGCAACTGCTGAACCTTCTTATATTATTTTTTCTGTTCTTGGTTTCTGCCATTTAGTTTTTTTGAAACTACTTTTACTTCTTTTCTTTTGAAACTACTAATTACAGTGCAATAAGTTTAGTACCTAGAATGACAAGTACTAACAATGTGCTGTAATCGGTGTTACTGTACATTAGTGCAGATGAACACTTTTTATGACAATAACGCACATTAGACTAAGCCTACTGTGCATTAATTCATTAGCATGGGTTTTCCCCACTGCACTACTGTGCACTAGAATTAGCCTTCTGCACATTAAGCTTTTTGTGTAGATGCACCCATTAGGTGCTAAAAGGATTGCTTGCAGTACGTGTATTCTTTGCAGAAAACAAGAACTCATCTATGTGTGATATATTACATCCTCAGTACCTCCTTCTCTATTAAAAAGCCCATTGATTTTTAAGACTTTATTTGTGTTCCATTTAGTAGACACGTTATACTTCCTTTTGATCATCTGGATTTGGAGAAGGCTATTTTAAATAGAGTCTTCATGAGATTTCTCATTCCATTACTTTATGATCTGAGTGGTGTCTGACTTTGCACAAAGAAGTCAGTATGACTGTTACATGAGCTTCTATTGTACATATTACACAAGAATAAATTTCAGTTTTAACACTGCGTACATTACACGTGCATTAAATGCGCTTTTCCTAATGTGCATTAAATTTAGTACCTCCAGTGTGAGGTACTAAATAAATGCGCATTAGGCTGCACTAATGCACAGTAGTTCAAGCGCACATTTTTTAGGTGAGACTTAATGTACCACAGCATATTTTACTGTGCATTAGCCTAATAGCCATGGTTTTTTACACACCGCATTAATGTGCAGTGAAATAGGATACTGCTCATTAAAGCACATGTGTAGATGTACCTGGTGGTATTAACCTTTTCCTGTTTGCTAGGTTTGACTACCACTGTACTGATGCTGAAATTCTCTTATGCATTCATATCTAATGCTACAGATAATCTGTTACAGAACTTTGCTTTGTAAATAAATCCCAAATAAGAACTCTGTTGCTGATTTAACATAATCATTGTTAAATAACCTTTTTTTCTCAAAAGCATTTTTGCTGCTTTTGAATTTCTTCACAATTACTGCTAAAAGCAACCATCTTTGGCTTCAGTACATTCACATGCAGTCTTATCTGGTGTTGGACTCCATCATGTTATGTTGTGATTATTTCCACATTTGTTGGAAACAAAATCTGATCTCTGCAACTTGTTTACACTTGTATTAGTTGCCTTTTTTTAAAAATACAACGAAGGGGGCAAAGCGTGCAAGTTTCAGTCTGACCTTCAAAACATTCTATATTGCAAAAGAAAGTTCTTAAGATGTGTTATTATATATGAATAATGCAAGACTGGACTTTGAGTTTCACATGCTGTCATTTGTACCTCCACAGAGCAGTCCATATTACTGATGAGCTGGGATGAGGTCCAATAAAAATAATCTTTTTGGTTTTAAGTTAAAAAAAAAAACAAACAGGCAGCACTGGGTTTGCACATCATGTTTTCAAATATTTGAACAATTTTACAACTCCTATTTGGCAATTAATCCTTATTTATATGACTAATCCAATTGACTTCAGTAGGCCTACCTGTAAGAACAAAAGTTGTAGAAACCCTCTTAGTATGCGGCAAACAGATAGAGAGGCAGATGCCTGGACAAAAGTGGCTGACGAAGGGGCCAAATTATCAAGGCAGGTAACATAATAATTTATTTTCCTACTGGGATGAGAATTTTAGGGCAAGGCAAAATTTCAGTGGGTATTTCATTTTGAAGCTGTTTCGACATGTTTTGAGCTTGAAACAGTGAAATCAAAATGAAATGAAAGGCTTCAAAGCAGCTTTGTAATGGAAAGATGGCACTCAAAACTTTTTGGAAGTTTTAAAACATTTTGAGTTTTGAAGCTGGGCTTGTTTGCAGCTAAACAGAAACTAAGGAGAGAGAAGGGGAAAGGACTGCCTCGATATTGATATCTAGCTCCCGATTCAATTCCCCAGCTCCTAAACCTTTCCACCAGCTCTTCTCCGGGGGCACAGACCCCAGGATGATGCGGGATGACAGCAGGCTGCCACTGCCAGCTGGGGATGGTGGCAGCTCTGAGCTATTTCCCCAGCTGGCAGTGGCAGCCTGCTGAAGCCCCACGCACAGACCTGGGGGCTGTACCACCCAGGAATACCTGGGGGAATGATGAGAGAGCTGGGGAATCAAACCAGGAGCCTTGAATGACATGTGCATCCACCCCAGCTCTAGGACAGCACTCAGTGCCCTGCCAAGCCACACTGCACCTGCACCTGCACCATGGGGCAGCTGCTGTGCAGGTGCCAGGTGGGGAGGCGGGGAGAAGCGTGCTGCCCCCTGCTGCCCTGCACTGCATGGAGGAGCTCTGCCATGAGCACCCAGAGGCCCAATTGCCACTGCCACAGCTGGAGAGTGTGGGGCTTTTTTAAAAAAAAAAAGTCTGTACACCAGCCGTGGAGCATGTGGATGACAGCATGCTGTTGCTGTGAGCTGGGGCCAGGGAAGAACCCAGTGCTGGCACTGGCCCCAGCTGGCAGCAGCAGCCTGCTGTCATCCCACATGCAGACCCAGGGGGTCACACTCACCTGGAGGGCTGTGGGGCTGTGTCAGGCTCCTCCCAGGGGGAGCAGATCTGCGTGAAGGATGACAGCCTGCTGCCGCTTCTGGAAAGTGATACTAGTTTTGCTTTGAACAGTTTGAAGCTCAGTTTCACAACCCCCCCTGCAGCTATCTCCTTGACACTTGGCAGGCTTCATGCCCTCAGAGGGGGTTACCATCCCTGCAATTGTCATCCAAATCAGACAAGAAATGACAACAGCATAGGCATTTGCATGATTCCCAATTATAGTCTATGGGGAAAACGTCAAAGCGCATCGAAACAGTGTTGAAACAGCAAACCAATTCTGACAAAATGAAATGGAATAGTGCTGTGAACAGTGCAATGAAACAGTGCTGTTTTGCACAGCCCTACATGATTTGTGTCTTTTACAGTTTCTTTGCCACTACTCAGTCACAGCTGCCAAGCCACAGTCTAAACACACTAAGTGGGCATATTTACACAAGACGTTT
>NW_017728931.1:44732376-44734845 GCF_001723895.1 Crocodylus porosus | reverse complement strand
GTAGTCCAGCTAAACATAAGTAGTATCCTGCAGTGGCACTGTTTCAGATTTAAAAACACTTTGTCAGGCTGAGGAAATATCTGCAGCTGGTGTGTGCGCTTTTCCTGGATGGAATGAATAGTAAAGATACCAGAGAGGCTGGTATGTATGCAAGAAAGCCAGTCAGTGAAAATGTAAATTGAGGTGTCAGGGGGTGAGAGACAGGCTTGGGGGGGCGGGGCAGGAGGGGAAGGGAGATGTAGCAGGTTAAAGTGGAGAGGTATCCGGGGAGTCAGATTTCAGGCAGGTTATAGTGTGTCATAAATCCAATGTCTATATTGAGTCCATTAGTTTTTGTACCTAGGAGTGTGATGAAGTGAAGTTCATAGGCTTGTCTGTGAAAAGTTTTCCCCATTATAGTCTATGGCCAAACCTCTGAATCAGCGCCAAATCTCCGAATCTGAATCAGCCGAATCAAACTGGGATAGTGACTTGCATCACTGAATCAAATCACCGTCCCTCTTAATCAGCCAAAGCTAAATCCTAATCAAATACTTGCTGCTTTGCACAGTCTTGCTCAGGGATGGTAGCCAAACCTTCCTGGGGACACTAGACAAATACTCTGGCATCCAAGTAGCACTGAGCTCTTGTTGCTACATCTAAATTCATCTAAATTCCTTGTAGCTGTAACTGCAGCTTAAACACACAGGGTGAGTTTCTCTTAGCTCAGGTCATTATCAGGACTGTTCTGTGGGAAAATGAAAATAGATTTTCCAAAGTCATTTTATTTTTTAATTAAAAAATGGTTGGGTTGTGCACACTTCGCATTTTGATTTAGTTTCAAGTTGGTTTTTATTTATTTATTTAATTTAATTTTTTACATGAACTGCCTTACATCTATATATGGGTATAGTATGTGTTGAGTAGCTGGTAAGCAAGGCAAATTAATATAAGCTAGGAGTAAATAATACAAAATAAATTCATTAAAGGTTTGAGTGTAACTATGTTTCTAATGCTATGTGAGTCCTACAGAAGTTTTCTCCTGGGTGCAATTTAGCAGTCACTGGGTGAATCTATATATGTGATAAATGTGCACAAATAAACACTGGCGCTTATTGCTCCAGAATATTTTGCTCCTGAGCATGCCTTTTGAATGTGCGCTCAGGAGCAAAAAACTCCTGAGCATATTGATCTGGAGTTTATTCATGAATAGCATGTGGAGCCCAGTAGGAACAGCTCTGGGCTGGCAGGGGACCCAGGTGGTCAACTTGCCAGCCCAGGGCTATTTTGACCATGTACTGCAAAGTGTCTGGCTGGGGCATGAGGGTTCTTCTGTGCAGGAACTGCCTGCTGGCTAGCCCCATGCTGAAGTACCCTTGGGGCTCAGCCAGTTCCTCCTCAGCACATGGAGCCTGGCCAGAGCAGCTTCCAGAGGGGCTGGCTGAGGCAAGCATGGAGCTAGCCAGCAGGCAGTCCCTGTGCTGAAGCACCTGTGTGCCCCAACCAGCTACTCACAGCACATGGAGCCTGGTCAGAATAGCCCTGTGCTGGCAAGTTGACCCCCTGGGTCCCCTGTGAGGCCAGAGCTGCTCCTACTGGGCTCCATGTGCTGCTCATGAATAAACTTCAGAGCAATATGCTCAGGAGTTTTCTGCTCTTGAGTGCACATTCAAATGGCATATTCAGGAGCAAAAAAAAAAAAAAAGCTCTGGTGCAATAAGCTCCAGTGTTTAGTTGTCCACATTTATCACACAGATAGATGAACTCAGTGACTGCTAAATTGGTTTGGCAGAGACCTGAGGCTATTCTGCGTTGTCCATAGAGCAGTATTCCAGCCTGGGGCTGTTCCAGCCTGGCTCCACGTGCTGCAGAGGGGATGACTGGGGCACAAGGATGCTCCAGTGCAAGGCTAGCCAGCAGGCAGCCCCCATGCTGAAGCACCCTCATGCCTCAGCCAACCCTGTTACCACCTATTAGGGCTGTGCAAAGCTTCAGGCACTGATTGATTCAGAGGAGATTCGGTGGCTGAACCTCTGAATCCAAAATGAATCAGTGGACAATTAAAAAGTCCAAATTGATTCAAAGCTCTCCGAATTGATTCAGAGAGCTTCAGCAATTTGGGTAGTCCCTGCCCGCTGCAGCAGGGAACTGGACCTACACTCCATGCTGGTAAGAAGGGGGCAGGGTGAGGCTGAAGGAGTGGGGAGGGGACCATGGGGGGAGCCCTGCCAGGCACCATCCCTTGCCTGCTCCCCCAGCCCTCATGAGTGCACCCCAATCCCTGGCCACTCTCCTAGCCCCATCCAATGGCTGCCCCACCCAGCCCAGCTCCCAATTTTTTTTAAAAAAGCCCCCACTCACTAGGTATTGCCCGGTGGGGGGAGATCTCCACTGCCCCCCACTACATGGGGGGCTCTGCCACGAGTCCTCTCACCCCTGCCTGCTCTCCCGCCCTCCCCAGCACTCTTTCCTGCTTATGCAGGGGGTCGG
>NW_017728931.1:44722997-44732276 GCF_001723895.1 Crocodylus porosus | reverse complement strand
GGCAGTGGGGGGCAGCAGAGATCACCCCTCACCTGCTGGGCAGATGGCCCACCAGCACCATGAGCCACCTAAATCCTGGACACTCAACAAAGGAGAAGAGCTGACCATCCAGAGCAAGCATCTCCCCAGTGCTCTGAGTGACTGCATTCACCTTGGGAACATGCCCCCCTTTGTCTCTGCCTTTCCCCAACTGGTTCAGGGTGGCCTGCCTCTACTTTTTGAGGATGAGGGATTTAGAGCAAGAGGGGGAATTTGGGCATGCTCCCACTGGTGCCAGGCTGAGAAGGAACAAGGGGAAGGGGGGTGCTGCCTCCTGAGATGTAGCAGCATTACCATGGTGGTGAAGTATTTCTCGTCCTTGCCTCAGCTGATCTGCTTTTGGCAGTGCTGGCAGGTAGCATGCCCGGGATCATCTGCCACTTCAAAATGATCCCACACTACACTACCCACATGCTTCTGGGTTGAGGGTAGGGATCCTGCCTTATCCCCCTCCTCACCAGGCAGAGGCACAACAGGAGGAGCTGAGCCACCTGCCCCCACAACCTCCTCCAAAGTGCCTTCCAGAAGAGACCTGCCTCTAGGGGAACTTTGAGGGGTGTGGAGCACAAACTGAGATTTCCCCTTGGTCCCCAGAATTTCTTTAGTTATGGCACTCAGCTCCACTGCCTCCAGATCCATCTCCTCCTCTGGCACTGGAAAGCTTATACTGAGAACTGAAATTGGGGTAGAGACTGTCATGCTGGTGCTGGTGGTTGTTACTGGTGTTAATGGACGTGGTGTAGGTGCAGACAGTGCTCCCACCTCCTTGCTCCCATTAGCAGCAGAAGACTCGTTGCTGCCAAGAAAGAGGGCGTGTCTATATTTGTGTGTGGGGGGGGGTGGGTCTTGCAGTTCTCCCTCTGCCCCCGCTTCCTCCCCTGCCAGAAGACCTGGACCTGCCTTTCCAGCATGCTTCATAATGTTTGGCATGCTGTGAAATGTGTGTGTGAGATAGTAATATATGTTGAGCTACCCTGCACAGTGATGACACATTGTCAGGGAAAACACAGAAGAAGAGAGACTAGCTACCAAGAGACTAGATAGCAAGCCAGAGCCTTTCAGATGCAGCTGGTCCAAGAGAGAGACCTCACAAAAGACACACATCACTTTACACACAGTGTTATATGTTGTGTCTACGTCCTTCCCCCAGAGCACTGTGATTGGAAAGGAACTCAGAGAAAGACACAGTCACTGGCTAGCAACAGATGTCAATATCAGAGCAGCCTTTCCTCCCCGCTTCGCCTATCTCTTCTCAGTTTGTTTCCTGCAAGCCTGCTTTCCAAATCTCTGAATCTTTCCAAATCTTTTAAAACCAATTTCGATGCTTCCAAATCAATTCAGACCTTTTAACATGTCTCCTGATTCAATTTGTATTTGGAGGTTCGGTTGTTGAATCTGGCTAAATCTCCTCCAAATCGAATCGACTACTGAAGCTTCACAGAGCTCTACCCTGAGCTCTGTGATACTACAGGTAATACTACTACCAGTATCTAAACTTGGAAGCTAGCTGGGGAACATCTAAACAAGCTATACTGTCACCTGTGCAACACAGATCTAGTCCCAGATGCACCCTGACACTACTCCAAACATGCAAATTATCCATTGTACGGCTTATATTCAGAACTCATTTGTCATCCAAGTTATAATCGCTTTGATAAATTTTGCATTAACTAAGAGAAAACTTAACCTGTAACCTGAATTCAGAGTCTTGATTTCCCACACTTAAAAAGAAAAAGCAACGCACAGGGCATGTCTACGCATTGCCCTATGTCAATGTTGTTACTGTGCCATTTTTTAGTACTTCCTTTTGGAAGTGCTAAAGCATGGTGCAGTACCTGCCCATACTGCATTGTAAGCACGGTGCACGGTTATTAGCTACTTCACCATAACGGCACATTATAATGGGAGAGCACACTGCTACAGCAAAGTAGCTGCCAGTCATGTGTAGACACCTGTGGATACTATGTCACCATAGTGCTTTGCTACAGTGATGTAGCGTCACATGTAGACGTGTCCATAGAGGAATTTTAAAACCATAAAATTAATCTCAGACTCACCATCTATTTGGAAAAGAAACCCCTGAATTCCCCTCATTTTAAGATCATAGGAAAAGGCTACCCTAAACATCTACCAGCAACATATACATACTATTTATTTCTGACATTATACTCAGGTATCATGAATGCCCATGCAAGATTGGGAGAAAGCCCAATACAAAAAATTTTGGGAGAAAGCCTTAAGTCCTGGGAGCTTTTACAAAGCACCCAGGATTGCAGCTCTGCCTAATAACCTCAAACACTAATACATCTGAAAATTGTGGGCTTACTCACTAAAGTTAACCAGGGATTCATTGTTTGCAGAATCCAGGCCTAAGACCCAGATTCAGCTCTGTGCACGTGGCCTGTGGAACCTGTGTAAAGCTTAGTCTCTTACAGGAGCCGCCCTAGGATTTTGGTAGGTAGGGGTGCCGTTCCAGTGACTGCTTGATCCAATGTTCCCGATGCATCCCTGTTGCCTATCTGCCAGCCAGGAGATCTCAGTGGCTAGCTAGGCCGTGGGATTGTGTTCTGTGGGGGACTCCACGCTGCAGAACACATCAACAAATTCCTCAGAAGAGGCAGGCTACGGATTATTCCTAGCCCTTTTTAGTTTTGCTATAATTTCACTTAGACTGTTCCATATGATCTCATGCTCGTACCAGAATAGTGAATCCCAGTGTCACTAGCCTCTATGAGCTTTCTTTATAAAATGCTCATTCTTGATGCACTGGCTAAAATTATGCACTATCATATGTTTCTTTCACATATTAATTAGCCTGCAGCCATATTCTACAGGCCAGTTGGCAGTACCAGGGGCAGAGCACAGATCTGTAGTTACATAATGCCCCCAAATACCCAAATCAACAGTTAAAAAGCAAAAAAACAAACAAAAAAGCCCCTGGGGTTAAATGACATTTAGAGATTAAATGGAGCAGCCCAGTTCCCAAGCCTGAAGACAAAAGGGCTGATGCACAAAAGCCAGGAGAGAAAGCTTGACATTGTTCTTCCTACCCACTGCAGTCCAAAGTTCCCAAATTACATGCAACTGGTTAAACTGGTCTGCTTCTAACAACTGACAAACTCCCAGATTTCTGCAAGTTAGAAAAACAGACATACGAAAAATCATGTGGTCAACGATGCAGTTCAAATCACTGTTTTCTTTAGCAATACAACTAGCCCTTAAATGCCATCAATCAAGATCGGTACCTGCTGCTTCTGTTGGAGTTTATCTGTAGATAAGTGGATCTCATAGAAGCTGCTATGTTTCATTGTTTCCCCCAGAAATTTACACATTTCTTTCTGTTCGTACAGTTTCTGGATGAAATCGGTGATTGAGGATGGCATTTAATATGCTCAAAATCAAGGGTATCTTGGAAACTGGAAGTTGTTGTTGAACCCAAGATAATCTGAAATTGCAAAATGGGCAAATGAACACATTTCACTCTTTCCACAGCCTGGTTCCGTTTTTTTACATTGTATATTGTGCATGCCAGGGTTTTCTCTGTGGAAGGCAGTAAGAGTGCCTTACAGTGTGTTTCTGTTGCCAGGCAGGTATGAGCTTTCTGTTACACTGGTTCTCTACATACGATACTTTTACCTTCATATACTTATGGATAGTGACCATATGGCCTGAATTTATCAGGGTGATCTCAGTATTTCAAACGATGTCTTACTGACCCAAGAACTTCTCTGTATCCCAATCTGTCATTTCAGTTGCACTGTTTGTTAAATTGCAAAATGTCTGTCCAGGTTGTACTTAACACTTCTTCAATGTAACATGATAAACTCATTCACGGTACTACATTTCTGGGAAAAAAAAACCCCTCATACTCAGAAATAACCCCATGGCATCAGAATCTGGCAGCAGAAACATTAGCACACTTTTTATTTAAAGTTCACTTGTCTTTTTATGAATATTTCACAACCCCAAAGCACATTGCCAGAAAAGTGTCCTAGTTTTTTTATTTTGACAATATAGTTATCCTATATTTTGAGTTACCTTTTGCTTTTTTGGTGCAGCCCAGCATAAGGGTGAGGCTTACATGCCTCTTAAATACAATTCCACCTGGGTTGCTTTGGGCAGTGAGGAAGTTGTCACAGTCCACGAGAAAGGCACCATATGCTGTCTCAGCTGTCCTGCAAGATTGCATTAAATGAAAACACAGCTGCAACTCTTAGTGATCTCCAGCCTAGACACAGATTAGAGCTCCTATGGCATTTAATCAATTGTCAGTGCTCCTTGTGGACCAGATTTACAATCAAGCTTCTTAAAATTCTCAACAAGACTATGCAATTACCATTTATTAACAGCTCCCTGAACCTACATAATAGGTTAGTAGTAGGAAAACAGATCTTTCTCCTTTCATTGTGCATTATGTTTAGATAAATTTATAGCTCATTGACTTCTTTTCTATAACCAAGACAACCTTTTTGGTGACATGCAGATATTTATATCACCCCTAACACTTTACATTTTTTTTCATGTGCGTATGCTGCAAGGTCTTTCTCTTGCAAAGAGATACGTGACCAAGCTTGACTGTGAACCCTTTAATCTATCTGGTGGAGAGTTCTTCTATCTAGAATTAATTCCTCTGTAATTAATGGGATAACCACAATCACTGTGAAATTAGTCTTCTTGAAAGAGCTAGGATGGCTTGTGGGAGTAAAGGGTGGATGTTCTAGCCTTCAGTCAATGGGCCAGATTCTGGTGTCCTCACTAATTTCAAGTGGCTGCTCTTTTCATAGGCAGCTCAACTGTGTGAGAGCAACAGAACCTGTCCCATTGAATAGCAACTTTATAGTACAAGCTGTACCACTGCAATCAGCAAAAGATTGTAGCAAAAGATCATGAGAAAGTAATGGGATAGAGCATCAGCCTGCTTCCCTTGCTATGTTCAAGAAGCAAATGTATTGTGCACAAGTACGGGGGAGAAGGGAGAGCCTTATAGCTCTGGTGCTCCTACAGAACCACCTTTTCAGCATGAGCAAGCTGGTGACCTAGCAGACAAGTCCAATATGCTGTTTCCAACAGAGATAATAATAGCAAATCATACCTCTAACTTTCAGACAGTCACTTTTAATCATTACTTTTTTTACAGTGTAAATAAAGTTATATTCCAGTTCTTACATGTTAGCATAGCAGTTTGTTTGCTTTTATAGCAAGCAGTTTTAACTAAACCTGTATGTATAAAATGATTTTGGATAGCCATATGATACAACATTTGGGCAAGGGACCTGTTGCCTACCATGACAGCATTTATTAAAAGGAAATGACAAATTGTAACAGACTTTTTCCCTAAATCAGATGAGGATGCTCACATAATAAAGACTACAATCCAATGATTTGTTTCTAGTAAAGCAAAATATTTTTAAAGTAAACAAATGCATTCATCAAAGTAAACAAGTTCATTAATAAAAACCACAGGAAATTTGAAAGCAGTCTTTTCTGTGTTAAGTTCTGGAAACAAGGGGCGTTTTTACATATTCTTCAATCAGCGAGCCACGCTAATTAAAAATGCTCAAGCTTCACGTGTATCAGCATCCCTGTGCTGAACAAATGAGGGTGAGGCACTTTGAACTACAGCTCATTGGACATGTTTTATTCCGAAGTGCCCCATCGCCATTTTTTCAGCACAGACAGGCATGGGAACGGTGACACACGATGTGGAAGGCTGCCAGAGCACATCAGTTTCCATGCTCCAGCAGACGGATTTCTAGCACCTCGGTGCAGGCTCCCCACACAGGAATAGGAGAAGGAACCTATTTCTCTTGATGGCTAAGGCTCCCATGCAGCACTCTGAAGCACTGTAGGATACTAAAACAAGTAGATATTACCCTTCTTCTGTGTTGTAAAAGTGATTCCTTCCTACCTGTGTGGTGCTTGATCCCATGCTTACCAAGTCCAGCCTCCCACAGCAGTGATCTTGTTTTCATAATCATTATTTGATTATTAGTATTTTTCCTGCCTGAATCCCTTGTGTTGAATGTCTGCAACTTCCAAAAGGGTTTAGAGGATTGAGATGCCCAAATCCCCATGTCATTTTGTGGAAACTGGACAACTACTACCTTTAGGGCTCTTTGAAAATCCAAGCCATGAGGTATATGCTTTTTCCCAGTTCTTGCTTTTTTGACAGTGATTTCATAAATCTTCCTAGATTATTAATCATGGAGCTCAGTAGTGCTAGATGCTATACAAACTCAGAGGTAAAGCAATTTTTCTAGAACTCAAATTAACTTTAAGTGTTGCATGTTATATATATAGGGTTTTATCAATTTGTGAGCACGTGCTGATGTTGTGCTTCAGTAAAAGAGCCTCTGTGGAGCTGAAAACTCAAAATGAAATTAGAAAGCACATTGTTAACCTCAAAGAGGTTTGCCTTAGATTTATAAATGACTAGGCTTAGCATTATTCAGTGTGTATGTTTAGACAACACAATACAATTCTTTGTAGAGCTACCACTAACTCTAAACAAGTCAGCTCAGGTATTGTATGCAATATACCAGTAGCACAGCACTCTGCTCAGGAAAAGCAGAGTAAATTAGTCCCTGTTTAAATGGTAAACTTACTGTTCCAGCGAAGCATTCAGCTGCAAAACAACAAAGATATAGTCAATGTAGTCTAAATATAACAATTATTTAAATCAGTTTTGGGGGGAGGTGGGTATTTTGATCTTGACCAAAAAATAATATATTTGTAGTCAGTTCCAACAAAGAAATTTATGAGGAAGGATTGAAACAGCAGTTTGAGACTGACTTTGGACCTGTAAAATTAAAAATAAAGAACCAAACTGAACTCACAGCATTACAGTAAGAGCAGCTAATCCCAATACAAAAATCACTGGTTGCAAAATCCAGAAAAATTTTGTTAATTAAACTTCTGTGCTACGAATTGTCCCCTAGGGCTCAACTATATTACAGGTATTCTTGCACTAATGCACTCAATTACAAAGTAGAATAACCGTGCCACTTTAAAATAAGTTACTTTTTAAATTTTAGAGAGAACACTTGCAAAGGGTTGCCGGGGAATGAACTTAAACAGCCTGTAAAACAGTGAATTTGTTTGGACTGTAGCCTGAATGTTTATTTGCTTGTGAGTTCTTTATCTGCCACTATTCTTCCCAGAAAAAAAATAGCAATTAAACACCATTACTTTCATGTACAGAGACTCTTTTAAGAATCGAGAAACACATTTCATTCAAATTATTGCAAATAAAATGTTGTTTTAAGGAACTAGGGCAATAGTACTTTCCCAGAATCACAAAAAGTTATAGCTGTTGTGGGTATTAAAAGTCTGTAATTCTTTATTGAAATGACAGATCCCATGAAAAGATTTGGTCTTAGATTACTCCTTTGATGTTCAGAACTGCTGGAACAGAGAGCTGCACTTAGCATTGCATTTATTCACTTAAGAACAAGCAATTTCTTGTGGCATTATTTACCAAGAAGGCTGTATATCATGACTAATTAGTGACCAGTTGCAACTTTACAGTCTATCTTGAATATGGGGCAGCACATAGCTGCACTGGTCCAGGAGCAGAGCAGAGAGAGGACTGTGACAATTCTTCCTATGCTTCCCTCTTTTTCTGAGAGGAGAATAAATTACTTCACCCCTTTTTGTGGAGCAGCTTACTCATTCTGTGTTCTTGGTGCCTGATCTGAAGCTTACTGAAATAAATAGAAATATTTTCATTTACTTCGCAGAGCTTTGGATCAGGTCCACAACCAGCTAATCTGGCAGGCAAGTTGAAAGGGCAAAGCCAGATCTCTTCCCACTGCTTATTCTATTCTGACCCTCTTTGTGCCCTCATGCTCACCCCATGATATAATCAAACGAGCATACCCTTACACTCTCCAATGCAGTTTGGGCAGAGTCTGAGTAGAGCCAACCAGACAAGTCAAGAGTATATGAAGGGGTGGGGGAAGGGAAAGGTTTAATCCACGGTATGGCTTAGATTAGTGTTTTTCCCATCTGGTTACTGCATAATTGTTAATAATTGTTCCCTTAGGAAAATGTATAGGATGCTCAGAGATGCTACAGAACAAGCAGATGAGTCACTATGTCCCACCCCTCCACCCCATCCTTCAGCACTTGAGCTCAGCCATAGAGGAAGTGCCAAGAACTATAGAGCTCCTGCATTTTTTATATGCAAGAGTGCTTATATCTCATAGGCAGCAGTTGTTTGCCTTGTGTTGATGGCTGGAATCACAGTATTTGTTTTAATTAAGAGCAGCTGCAAATATTTCCATAAAAACTCATTATGGATCCAAGCAAGTAGTGCAAGCAGTCAGATGTATGAGGAAGGATCTGAAGAGAATTGGCCCAACAAGTTTTGGCTGTCCTGCTGAAAGGCAGCCTTCTGCAATGCCATCTACATTTCTCATTAAATCAATGTCACTGAAGTGACAAAAAGTGTTATTTTATAACATTTGTTACCAATCAGGGAGAGATCCCTTTAGGTGACTTTGAACACATGGACTTAGCAACTGGAAGTGCTGCAATCTACTTGCTCAGTCAGGGTCAAACTCTAACTGTTGTGCAATTAAGAAGTATTACTTAAATCGTGATCTCCAAATCAAACAACCATGTTCTAGTTCCTCTGTAAACTCTGTCAGCTCTTGCTAGCTGACTAACTGCTTCAACCTCAGTCAAGTATTTCATCCGATTGTTTAACAATCCTCCTTTAAAACAGTGCTCCAGGCAAGGTACGTTTGATCTCCAGCAAACCTAAGGGCTTTTGTATACAACACATCATTTGATCCTCATTAATTTCCTGTGCCTGAAAAATTTCCTGGGTTATTGTGGTGCAGTGCATTTGTGTTTACACGCCATACCCTTTTGAGCGAGTTAAGTCTCGTCTGTTATTCCCCACAGATTTTGTCAAAGATCAAAGTCTTTGATTTCAGATGCCGATGGCAAAAGGTCAGATGGCAAAAGGTCAGAAGCTAACACAACAAACTCTGTAATTGTAATTTATCCCTCTGTATTAACAGTGCTACATATACACACCCCTGTCTGTGCCTCATTTCAAATCACTTGAGTTCCCACACGAGAGAGAGACACACTAACCTTGAACAAATTGCAGCTTGGTACCGTGCCGTCAAAAAAAGATATCGGTACCCATGGTGACCAGATAAAAATGAAACTACTTTAGTGAAGTTGTAAAATTAAATAATATACTATGCGCACCATCCTGTGACCAAA
>NW_017728931.1:44717812-44722812 GCF_001723895.1 Crocodylus porosus | reverse complement strand
GGTAATCTGCAGACTGCAACGGCTTGTGTGAATCGCTCGGAAGCAACTCTCTTACCCACCCTGTAAATGCTGGGTAACATGATATCTGCATGCTGTAACTGAATAAATCAACTCCTCTGCCTACGCTGCATCACATCAGTAGCGTAAGTAAAATAAACTTTCTGTGTAACCAATTCGCTGTGTTTAAATCCTCTAACTCCTGCTCACCGTTATCACCCACCTGTCCAGTTATAAATCCCCCTCCTCGCGCCAAGCCGGTCGTGCCGACCCAGGCTCGCAGGTCAAGGGTGCACCGGCATTAGGGGCGCAACAGATTTCAGCGGTGGTAGCTGAATACCAATCTACCCCTCAGTATTGTCCTTCCTGATGAATTACAGCAGGAGGTGCATGTAAACCAGCCTCCACTGTCCCTGCCCCTGCCCTCTGCCCCCTGCCCTGCTGGGAATCTCTTGCTAATCCCACCATTGAGGATGGCCTCCCCACCCCACTCCCCATCCACTACCCCGCCCACCCCTGCAGCAGACACAGATGTTTAGTTGTAAATTGTTAAAGAATTTATTGTATTGAAAAGAAACAGGACTGCTAGTTGCTGTCAGCAATATGAGCTGCCAGGGAGTGTTGCATAAGTGCGGCTCAACCAGCTTCTCCTTCTCCTTGCGGATATCTCCTTGGTCCCTGTGCTGCCTGGCCACATCTCTGTCTGGCCACTGCCTGTCACAGTTCTTTAGCCCATGACTCCCTGAAAACTAGGGGTTCACCGATAGAGATTTTGGGGTCTGATATTGATAGCTGATATTTAAGGAGGCATATCAGCCAATATCGATCTGAAATCTGATACAGCTGCCTCCAGCTGGTAAGTCCAATGTGGTGGAAGGGTGGGAAGAGGGAATAGGTATGGGGGGTAGATCAATGCCCCCCATGATGAGGGAGGGGCAGGGGCAGGCACTGCCTAGGGCAACGGGGGGGTGGGACACGGGCATGGTTCTTGGGGTGGGGGCAGCTCCCACTGCTGCTTGCACCCTGTGAGGGCAGGGAGGAGAGGACATGTGCCCCTGGATCTGGATGGTGCAGGGTGGGCAGCATGTGCAGGGTGAAGCTGAAGCCAGCACTGTGCAGGGCTTTTCTTGTTGGGGTCTGGACTTGGAGCAGGCTCTGGCAGTGCTGGGAGGAGGCTTAAGCCACCCCAAATTTCACCACAGCTCTGCTCCCAGCCCCATGCCACCACTCTGTGTGGCTTTTCCTGGTGCTTGGGTGGAGGTGGAGTGTTCAGTTGAGGGCTGTGCCAGGTGGCAGGCAGCGGGCAGCAGCTCAGGGCTGGGAGCGGAGTGCAGTGAAATTTGGGGTGGCTGCTTCTCCTCCCAGCACGGCTTGATCCTGTTCTGAGCCCAGCCCCCAGTGAAAAGGGCCCTGCACAGCACTAGCTCTGGCTCCACCCCACAGCAGCTACCCACCATGAGCCATGCAGATCTGGGGGCACATGCCCCCCACACCTTCGGGGGCAGGAGCCACCTCCACCACACAAGCCATGCCTCTGTCCCACACACCCCCCCTGCCCTGGCTGGGCAGTGCCTGCCCTTGCCCCATCCCTCACCATGAGGGGTGTTGATCTGCTCACCCACACCCCTTTTCCCCTCACTCATCTGACTTACCAGCTGGGGGCAGCTCTCCACACTACCAGCTCTGCTGCATGCTGCACTATGGCTGCACACAGCATGGGCATTTATTGGCTAAATTATCAGCCCCATAGGGCCAATATCTGATATAGACAATTTTTTTCATATCGGTACTGATCTGATATCAAACTGATGTATTGGTGCACCTCTACTGAAAACCTCTCTGTGGGTCTCACAGATGTTGTGGAGCACACAGGATGCTACTACAAAGGCCATTATATTTTCTGACTCCTGCTTGAGTTGGCATGTAAGCATCCTCCAATGTCCTTTCAGTCGGCCAAAGGTGCATTTGGCAGCTATCCTGAAGCTGCTCAGATTGTAGTTGAAAAGCAGCTTCTGCAGGTCTGTAACATTACGTCCAAAGCCAGGGCTTTAGTGTGTAGGCAGTGTCTGCTAATATAACTGGAGAAACAGCAACACAGCCTGCAGATGCCTGCAGCAGCTTCAGCAGTGGCCAATCTCGGGGGGGGGGGCACGTGCCCCCCATGCCCTCCCTATGTGTTGCCTATGCCCATGCTCAAGCCCATAAACAAGTCTTTTGTTGGTAAAGGGGTGCTTCTTCAGTTTTCAGTGTTCTGGTCAGACACAGGTGATAGCTTCACAATCATTTGAACTTTGGGAGCATTTGTATAAAGCAGACCTCCAAATTTCACAAGGGACCTTTTATGATTCACTTGCTGTTGACCATTAGCTGCTTCACTATGCCTCAGAAAGTGAAGGCCAGCGATAATGGTGGTCATGGAGTAGGAGGCTGATACCTCCAATACGCATGGACCCAACTGGACCTGGGAAGGGCTGCAAATCTTAATTGACATTTGGTCAGAGCAAAGCATCATAGGCAGACTGGAAAATAGGAGGAATAAGTCTGTTTGTGTCTCCATTGCAAAAGCAATGCAGGTGCATGGGCACAATTGTGACTGGATGCAGTTCTAGTGCAAGATCAAGGCCCTGAGATCTGTGTTCTACCATGCCAAAGATGCGAACTCTCACTTTGGGGCAGGGCAAACAATTACTCCTCTCTATGACCAGCTGTCATCATTCTCTCCAAGGATGCAGGCAACACTCCAGGTATCCAGTGTTTTGGCACCGGGCTTATGGAGGAGGCAGAGGAGGAGAATAGCATGCCAACAGAGGCAGCTCCTACTGAGAGTAAAACTGTGAGCATGTTGGAATAGTAAGCAGACTGCTCCATGCTCCCGGTGGATGAAGAAAAGCAATTCACCTTAATGCTAGTGCCCCCACCATCCTCTGACTCCAGGGAGTAGCACAGATGAGTTGGAGGAGGAGGAGGAATGGAGAGAAACTGATGCGACGAATGCGGTTTCTCTTCCCAGAACCCAGTCGTCATTTTGTGTTGCTGAGACACAAGAAGATGTATGACCAGTGACTTGTGAGTATCCTGTAATGTGCCTGTTGCCACTGCCAGGCACTGCACTGATTGGGTTCATGCTGGTTGCGTTTTTGAGTCTGGTGGGGGATTTATATTTATGTGTTGCTGGAGGTGGGTTACCATCCTCTTTCAGGGGTGGGGGATGAGGGGCATATGCCATTGTTTTGGGCAGTACAAATGACAGGTTCCCTTTCTGTGCCTGCATGCATTTTCTCTACTTCAGGATGGTGGTGGGGGGTGGGGCAGGGTTTAGTTGGTGGTGTGTAGTTTCCTCCTCCTGATGGAAGAAAAAGGAAAAGTTTTGCTCATTTGTTTAACAGCTACCATGCCCAATGGCAGCCAGGGATGCGCCCTCCCAACCTCAGACACCAGCTCACACAACAGTAGAGTGCTGCAGTGATATGCACTGGAGGCAGCGATAGTCCTGAGAAACCTTGATGGAGGCTTTGGTAGTGTCAGCACAATCCAAACTGTCATGCAACAAGTCCTGGTGAAATGAACTCTGCACGTCCATGCAGTCAGAGGATGCCCTCTTGCAGTGAATAGAAGACAAGGTGGTGAAGTTGGTAGAAATGGCCACAAAGTCATGATTTGATGTTTGAAATGGTGGAATCTGACTGTCAAAGCAGGTCGTAGCTGAATTTCAGCTTTAAAAAGCAGGTACAGAATGGCAAAAATAGCTCCCCTCAGCTTGCCTCTGTCCAAGAGGTAGCCAGTACAGCTGAGCCTGCTCCCCAAAATGCATTGGAGTCAGGGGAGGGCCATAACACTGCCACCAGGGCCAGGTGGCCACCACTGTCATTCAGGGAGCTAGGGCCAGTTCAGGTGATGGTGGGGTGAAGGCAAAGAAGACCAAGTAACCGAATGCTGACAATATTGTGTTCATTATAATAAAAAAAAAATCATGTTATCTATCCTGGTTTTCTGCATCTGGCTACATATCAAATGAGTGCACGCACTCTTTTTGGGCCCTGCCAAGGAGGGCGGGGGGAGGGTGACAAGCAGCCACTCTGTCAAGTTACAGTCAGTTTGCAGGAGGGAAGCATTCTAACATTCCCATAAAGTGTAAGTGGTGTCTCCCCCACTACCTGACAAGCCACGCATGAACACTTGCATTGTGCATAACTAGAGACTGTTTCAGATTCTGCAAAGCAGAATCGCAGCTCCTTGCTTGTCTCACCCTGACAATGGGAAGCTGAACATAGAATCTGAAAATTTGGTTTAGAAGGGACCTGAGAAGGTTACATATCTAGTCCAAGCCCCTGCTCAAAGCAGGACCAGCCCCAGCTACATCATCCTATCCAAGGTTTTGTGTAGCTGAGTTTTAAAAACCTCCATGGATGGAGATTTCACTTCTGCTCTAGGTAATCTGTTCCAGTGTTTCACCACTCTTCTTGTGAGAAAGTTTTTTCCTAATATCTCACCTAAACCTCCCTTGCTGGAACTGAAGCCCATTTCTCCTTGTTATGTCATCTCCAGCCCCATCCTCTTTGCAAAACCCCTTCAGGGATTAAATCCTCCCTGAGTCTTCTCTTCTGCAGACACAATCAGGTCAGTTCCCTCAGCCTCTCCTCACAAGTCATGTCCCCCAGGCCCCAAAACCATTTTTCTTGCCCTCTGCTAGACTCTCCCCAACTTGTGAACATCCTTTCTGTAGTGGGGGGGGAGGGCCAAAACTGGACACAGGTGTGGTGTCTCCCCCCTCCCTGACAAGCCATGCATGCACACTTGTATTCTGCATAACCAGAGACTGTCAGATTTTTGCAAAATCAGATTTCTGCCAGATTTCGGCAAACCCCCCCCCCCAACCTATTAAATGGGTACTTTGCATTGGTCTTGCATCAGTCCCATGGGACGCCCATGCCCACTACGAGACAGCGAGGGCCGGGTTGGGGAGATCCCCTGCCCTCCATACATGCTGACCTCGTGAAGGAACA
>NW_017728931.1:44700012-44717712 GCF_001723895.1 Crocodylus porosus | reverse complement strand
GAGCAGAAGTCAGGGTGCATGTTCACTTATCATCGAGGGAGGCTTGAGGTGGCTGAGGCAACAGCACACCAGAGGCAGAGAAGGACTCAGCCCAATGATGAGACTTGCCTCTGGGGGGACAGCAGTGTGTATCTATGGTTCGAGATGACTGCAGGCTGATGAAGTGGAGTGCAGTGAAGGTTTGAGTGCCACAGCTTTGAGATGTGCAACTTGAAGGAGGACAGCACAATGAGCTCCAAAGTCACCTTTATGCATTGGTAAGTGACACCTGTGATCTGCCATTTGTGTGACCGCTAAGCACTTTTGCGGGGCCCATAGAGCCTGGCAGAGTGGTAGGGTTGTCCTTACCCAAGTTGTTTTGGGTGGAATTTTTTGGTTCAACTTTCTTGTAAATGGGGTTTGTTGACAGTCATGAGGGAAACAAATTCTGATGCTCTTTCTATCCTGCCGCCCTCTGATTCTTAATAGATTCCAGTCCCCAGCACCACTAGCCACTGGCTGATCCCAGTGGGTATGACAAAAGGAAGAAGAGAAGAGGAGAGGAAGAGCGTGATGACACTTCTTTGACAATTCTCTCCGCTCAGCAACTAAATTATGTTATATACTGTAACGGAGCGGGGTCTTAGGGGTGACCGTGATCTCCCCTAGCACCCCATTACCATGCCAAGTTTGCCTCAAAGCACCCTCAAGCCTTGCCCGCCACATCTTTGATGTTATCGTATAATAGGGAGGCTGCCTATCCGTCCTCTTGGACACGGTTTTCTGCTGTACCTTGGCCCTGTTCCGTAATGGGTGTCTCGGTGCACCCAAGCCTCACAGAGGGAATAGACATTCTTTGGTCTCGCGCTGTGCCCTCACTGGCACCCAAACTCCTTGCAACCCTGTCTCGCACTGCGCCTCCCTGTAGTCTCACTGCCCCTCTCTGGGGCTTCCCACTGCCCCATCTCGCACTGCGCCTCCCTGGGCACTCACTGCCCCTCCCTGGGGCTTCCCGCTGCCCCCTCTCTGGGGCTGGGGTTTCCACGCTGCTATGGGTCCTCTATGAGGCCTCCTCCAACCCCAAGGGTGCTCCGTCTCTCCCCCAGTATCAGGCTGCTCATGCAGTCCAGCCTCTCCTCTTTACTTACTTAGGCAGAGCTCCTTCCCCTTTGGTGGCTGGCAGCTGACTCCCCTTTGGCTTCAGGCGTGTGATTTATATAGGAACCAGGCCCTGCCCCTTCTGGTCAGCTGACCAGATGCAGATGTGGCCACTTCCCTCATTAACCAGTTGTCCCAGCAACCTGCATCTGGGTTCTTATCTCTGTTTTCAAAGTAGCAGGCACCCCAGTGCCCTGCTACATATACTATAGTATGCATTATATTATTAAAACTATTTTATATATTACAATATGCATTATACTTAGTTTCATAGTTTCATAGTTGGTAGGGTTGGAAGGGACCTGAGCAGATCATCAAGTCTGACCCCCTGCCATGGTAGGAAAGAGTACTGGGGTCAAACGACCCCAGCAAGGTGTTCATCCAGCCTCCTCTTAAAGACCCCCAGGGTAGGAGCCAACACCACTTCTCTTGGAAGTTGGTTCCAGATCCTAGCCTCCCTGACCATGAAGTAGCGCCTCCTGATATCTAGCCTAAATCTACCCTCTGCTAGCTTGTGACCATTATTCCTGGTCACTCCTGGTAGTGCTCGGGGGAACAGGGACTCCCCCAATGCCTGCTGGTCCCCTCTGACTGTTTTGTAACAGGCCACTAGATCCCCCCTCAGCCTTCTCTTGTGAAGGCTGCACAGGTTCAGGTCCCTTAGCTTCTCCTCGTAGGGCCTGCCCTGCTGCCCCCCTGATCATGCAAGTGGCCCTCCTCTGGACCCTCTCCATGTTGTCCACATCCCTCTTGAAGTGCGGCGCCCAGAACTGGATGCAGTACTCCAGCTGTGGCCTGACCAGTGCCGCATAGAGGGGGAGGATCACCTCCTTGGACCTGCTTGAGATGCATCTATGGATGCATGACAAGGTGAGGTTGGCCTTCCTGACTGGATCCCCACACTGCTGGCCCATTTAAATTATTCTATGTAGTATAGTATGCATTATACTTTTACTTGACTTTTATAATATAGATAGACTTAAGTATGGAATTATATCATATAGACTTATAATGAGTTAATAGCAATAATAATAAATGTTAATGGTAGTATTAATATATATAGTAATAGGTCTGAAAACGGGTAAAGCTGCCTTATCACCCCTCCCTATTCCTGAAAATTCCCTGTCTGCCTGTTGCCTCAAGGGTTAGTCTTTTTTCTTGCAAAAAATGCTGGCAGCATCCTCATGTTCCCCATGATCTCTGTACATTGGGATGGGGGGAGAAGGGGAGGGGAGGTGGGGTTATAACAAGCATTTGACCTCCAATCTGCACCTCTTTCCAGTGATGCCTTGACTCCATAAACACCCCCAAGCAAAGCATCCCCACACTGGCTGAGGAGGGGGCGGTCCTACACTCAGCCAGACAACCCACCTCACCCCGCCCCAATTGGCCATGCATGTCAATCTGCCTATGAAATAAAACATGCTACACATATAGTAATTAGTAGTAATTATTGAGTAAAAATTCAAATAATAGAATAATAGAAGAATTCTAGTTGCAGCCTGGGCTCCCTCCCTCCCTGGCTGCCTGTTGCCCCAGGGCCAAACTATGACTCTGCTTCTGGCAGGGGAAAATTCCCTCCCTCCAGCCTTAGCTGGGACAGGGGTCTGGGGGTCTGTTGTCACCCGGCATTTACACAAACACGCAAACGCGCACACACACACACACACACACACACACACACACATCAACTGAGGTCATATTACTTTTCTTGTTTTGTAGATAAGTCACTGGTTACATGAAATACAGGTTTGGTATTGGGGTAAAAGATGGTTTTTGTATTGAACAGGGACAATTCTCAAGAGATTAAGAGATTACAGATTCTTAACACACACACACACACACATACAGACACACACACTACTTCACCACTTGATTACCTATGACAGTCATTTGACAGCCTGGCCTCACAATAGGTCTTTCACACTGAACCCCTCACTCTGGGCTCACCAGGGCCCCAGACTCCAGCCCCGCCTCACACACACACACACACACACACATCCCACCCTCCCCCTTCCTGGTTACCAGCTATGTTTCATCAAATGATGGCTGGAACAAAATTTCCTCCCTTGGTCCATGGTTCCCCCTGGGATGGGGCCTCTACACACACACACATACACACCCACACTGCTTCAAACTTGACTACCATTGTGCAGGGAGGCTTTCTTCAGAAGCTTACACATTACCTCCCTCTCTCCCTTACACTTTGTAACTTTTGAGACATACCACAAAAACCACAAAACCATGAGACATTTAAACACTTATACAGGTCTATATTCCTGTCAATGTAGATGTCTGCTTCCCAGCAATGCTGCTTTCTGGACTGTCTGGGCCCTGGTCCTGCTAGCAAGCCAGCAAGATTCTCTGGGTCGTTCCCTTTGCCACCTTCTCTTCTGGCCCCTCCTCCTCTTCAGATAGCCCTGGCTTGGCCATCTTCATTCTGGGCTGCAGGCCCCTGATCCCCCTTCCTCTCTGGTGGTGGTTCTTCATGACTGTGGCCTCTCTTAGGCCCTGGCCCTGCCTCGGGCAAGTTGAGCACTCTGGGCCCTCTCTGGCTCCAGCAGTCTCCTGCTGTGGCTGATGCCAGCCTTCAGCCCATCTGGGCCCTGGCCCTGTGAGATTCTGGGCTCCCCAGGCCTCACAATAGGCCTCATGCCCTGAGCCCCTCACTCTGGGATCACTGGGGCCACTTGACTACCAATGACAGTCAGTGCCTTTTGCCCCTGGGTTGGGGCCAAGATATCACCCATCTTCTGTGACGCAAAATTCCCTCCCTTCATCTCTAGCTGGGACAGGGGTCTGGGGCCTATTGTCACCCAGCATTAACACACACACACACACACACACACACCTCAACTACTGAGGTCATATTACTCTTCTTTTCTTGTAGGTTTTGTAGATAAGTCACTGGTTACATCAAATACAGTCTTGATACCTGTTGCACCATTGCAATCATTATTATTATTATTCGCCACTTGACTACCAATGGCATTGTTTATTAAAACAAAAATGTCTATACTGTTTCAGCTGTATTGTGATTTCCCAAACAAAATAGATAGCATTTCAATTTATTGTGAAAAAATAAATAGTAAATGCTGATTTTTACTTGCCCCTGTTTCATTGATTGATTTGGGAGGGGACAGTCTTTTGACTGATTGATTGATTGATTTATTGGGAGGGTGTTTTGGAGGTGGATGATGGAAAAACCAAAAGCCAACCATTACACAGAAGAGTTGCCCTCATTTAAGCTCCCTGCATGCATGCCTGGCCAAGTATTACCCCTTGCTGCTTCTTGTCTGTCAGGTTCTGGGTGGTTGGGAGAAGAGGGTGAGGAATGACAGTATGACTATTGCTTACAGCAAGGTGCTCCTGGGTTTGGGATTGTGGGTAAAGAAAGATTTGCAGGATCTCCCATCTTTCCAGTAATGCCATGACTCCATAAATCCCCCATCTTTTCATAAACAATAGGATTGTTAAAAGTGAATGATTTGTGTGACCTCCTGTCTTCTGCAAAGACAGCAGAGGATCTCCATGCTGAGAAGGGTGGGCATGTCCAGCACTTCTCCCAACCAACCCCACCCACCCCTGAAATGCAATATGTGAAAGAAAAAACAACTGACACAATTTCAACTTTGGAACTTTTATATACTTTGTGGGGGAGTGGCTTCAATACTATCAATATTGAAAATGTTCAATCTTTGATGTCCATAGTGTTCTGCAGGGAGGGTAAGAAAAAAGAATGGGGTTTTTAATCAACAAAAGTTGAAACATTGGCTCGCACCTGCAGAACCCCTCCCCCACACCTAGCCCTAGGTCATTTGGAGATCTATTACCTATATATCACCAGAGATGCTTCATAGTCTGGGGGGACAGTCTGGCAGGCAATGCCCACCTTGACTAATCATCATGGTTCTGGAATGGGAATGTGAATTATAAGAAATGGGAAGGTTGGAAATATTGAAGGGTTAAGCAGTAGGTAGGTAGGTACCAAACTCTAGAAAGTTGGAAAATTACTGTTCTGCTGATGCTGCTGTGCTGGGCAGTGCTGAACACCATGGTGGTGGGTGAAGTGGGAGGGGGGAGTGGGTTCTGGAATGAGAACAGGAATTAACAGAAATAGGAAGGTTTGAAATATTGAAGGGTTAAGGAAGGGCTATCTACCACACACTGTAAAGTTACAAAATTACCATTCTGGGGGTGCCGCTGTACTCCATGCTGATCATCATGGTGGGTGCAGTGGCAGCGGGTGGAGGGTGCCAGTGCTGGATGGAACACAAGCACGTGCTGATAGTAGGAGCAAAACAAATGAAGAAATAAGTTGCTCCTGGCTGGCTGGTGTGGAAGCAGGGGGAGAGAGGTAGGTAGGAATGGATGGGCAGGCAGAAAACATGCTGTTTGACCTGCCCCTCCCCTCCCCTCCTCAGGATCACCAGCACGGCTCCACATTGGGTTGGTGGGGAAAACAAGCATTCAACCTCCAATAACAGTCCAGCCTGCAACTCTTTCCAGTAATTCCATGACTCCATAAACGGCCCTAACCAAGCAAAGCAACCCCACGCTGGCTGAGGAGGGCATGGTCATCAGCTCTGTCAACCCAGCCCTGATTAGCCATGTCAATCCGCCTATGAAAATAAAACATGCGGTCATCCAGGGTGCACCCCACCCAGGCCCGGTTAGCCTTGTCAATCTGCCTATGAATTAAAACTCACCACAAATATATATAGACTAAACAATAAAAAAAACCTTTTATTAACAAAAAAGGGGTACATTTCTTTTCATCTTCAAAAATAAAATAAAAAGACATAACTAACTAGTACTTTAATTAATTAAATTAAATCATAAGTAATGACTAAATAATAACTGAATTAAAGTAAGTTAACAAAAGCAATAACTAAATTAAGGGAAAATTATAAATAATTAATAATATACAGGGTTAATAAAATAAAAAGTATTAGTATCAGCAAAAAAGAATTAGTATTAAGTCAATCAGGACCCATAGTAGAAATGATATCTTTTATTAAACCAACAAGATTTTTGCAAATAAATTTTCTTTAATTGCAAGCTTTCAGGCACAAACACCCTTCATCAGGCATTGGAGAAAAGATTGTAAAAGTTCTCCTGGGTAGAAATGAAAGTTCATACTTCATAGGAATTAGTATTAGAGAATTAGTATTAAAATACTAAAACAATGTATAACTATCTCTAACTATAAGTATCTATAATTGTCTATATTAAAACTATCTCTATCTTTAAAAACTGCACGCTATCTATTATCTATCTACCTATTTATTTTGTTCTTCTTTGCTGTCTTCTTTCTTTGTTCTTCTTTCTCTTCTTCATTGGTTGGAGGGCTTGTTTGAAAAAAGCACGGTCAGAAGTGTAGTGGGAGGGAGGAAGGGCAGAGTTAAGGAAAACACATAAAATACAATCACCTGGCTACCTACTGGCTAAAGAAAAAAGGCACAGCACCACCTGGTGGCAAAAGAAAGCAATTACAAGTCTTCGAGATGCTTTGATATGCTCTGTGCATGCGTGACACAATCAGGCATGTTAAATCGGGGCACCAGGAAATAAAATTTGTCTGAGTAGAGTTAGTCAAAAGCGCTGAAAAGACTTTTAAAGTGGCGGGAAATCCCGATTGTGCAAACTCAAACCCAGTTGCAGTGGCCAAAATGGGAAAACACGTGTCATTTACAAGCGTCCTAAGACACTGACTTCACCACTTTCTCCTGGCTCTGCAGTATACTCGCTGAGTCAACCCATCTTGTTAATATCTGAGAAGTGCCTTACTCTGTATTATATGCTGTCAGGGAGAATGGCAAAATCAAACTGTGTAAGAGCTAGTCTCTGGTTCAGCATGAGAATTAAGCAGATAAATAAGCCTGTTTGAAATTCTGAACCAGAACAATCATATATGTTCATATCAGTTACAGTTTTGTATGGAAACACTAAACGTTGACTAGCAAGACAACTGTAGAAAAAAGAAAAACCAGAAAACCCCATGGGAACATATAAGATTACAGATAACAACAAAGATCCCTCTTCCTTTTCCATACTTTTCAAGAACATTATTTACTAGCACCATAGGTGCCTGAGCGCTGTTGGTAACAGATACCATGCTTCTGCTTCAGAGAGAAACAGCAGTAGCAATAGAAGTAATTTGCATTATGCTGAAGGTCAAAAATGTTTAAAATAGTCTATGACTTACTTCAAGTACGTGGATTTGAAATCCATGGGGCTCCACCGATGTGCTCTTGACTCTCCACATGCTACAAGTTGTGGGTTCAGGACCTCAGCTAGACAGAAACATACAAGCCAATCACACGCTAGATGGCCAAAGTCCTGATCCAAAATTACTTGACTTGAATGGGCCCTTCCAGTGACTACAGTAGGCCTTAGATGAGGCTCCATGAGAGGTTCAAAACTTCAAGTTGTACTAGCATTATCTTTCTGCCTATACTGTTAATAATGAAGCATTTCTAAGTGAATTGTCAAAAAGCGTGTAACTTCTTTCCAAATATATTGATAAGACCTAGACCAATACATGAGCATCCAACTGAAAAACAGCAAAGATCTAGTCTATTTTAATGCCAGATCATTGTTTAAAGCAATTTCTAACTGCAGCTTAACTAATATGCTGTGTTACCTCAGGTTACCATCTGCTGTCTTCTGTGTCAAATTATATTTTCATAACCCATTTTCCCTTTTATTACTTTCCCACATTGTCTAAATATTCTGATTGCAGGCTCCAACACTAATCCAGCCCCTGTAAAAACTATCTTTAAAAGTTCAGTCTCATTAGTTTTGGGCCTGTGCCATTCATCTTTTACAACCAGTAGCTATCACATCTCATTCCCCTTACTGTGTGTTAGCTCCTGGTATTTGGAAAATGCACATTCTTATTTCTTATCTTGCTGTGTGCTATATCAAAATTACTCCCATCCCTGTTGGGACTACTTAACAAATTTAGCATGGTCACATTTGGGTTTTTTTCTAGTTTATCATGAAAATGACCCATACTCAGATTCCTAGTTCTGCAAAGCATACTTAAGCAGTTGGACACAGCATCTATTAAAAATTCTGGGCAGGCATACCAAATTCATAAAAAATGCTGATAATATATTCAAGTCCAGACAACTGATAACCAGTATGGCCTAGATTCTGGTTTTGGCCTAAGCTCTCACACAACGGAGTGGATTCCCCTAGCAGCCCTGTACATGCTACTGAGACTGACTTTTGCAGCCAGATTCTATTCCACTTATTAGGCATCCAAGTAGTCTTAGTTACTTACATGTGATTCTGTTCCACCTTGTTCACATCCCTGAAAATCTATTTAATGCTTCTGCTTTTGTAGCACAGCATCATCTTACCCTTAAAAGTGAGTCAAACAAAAGCAGCAAGGAGGAGGAAGACTCACCTACCATTTTCATTAAGAGTTTTTCAGGAACTCAAGCACAATGGAATAGAATTGCACTTAGGTGCACAAGTGGATTTAGCCACCTAACTGGTAGAATACAATCTGGAGTTAATGATTACCTCCTCTGGCACAGGAAGGGGATGGACAGAGCCTTGGCTCCCTATACTCACTGTCCAACACAAGAAGTTAGTGTCAGGAGTTCTGTAAGTTCCTGATGGCATAGTACAGTTTTGTGAATATACATGAAGCCAGAGCACTTGATGTGTGCATTTATATTAAGTGAAAAAACCCCTTCTACTAAAGAGCTTTTTGTAGGATCCTAAAAAAAATAGATGCTCATGTTACTAAAAATATCCATAATTGCACTATCTAGGACAGGAATGAATGAAAGTATCAACTTTTATAGGCTCATAGCATCACAGGAAAGTAGGGATAGAAGGGACCTCATGGGCTAGGGACAGAAGTTACATATAAACTGGTATAAGTGATCAGAAACTAGTTCAAATCTGTAATACAGCAGAACTTATGTGCACATAGACCATATTCAAAATGGCTGAAACCAGTTTACAATAAAACTGGATGTATTATCAAACTTAATCGATTTAGGTTAAATTGGTTTATTAAATTTCTGTCCCAGATCCCCTCCAGATTCAAGTTAACTAACAGTTTCCCAGCATCTCAGGATGATTTGCAAGTCCCCCCCCCCCGCCCCGTAGGGCGGGCAAGTTAGCCTTGGCCCAAGCTATCTGCTTCAGCCAGGCAGGGAGACATGTTCTAGTGCCCTCTGGCTTCTGGCCTGGGCCACTGCAAGCATGTGGATGCATTTCCAGAATCAAAGGTGAATGTCTGTTCACTTGCTTATTGGTTCAATCTGCTTATCTGAGACTAATCAGGAAAGATTGAATTGATTCAGCCTCAGACTTTTTGACAGTCTGTACTTAGCCCATGAGGTCAATCTAGTCCAGCCCCTGGCTCACAAGAGGATCATCCTTGACTAAAGCATCCCAGGCAAGTGTCTATCCAACCTGCTCTTGAAAATTTCCAGGGTTGGAGATTCCACAGTTTCTCTAGGTAGCTTGTGTTGAAGCTTGATCATCCTCATAGTCAGAAAGTTCCCCTTAATCTCAACCTAAATGTCCACTACTGCAGCTTGAGGCCATTGTGCCTAGTCCTGTCTCCTATGGCAACAGAGAAAAGGCACTTTCCATCCTCTATAATTGTCCTTCAGGTATTTGAAGAATGTTATCAAAGGTCCTCCATTTCCCTGCTTCCAGGCTTTTCTTAATGCTTCTCTTTATGCTTCAGGACAAACCAACCAGCTGTCTGGAATTAGGGAACTTTGCCTGCAGACATGTTAGTATAAATTTGTTCATTTTAAGGTTCCTCTGAAACATCCAGGGCTGCCCACTGACTGATGCAGAATATATGGCTACAACCACTGGAGGCCTGTTCCCAAAAGACAATTCCTATTTTTCTATGCAGAACATTATGAAAGTCATTTTCTAACTGTTATATATAAATGTTAAAGTCAAGAAAAATGAGCACCGATTAAAAAACGTGGACAAATTCTGCAGCTACTCTACATAGGCATAACTCCATTGATTTCAAGGAGACTTTGGCAACTTGCACCTTTTAAGGAGATGCTTCTGTGCATATAGCTTTGCAATAGTATTTTAGGGTGTTCCATGTACACTTGCTATGGGAAATACTGCCACTGTGGTAAAATGTGCTTGACTTTGTATGTGTTTAGGGCTTTTTATGACAAATGTTTTAGCATAAAATAAAGTATAATAGCCAAAAATGACGTTATATTTGTGGTTGAAACTGTTTATAGGAAGGTTGTATAACTTAATAGATCTTAAATCACCAGAGTGCTAAAGAAATTACTCTAAAAAATTATGTAACAACAGAGAATAATAAATCTTCCATGCAAATTTTAAGACAGCCTATAACATTTAACAGAGAGTTATATTTCTGCTTGGAATCCTATACATCTCATATAGTATAAGATGTGATCAATTGTTTTTAAATTCTTCAGGACTTTTCTATGAGGGGTAATATAAAGATTAATGGCTACAGACAGTACTGGTCACATCCAAACAAGAATAACAATAGGCCCTTTTACTGAAAATATATTCAGAGCCAGATTCTCAGCTGGTGTACATTGTTCTGGCTCTAGTGAAATGAGTTGAGATAAGAGAGATTTATACCAGGTTAGGATCTGGCCCTCAGACTCTACAATGATCATTTGGCAAGACAAATATGTGAAACAATGATTTTTCTTCCAAATGGTTGGATTCATGTCAGCTGAAGGCAGGGGCTTTTCTAACAAATACCATTCTCAAAGGCTGACATTTTATACATTCAAAAGGGTAGATTAAATCAATTAAAGGCAGCGTTTATTAATTCTAAAAACTACATTCAAGTTGATTAAGCCTCACCAATGGGAATTCAGTATATAGCATGGGCTTCAAGTCTAGGTACTGGATGTTTCTATTAATTCTTTACATCCATCCATTTTATTGTATTGTCTTGATAGATAAATAAAGGTGCTAGTGGTAACAGCCTTTATTATACGCTGAGGTGGAAAGTGGAGTCTTGCCAATGCCATGAACTCAAGCTGAAGAACAAAATTAAAGTGCAGATACAGCAGTGCTCAGGTGAAGTAACTGTTCCAAAAAAGACATGGATGCAGCAGTGAGGGACAGCAAAGCAAAGCCATCATCTCAAAAATGAAAGGCAAAAAGGGCTCAGGCCTTGTACCCAAACATATGAGAATGATCCATCCCAACAGACTGGGAGATGCTAAACTGAGGATGAAGATAATGAAGATGAGGTGCTGGCAGTGGCCAGAGAATGATGTGGAAGCAGCAATGCCAGAGACTCAGATGAAAGGAAGTTTAAAAGCAGTGGGAGTAAGGGATTGGGTCACTGAGGGAAAAAAATGGGCTGAAGAAGAAAGGCCCAGAAAAAAACATCTGCAAGCAGCACTAGTAATGAGGGAGAAAAGAAGCAGGAGACACACACGCCCAGGTGCACCATTGCCAAGCAGCCTAAAACGAAAACCAGCATTGTTCATGTGGGATTTTTTTTCTTTCTCTCTTTAGATCAAAAGGAGAGCAGCAATGCAATCTGCTCCTTGTGCACAGCACTTTCAGCCAAGGAAAGGAGGGTGCACACACTGAAACATCTGCTCTAAGAAGCCACTTGAAAAATAATCTTATAATAGTATGGGGAAAACATCTGTCCCACATGCAATAGACCACCAGTAGTGCAGCAGTGGTGGAAGAGGGGGAGGACAAGGAAGGCTTGAGTGAGAGAGACAAGCTGGAATGGGATTGGGTCGGGGCAAATACCCCAGCAAGAGGCATGACCTACATGTGAAGTAACTGTTCATTTGGTGTCTTTTTCCTTTTAATTCTCAGCAAGAGGCAGACAGATTTCTCACCCACTGAGCTGTGTTTATTGGCAGATAGCACTCAACATGTGCAGCTTTGAAAAATCCTAAACTACTATCAGTATGTTGGAGAAGAAACATGGAGAGATCCCTGCCCTTAGCCTTCTCTCCTTCATCCTCAGAGGAAGCACTGCAGTGCAGAAAACATTCTAGCTGTCTCAGGATGACTTTTCCCATCATCTACTTTACTTGAGGAGAACCACATACACAAAGCAGCTCCTGGCTCCCTTTTCCAGCTTCAACAGTATGTGAACTGGGCTTATTCCTTCATCCTTCCACCTCATGATAATCTGTGCCATGACTTTCTAAGCACAACTGTGCATGTTGGACTAGGACTCAACTTCAGTTTGAGCCAGGATTCCATAAGAAAAAACTTCTCTAGCAGGTACATTTTCTTGTCACCAAGAATGTAAAGAATCACCACAGTGTTGTGAAGATCTTAAATGACTCGGCAGCAAACAAAAAAAAAATTCAGTTCACATTAACATACACAGCAAACCTGGATCCAAGGTTCCTGAATTATCTGCTCAGCCATATACACAGACCTGCAATCTCTATGCAGACAAAAGAGAAAAGTGAGTTTCTGACTTCCTCAAACCACATTTCATTGTAGGCTAAAGAGGGAATGGAAGGAGACAAGGAAAAATGCAAAGTCTGCTGGTTTTAGACATTGCTGCTGGCTATATTGAAATTCTTTTGGGTATTTATGAGTGTATCTACATGTGCTCTTTAATGCTCAGTAGACTATTCTACTGCACATTAAAGTGTCACATAAAAACAGTGCACATAAAGTGTCACATCAAAACAGTGCACTGGATTAGTCTACTACACATTAAACATCAATAAAAAGGGATTCACTTTTGCTGCTGCGCATTAGGGCAGCCTAATGTGCCTTTATGTAGTACCTCATATTGGAGGGAACTTTTACACATGCTGGGAGTGCGACAGTTTCATTAGAGCAACTCCAAGAGCTGCTGTAATTAAAGCACCGCCGCATCTTGTGTATCAGCATCTGTGCACTTAAAAATGGAAGCAAGGATGCTTGAACTAAAGCTTGTTATTCAAGTGCCCCCACCATCATTTTTAAATGCGGGAATGCTGATACATGAGATGCAGGAGGCTGCTACAGTGTGGCAATTGCCATGCACCAGCAGACTCGATTAATCAAGTCTGCTCCACCACAATGGAATTCCAGTGTGTCAGAGCAGCCTCTGTGCTTGTGTATAGGTGCCCAGAGGTACTAAACTTAAACTTAATGTGCAGTAGCAAAAGTGCATTAATGAACGTGTAGACATACCCACAGATGCATAAAAGAGAATATTTTCCATTAGTAAGAAGTAGAGATTAGGTGTAGCTACCAAGCAGCCTATCTGTAGTTAATATATAAAATAACTAAAATGATACATTGGACCAGATCCTTGTGTTTGCCCAGAATATACACAATACAAGTTAGTAAGGTGCATTGCGCAAGGAGAGCGTAAAGATTTTTTCACCAATGTTTTTATCCTAATGCAGCATGGGCATTCCCCCTATACTCAGTTTAAAACAGCCCATGCCCCTAAATAAGTGAGCCCCACCATCATGAAGTACAATTTTATTTTGTTCTGTTATGATAAAGACACCAATAAAAAGGTTACAACAACAAATATTTATGCTGCATGTGGTACACGGATCCAGTCATGGATCAGAACCTTGTTGTGCCAGTGACTGAACAAAAAGCACAGTTCTTGCCCCAGAGCCTTTTAACGTAAGTAGGGACCTACTTAATTCATGGTTTCACGGATTTATCAGAAACCATGAAATCCAGGATTGTCCACAAAATCAACAACATAAAAATAAAATGCTGGCTCCCCAGTGGGAGCCAAGAGTCCTTGCTGCCGGGAGAGGAAGGCACCAGCTGGCATGGTAGCATGAAGCGCAACAAACAAGATGGCAGCTGCCCCTCATCCCTCCCCCATCCACCATGGTCTCTCTGCTGATCAGCACCAAGGGGCAAGGTGACATGAAGGGCAGCCAGCAATCAAGATGGCGGCCACCCCCTTTTTCTTCCTTCCCGCAGGTCCTCTATGCCAATCAGCACCAGGGGGTGGGGCCACAGTGAAATGCTCACAAAATGAGTTCCGAACACCTTAAGCAGGCCACAAAAAAATCCTTTGTCTTGCCATTATTTAAGTAGGTCCCTAAATATACATGGATCAAAAACAAGCCTAGATTTTCATGACCATTGATTATTAGGCCAGATCCCCACTTCCATCATGGATACCAGCAAAAAGGGCTTTTGGTGGAGGAGAACTTTACCAGTTTCACCATTCAGAATTGCTCTTAAAGCCTTCCCTCCATCTTTTCCAGAGAGGAGGAATTTTAGGACGTAGTGTTGGAAAGGCCAAACAACTATATGCTTCCCAGGGATTCACAGTTTAGATAAGTCCATAAAAAAATATAAAACATAAAACTGTCTGATATATATCAAAGTGTTTTAGGTTTTCCTCTCTCTCTTTCTGGTATCTCAATCTTATATCTGTTTTCAGGTCACCCTTATGCTGCAGTAGGCAATCTTCAGTGGCAGTCAAGGTGACGTTATTGGCTCGTCTGTGAAAGGTGTTTTGTAAATTCCCTTTGAGGATTAGAAATGAGAGATTGGAGAGGGAGTGATTGTCTTGTGAAAAGTGGGCACCCACAGGTAATTGGATATTATTGTCTTTGATGGATTTTCAGGGTGCGTTCATTCTGGTATGCAGTTTTTGTTTGGTTTCTCTTACATATTTTCCACCAGGGTGTTTGGTGCACTGGATGAGATATATTACATTTCTGGAGGTGCAGCTGTAAGATACAGGAATGGTGATGGTTCTGTTATGGAGAACTGAGAGATCAGAGAGGGAGTGATTATCCTGGAGTGAGAGTGTAATTGGGTATTCTTGTCTTTGATAGATTTTTGGTGTGCATTCATACTGGACACAAAAAATCATGGACTAAATATAAACATTGGATTTATGACACATTATAACCTGTCTAGCATCTGACTCCCCAGGTGACCTCTCTACTATTTAATAGCTATATTCTTTCCTTCCCCCTCTGCCCCCCAACCTGTCTCTCACCCGTTGACTACCTCAGTTTACATTTTCATTGACTGGCTTTCTTCCATGCACATTGGCTTCTGGGTTTTTTAATTATTCCATCCAGGAAGAGTGAAGATCAAATACAGATGCTTCCTCAGCCTGACAAAGGGTATTTGTACATGAAAGCTTGCAAAGAAGAATTTTTCCAACTATTTAAGTTGGTATAATAAAAGATATCAGATTTACCCAAGAACCTTGTCGGCCTATGCAAAAATATATACTCTGGATTTTCCTAGAAGACAACTAACAAATTCACTTTTAATTGTTGCACTGAGTATATGGCACTCAGGTAGTACTTAAGGGGCCTGACTTTCTGATCTGTTTAATCCTTTTTACGCACCTTTGACACTGATTATAAACAAAAATGATCTGACCAGGAACTTTCAGGGGGCACAGAGCCAGGGTCAGATTCTGTGCTAATCCTCTGAAAATGGAGATTTTGAGGGTGTGTAGAAGGGAAAAAAGAGCCTCTGTATGCCAGGTATTTCTGCCAACCAGGAGAGCCTCTTTTGGCTATAAAAAACTGAGAGGAAGTTACAGCAGGCCAGGTAAAAATGAAGGCAGTGGAAAGCTCCTAATTCCTACTACAGCCCTGAACCTATTGGCATGCATCTATACCAGATGCTTAATGCACATTAGATTAATTCTACTGCACGTTAGTGCAACTGGCAAAAATTGTGCTAATGTACAGTAGACTTAGTCTAATGTGCATTAATGTCGGATAAAAAGCATTCATCTGCGCTAATGCACAGTAAAGCCAATTAAAGTGCATTAAGTTAGTACCTGTTATTACAGGTACTAAATATAATGCGCCATAATTATGGCACATTTATGAATGTGTAGACACTAAGCCTGTGTGAAGCATCTAGTATTTGCTTCAGACTCGGATTCAGCCAATTTGGGGGACAGTGATTCAATTCGGTGATTCAAATCACTGTCCCAATTCGAATTGGTCGAATCTGATTCAGAGATTCTTCTGCTGCCAAATCTCTGAATCTTTGAATCAGTCAGGCCAGGCCCATCCCTTTCCTGCTCTCCAAGCCTGGCAATGGCTACTCCACCTACCCCCAGCTGCCAGCACTTGTTAAAAAAAAGCCTTGGCTCAGCAGGTGCTGCCGGGTAGGGGGCAATCTCTGCTGTCCCCCACTGGCCCACACTGGATGGAGAGCTCTGCACAAGCCCCCTGATCCCCCCTCACTTCCCCAGCCACTCCATGGGTGCCCCATCCCAGCCAGTTCTGGCTCTTTGAGAACCCCCCCACCAAAAAAATCCCCCCTGGATTCACTGTTCCTGCCAGCAGGGGACAACCCCCACTGTCCCCCATTGCCCTGTACCACATGGTGGTTCTGCATGAGCGCCCCAAGGCCACTGCAGGAGTGGTGAGTCCCGGGGCTGTTCTTGGGGGGTTCTTAAAGGGCCGGAGCTAGCCTGGGCGGGGCACCCATGGTGGGGCTGAGGGAGTGAGGGGGTCAGGGGGCTCATGCATAGCCCGCCATGCAATGTGGGGCAGTGGGGGGCAGTGGGGATCACTCCCCACCTGCCTGGCAGCACCCAATGAGCACCAGGGCTTTTCTTTAAAGTACCAAGTTGGAGCTAGTGGAGGCAGCCATGGGGAGAGGGGCTAGGGAAGCTGGGGGGTTGGGGAAGCTGGCAGGGGTCCCCTCCATGGTCCCCTTCCCTGCCCCTAGTACTTACCAGCTTGGAGTTGGCTGTAGTTCCCTGCTGCAGCCACTGGGGACTGCCCGTATCATCAAAGCTCTCCAAATCTTTTTTAAAGATTTAGAGAGCTTTGAATCGATTCAGGCCCTTAAATTCCTCCGATTCAGATTTGGAGAATCAGCCACCGAATCGGGCAGAATTTCCTCTGAATTGAATCAGCACCCGAAGCTTCACACAGCCCTAATAGTCACCCTCAGAGTTCTAGAAGTACCTGATATAAGTTGATATTAATTGGAGGGGCAGATGGGGGGGTTACTTCATCAGGGATTGAAAACCCTTAACTTTGTTCTCTTCAAGGATTCTGCTTGAGGAAAGAAAAGAAATTGATTCTGGCTAGGGTGTTCATAAATGCACCAAATTGATGTAGCTACCAGTTATCTTTCTTCCATGCTGATGCCATTCATTTTTACAACTGTTGTATATTGAAAGCATTTCACTTACCCCACATAGTTCAGTTGGCATCTGGAAGCTAAGAAGGAGAATGAAGAATTTAATGACCATGTGACATCTGTTTTATATGAGAGAGAGAATGACCCACTGAGGTAAAGTCTCTGCTTTGTTTGATTCAGACCAAGGACATGAACCTGTATCTCCCACATCCCAGTTAGGTAACCTATTGCAGGGTAGGCCTTCCTTGTTTTTTACAAAATGTCAAAGGCTCAGTTCCACCTCAGTGCAGAATAAGAAACTGTTTAGAAACCTCAACAAATTTCATACGCAAGAGAACATCTTTCCTGGCCACTACTGTATACTCATATCAGTTTAAAATTGGTTTAATAGTTTCATAGTTTCTAGGTTCAGAAGGAACCTGAGTAGATCATCTAGTCCGACCCCCTGCCATGGCAGGAAAGAGT
>NW_017728931.1:44698131-44699912 GCF_001723895.1 Crocodylus porosus | reverse complement strand
AGATCCCCCCTCAGCCTTCTCTTTTGGAGGCTGAACAGGTTCAGGTCCTGTAGCCTCTCCTCATAGAACCTGCCCTGGTGTCCCCTGATCATACGAGTGGCCCTCCTCTGGACCCTCTCCACGTTGACCACATCCCTCTTGAAGTGCGGCGCCCCCGACTAGTTTATAACAGGCCACAAGATCCCCCCTCAGCCTTCTCTTTTGGAGGCTGAACAGTTTCAGGTCCCATAGCCTCTCCTCATAGAACCTGGTTACATGTCTTTATCTTGTACCTGTACATTTTCAGATTAATCCAGTATAAAAGTCAGACTAGATAAATCAGAGTCAACACACAACATTGCTCTGGTTTAATTCAAGTGGTACAGAATCATGCTTTCGGTAAAACCATACAATTCAGTATATAGGCTACGCCTTAGTTTAAAGAAAATTTCATTCCTAAGCTTTCTTTTCTGGGCCTCAAACACTGCAAACTCCCAGATAAAGAAAAGAGGATGTGAGGAAGGAGTTGAAGGAAATAAATTAGATTTATTATTGGCAGAACATAACAAAGACCTAGGTAAAGATGAACAGCTTGATCTGGACATAGTAAGAGTCAGGAAACCAATAGAGCATTGACATGTGGGAGGAAAGGAATATGATTTTAGCAGAAACATTTAGGACAGATGTGAGAAAGAAAGCTGAATTGCACGAGTGCCAGAGAGAAGAAGGATATAGTAATGAAAGCAGGGGATGTGTGGCATATTGACAATGATTTATTTCTACCAACTCTTCCTCTTTCTCTACAGGAAAATCGACTTTTAAATGAATCCGTAGATGCTGGTAAACCCAAAAGCCCAATAGTTCCAGGGGTAAATTACGTACTTTAATATGCTATACCTTTGATATGGTTTTCAAAGACTAAACATCATACAGTCTCTTCTTCAAGCCCCTAATTTCTATCCTTGGCATGGTGTCAACTGGCATGTCATCCAAAATGCCATAATATACTCTCCTCACTGAACTAACAGAAGTACCAAGAATCCAGACTATGCTCAGATCTTTAATCCCAATTATATTGGTTGGGAAGTATTTCCTTACAATAGGTTTCATTAGCATTAGTGTTATCCCATTTTCCCTCTAACCCTGAATAAGTCTTTCATTGATCTGTACTGATTGCAGAAGCTGTTTGGAATTAATATCTCATTTGTTTACGGCAAAGTTTTTATAAGTCAAGTTAGGCTCTGGTGTGCTAGGTATGCTAGCTACAGGAAGCAAGACATAGTCCCACTTCTCTTACATGCTTGAAGCATTGACAACAAATGTGGATTCAAAACAGGAGCCTCCAAGCCTGTGTATAGTGTCTTATTATGGGAGTAATCCAGTTTAAAGACACTCCAGTTTCTAAAAAATATATCATTGCCTTTCTTTTTATGTTTCTCACAAATGAATGAGCTTCAACCAGCTCATCTTTCCAGCTTGTTGACCCTTTGGAGGCAGCATATGTACCTCATGCCCTTCTATATTAATTTGTACAGAATGTGTGGCGAAATGCTGGGCTAGTGGCTCCGGCACCGCTTAGGGGAGCCGCGGGCTTTGCGGAGTTGTGCGAGCGCGTGGCTTGTGGGGCGGAATTGAGGTAGCTCTTAGCCGCCATCGAGGTTCGCCGAGTTGGCACAAGTAGACGACTTAGAGTAAGTTGTTAGTGTCTCTTAATCTATAGGGTGTCCGTTGGTTCACGAGGTTCCAGAGCTAGCCCTTGCGTTCCAACAGTGGAGCTAGTCCAAAGCTAGGTGCGGCTGCCG
>NW_017728931.1:44667074-44697581 GCF_001723895.1 Crocodylus porosus | reverse complement strand
AGGATAATTTTCTTTTACATAATTATTGCTAGGCAGACTTTCTACATAAGTTTCATTTCTGCAGAAATGACACTTCTAGATAAGAAATGAAATTTACAGAATGCACACGTGTAGCTTAATGCCAGTGGAGAAAAGTACAAAGCATTCACTTTGATTAACAGTCGACTTCAAGGTTACATACATGTGAGAGTGCCGCGTGGCAGTTATACAGAAAAGGAAAAATAATATAAAGTCTTTGCTAAAAACTATAAGATAGTTACAGAATGTACCATATTGCTTATCTGTTCAGGTCAGATAAAAGGCCCTGCTAAGATCTGTATGCCCCATGTATTTCTGGGAAATGGAATTCCAACCAGCCAGTTTTATCTTAACAGAAGTTAGAATTTGTCATTGAAATGAATGGAGAGTGATGTGCCTCCTAAGTAACTGAGGATCCATCTCCGGGGGTGTCTATGTACTTCCCATTGAAATGAAATGGGGAACTGAGAGATTCTGGAAGGCAAAGCAGTATGTGTCTCTGGAGCTTACAGGCTCTGTACTAGCTCCCCACTGAAAGCATGGGAGAACTATGAGTGAAGCAGAATGCTTCCTTGACCCTGGTCATGTAAGCCCAAACTTTGCCAGCAGCTATTCATTAGATATTAAGTGGGCAAGTACAATTTAGCCCTGTGTTTTTGCTACAAGCAGACTGAACTCTTACTATTAATGCAAAACAGAACACAACCTTTAACTAAGGCCTCACAAAGCCTCTGCCGTAATTGCTAATTCCCTGTTGTGTTCTCTATGCAGCAGGTCTATTACCAACACCTGGTACTAATTTAAGATTCATCTACTCTACAAAATCAAACATATTGTGGGGCCTAGTTACAACATGCTTATCTCAATTTAGTTAAGCTACAGTCCATATTCTGAAATAGATATGTCATAACCAGAGACAGTGTTGGGCAAGATTAAAGTTTTGCACCATTGGAAGGTTATTGAAATTATTTATCAGCCTTCCAGGTGGTGGGATCTAAGGTAGTTGGAGCTTGCCAGAGTATTCTGACTGGGGCCATGAAAGCCTCTTAAATGGAGAAGTGACATTGCTGAGTGTGCACTACTACTGGTGCCAGGGGACTAAAGAAAGAAACAGGGACTTTGGCTCCTGCAAAACAAGGATGCCTCATGCTTCTGTGGAATGAGGCAGTCTGCAAACCTTTGAGTAGGTTCCTTCTCCTGGGATCTGAAGAGCCTGGGTCATCCTACTAAGAAAGCACAGCAGCCCCTTCTATCTATGGGTAGAGACTTAATTCACAGTTTCACAGATTTCACAAAAACTGAGAAATCTGGGATTGTCTACAAGATCTGCAAAATCATCATCAGCAACAACAAAAAACATGCTGGCTTCCCAGTGGGAGTGGGAGTCAGAGGTCCTTGTTGCCGAAAGAGGAAGGTGCCAGCTGGTGGGCCAGCACGAAGGGCAGCAGACAAGAGGGTGGCTGCCCCCTCATCCCTCCTTCCCCTGCTGGGACCTGTCTGCCAATCAGTGCTAAGGAGCATGGCAACATGAAGGGCAGCCAGCAATCGAGATGGCAGCCACCCACTTGTCCCTCCTCCCCTGCAGGGCTTCTCTGCCAATCAGCAGCGAGGGGCGGGGCTGCCTTGAAATTCCTGTGAAATTGGCTCTATGTGCTGCGAAAAACCCTGTCTCACTGCAATTTCAGTAGGTCCCAATGTATGGGGTGGCTTAAGGAACTACTAGCTCATTTAGGGACAAAAAGAACGTAAAGTAAGAGTCTCTCTACTCCATTATATGAACATTACTTCTGCTTCCGTACAACAGAGTTATGAAGGGGGAGGGACAGGTTCAAGACTGCGGTTGAGAACCAGGATCTTGACCAATAATCTCTCCTTGAATTAATCCACTGGTTGGGGAACCAAAACCCAGTGCTGCCACATAAGCAAAGGCAGGAACATACCTTGAGATCAGGGGAGTGAGTGATACGGTTCCCTGAACAGGTATCTCATAGACTCCTCCTTCTTCCTCTCCTGTACTTATGGTGATCAGGGATCTGGGTTTTCCATTTGCCATGGAAAAACATGATAAAACCTGTTTTTTGTAATTTTAAAGGAGAAAAACCAGGGGCCTCTGCAGCCCAGGGGGATGGCAGGGCAAAGCAGGGTGGAGAAGTTTGGTATCATCACCAGGAGCTCCATGCCACCTTTGCTCACCCAGCAGCAGTGAGGGTTACGGTGCAGAGCTGTGCCTCTTGCTGTTGAGAGGCTGGCAGAGGTGCATCACTAGGGTGGCATGGAGGTCCCAGTGTTGGCAACAAGCTTTCCCACACAATCCCAGTCTGCCCTGACATGCTGAGTCCTGCCCACAGGGCTGTGGAGGTCAGACAAATCTTACCTGACTGAAGCCTGCATGTTACAGGTCCAACAGCACCCTGGAGGCAGAGCCTCTGGAGGGAATAAAAGAAGCAGTGTCCTCAGGAAGCAGGACAGCTGCAGTGAGGGATACAGAGGAGATCGGGGCTGAAGAAGGTTTGGGGAAGAGCTACCCAGGAGGCACTTGCAGTTGTTCTGAAGAGCCTGAAGACTCCATCATGGGATGGAAGTGGCAGGTGGCCATGCCCCGCCAGCCATGCCACAGAGGAGCATGGTAAGTAGTGCAGGCAGTGCTGCATGGTGAGCCCACAGTGGGCCCAGGCCCTGGGAGCTGCTTGGGGTAGTTTGGGCCCTCTTCCTGATTAGCATATGGCCCAGAGCAGGGTGCAGGCTCCGCAACACAGCAGGTCTGGCCTGGGGATTGCATGAGAAGACCCAGGTGGAGGCTGCAGCCATTGGGGGCAACTTGTCCGAGGGGACACTGATCACCTGCCCAACCCAGGAGTCGTGAGTTGCTGGGGAAAGGGTTTCTAACAGGGGAGGGAACACCCAGGGCAGATTCTCAGGGAGGGCTTCAGCGCGGACCCCTCTTTGCTGGGACCCCTATTGAGATCATGGCACGTGTATATTTCCCTACTCCCTTCTAGAATGGGTTTGGGACCCATGCTATAGAGAGAGGGGTTTCTGGTGTGCTGTGCTGCCTGCTGAGGGGTGGGCCCACAGAATCACTGTGCCTTATATTTTGTGAGCTGTGCCTTATATTTTGGAGTGTTCCGATTACTAGTTGGTTAATGCTGAGTTCTATGATGGTGTGACTCCCACCCAGGTCCTAGATGGGGTTCCTTTTCTGTTATCCCCTGCCCTACCCCCCAGGGTTTGTGGGACCCATCCTGAGTGCCTTGAGGTTGATGTCAAGGGTGTTAAAGAGTTGTTTGTTTCATCACTTACCTGTTTCCGTCACTAACTGCTTGTGTATAGCCCTATTTATGTATCTAGACTTGTGTATATATAGATATGTATTTATATCGCTACTTACCTTTCTTTATTCTGTAACCCAATAAATTTGGATTAGTTAAGTTACCATTGTCCTGGCATGACTCTATAGGGGCAAAGGTGTAACCTATGATCAGTCGCCAGTTTCTATCTCCAGCACGTGTGCCTTACTGACACTTCCCTACTACTGGAGAGGGGAGTACACACTCGAGTATATTTGGGCTACATAGTGGTACAAAGTAAAAAGTTGTAAAGACCAAAAATAACTGCAGGCTGCAAAAGTGGCAGTGGCCAGAAGACACCTGAGGGGAACTGAGCAGCAGGAGGTACCTATAGTCCAAGAGGCAATGAATGCAGAAAACAAAAAGGAACAGGGTAAATGTTCACCACAAAGGTACTGCTAAGGCAAAGAATTGCTAAGCTCATGTGTCTAAGCAACATACGTACGTACCCACAGTGGAATGTGCATATGGACAAGCTCAAAGGAAAAACATGATTTTTTTTATGATAAAACAAACAGGCTGAACTTTTGGTATAAGTGCAAAACAGAACACAGCCTTTAACTAAGGCCTCACGGTGGCTCCGCCATAATTGCTAATTCCCTGGTGCATTCGCTATGCAGCAGGTCTGGTTCTAAACACCTGGTACTAATTTAAGATTCTTCTTCCCTACGTAAACAAACATAATGTGGGGCTTGGTTACAACATGCTTGTTTCTCAACTCACTTAAACCATATTCCATCTTGATAAATAGTTGTGACACAACCATTTTAAATCTGGCCCTGTACCATGCTACAGATGTTGTAATATAGAAGTGTTCTATATGGCTTGAGATGCATTTCTAGAGGTCTACTGTCAAGAAGCACCGGTTACAATGCCTTGGCTGCATCTTTAAAACTGTTGGCATTAACCTCTTCCATCCAGTCAGAAGATTAATCCCATCCTATAAAATAATCAGTTCAGTGTGAATCTAACACTGACTTGGCTTGCTTTCAGCCAGATTTCAGGCTGGAGACATTTGGTGTCAGGTCAAAGTGTTTCAAAAAGGTTGTTTCGACCTATTTGTCACTGGAACACTCGTTTATGTTTAAGTGTGTATACATCCTCAAATAAGAGGCACATGGAGGTGGGAGGACTATCTCTGCTTGTCCACACAACTGCATACACACATTTGTTTAGGAAGAAATGAAGTTGATGAACAGAACTTTCTGCTGTATTAAATAGGCAAACTTAAAACAATAGAGCTTCATCCATTTACACCAGCAAAAAATTTAGCCCTTGTGCCTTCCTCCAAGTACTGGAAAATTAATTTAGAATTCATTTTGGGAAGCTTCAATTTATATATCTCCACTTACTGCTCCGGGGACTGCCTGCTGACGCAGCTGCTCTGGTTCCAGCTATTGCTGATGCTCCTTCTCACGCTCTGCATGCTGTTCATTCTCATGTGGCATTCTCTTTCACTTTTTTGCTCCAGCTACTGTTGCTCTTGCCAATAAAGATTAGCATAATCTTCAAGAAAATCTGGCAGAAGGTCACAGTCATTTGAGGGAGAGAGTAAACAGGGTAAGAAAAGGATAGGATGGGATTACAAGAGGAGTACTCTGCCCAATACATGCAGGTCATGCTGTCAACTCAAAAATACTGGAATTGAACTCAGCCAAAACTAGACACCTGCGAGGTCATGCTGGTTTGGTATGTCTGCTCCACTAGGTGTTGGATATGTTGTAACATACAGGCTGCTATTTGTTACTGAATGTTTTTCCTGTCTTTCTAGGTAAGTAGAGGAAAAATTACTTTCAACTAATTAGCACGGTTATTTGTTATTTTAAAAGCAATATGCTTCTCTTATTACTGACCTTAGGCTCTTTCTCTGCTTGTTAATGAATTGATATAGTATATTTTTATTTCTCCCTTAATAGACATGAGCTGGTTCAGTGTTTTTATTTTGCAAAGAGATTCTAGTATCACTGGGGGAGTTATGTTTCCTTACGACCAGGCCAAAATAGAGATGTTTTTAATGTTTTGGTTTTAGATTTTGGAAGAAAGCAAGAACAACAGAAGGGAAGTGTCCATGAGAAAATCCTGTGCATGTTTCTGAACAGAAGTTAGCCACTCTAAGAACAAAATGGCTGCTCTCTGCAGAGAAACAGAAGTCTGAGAAATAGAAAGGCCAAGAAAAACAAAGCCAAAATAAAAAAATCCAACAAAACAACAAGAAAACATAAGGATTGATAATTACTTCCATTACAAAGTTTATTAATGAGTTGAAGAGAATCATGGTAGGAAACAGGGACTGGCTAACTGGAACTTCTAGTGTACATTAGCGTGAAAAGAGAGTGCTGATCTTGTGACTGAGTTATTGTCTTCATGTTTCTTGTGACTGATGTGAGCAGGTCTGATTCTTGTGAATTTGGTTTAGTGCATGTGGCCTTGATCTAGTGCTTGGCTTGTGATTTAAAGAGCTAGTAGATAATCCTTAATCTAGGGATGTGTCTGCCTTATAATTAAAAGCCACGTAACAATGAACATTTCAGCAATGAACAATGAAGAGCTAAGACAAGAGTTTCTACTTTGGTTTATGGCTTTTCTTTATAATCCATTTTTGCCAGAGGGCTAAGTATAAGCAGAAAATCATCAAACGCTGTGTCTAAATAAGACATTACTGCATAGTCATTGATGTGCATTTATTTAGTACTTGTATTAGCAAGTACTAAATAAACGTGCAGTAAACAGACTTACTGCACTGTAGCATTGGCAAATGTCTTTTAGGTGACGCTACTGCACAGTAGCCTAATACTGCGCTGTTGCCTAATACTAGTCTAATATTAACACTGTCTCTGCTGTGACACGTGACTGCACAGTATTTTTCAGCTACTGCACAGTCAGCATCTCATGTAGGCATACCCAATTATCTTGAAATGCAATTGATGAACTGCTGTGTTCTGCTTTCTGCCTGATAAGAGAGGTGACTTCTTTTGCATGAAGTACAACCTGGGAGCCCTGATAGAGAAGAGGATTAAAGATCTTAAGGAACACCTGTACATCTTGTAAAGCATCAGGAACACAGATGATTCCTTGGATGTTCATATATGGTTGATACCACAATAGGTCCTATAGGGCATGTCCACACATGCAAGCATGTGCACCTGCAGCAGCTCAAAAAGAAGTGGTGTGAATTTGAGCCAGGGCTTTTTGCCTCAGTACATGTGCCCAGACTTGCACTTTGATGTGGGCCAAATTGTGCCACTTGGGGCAAAAGAACCCTGCCTGGCTCCTCCTGGATCTGCAGCCATGGGGAACTAGAGCCCAGGGCCAGCACTTGTGCTGTCCCCAGCAGTATAAAAAGCTGCCCTGTCCTGGCCCTAGCAATACAAAAAGCTGCCCTGGCAAGTAGTTCAGGGCTACTGACTCTCAGGAGCTTCTGAGGCCTGGCCAGTTGGTACCTGGGGACACGCCCTCTTGTGCCAGCTGGACTGCTGAAGCATCCCTGAGAGTTCCCTGCACTCTCTAACCACTACAGCCACCTGGCAGTGGGGTCTGCTGCCTGGCTGTGATCTGCTGTACACCTGCCATACGTGGATGAGGACTGCACAGCCAGTAGAGGCATTCGCCTCTCTGGGCCAGCTGCCAGTGGGCTGTGGCTGCAGAGTTTGCCTTTGTGTGGCACTACTGCCATGTGTGCCCTCTGCCCAGCCATCTGGGCAGGTATTGCCCAGATGTTCCCAGTGTGGTGGCCTGCTTTGAACTGTCAAACCATGTCTTCCTAGCCCCAGTTAGCCAGGAGATCAGTCATTTCTAGCTGGGTCCAAGGTATGGGTGGCTGTGGAGGGATGTGGGGAGCCATGGGCTGTGTGGGTAGGTGTGGATGCATGGTGGGGGGATTATGAGGGGAAGGTGTTCAGGAGGGGTGGGTCCCCTGCCTCCCACAGGGTGCAGCTCCCCTGAACAGCTCACAGACTGCCCCCCACAGGGGATACAGACCCTCATCAGGGGTTAAATTCCCCCTAACAGGACTCATGTGACCCCTACAGGGCCTACACCCCCACTGCAGGGCCCACATGCCCCAACCCCACTTGCTCCCCCAGACTCCTGTCTTGCTGCCCTGTCTGGCCCATCCCCTGCTGGTTCTTGCAACCCACTGATGGGGCTGTGGAGGCTCTGGGGCCAAATAGCAGAGCCCTTCCACACAGTATGGGGCAGCAGGGCTCCCTGATTGTGCCCCCACCTGGCCCCACCCCGATGCCTCTACCTTCACCCAGCCCCAGCAGTCCAGGCTTTGAGACACTGCAAGATGCACGTGAGCTCGTGTGGACGTGCCCATAGGGGGAGGCAACAAATGGCAAAGGAAGAAAAGAAAAACAAAGGCAACTGGTAATTTTGTTCCTACCAGGCTATCTTCACAGCTAGAAGTGTTGTATTATTAATAGGTGTTGAATGAGATGGGTAAATGGATCAATTTTCAAGAAGAAAAAGAGAAAAGGACCTGCAAGGACCAGAACTAAGACCCACTGCTTCGCACAAAACAGACAGAGCTAAGAAACCACCAAGACAATAACCACAACTGGCTCAAGGTGATATAAATGTTTTCATTCAGGACTTCACATGATGGGGTACAGAGCATTCTCCAAGCTACAGAAAAATGGCAAGACAGGTTGTTACTTGCCAGGAGTAAAGTCTAAGAACATCAAAGGCAATACCTAGTGTGATTCTGAGGATAAGAGAGTGTCCTTTGGCAGTTATCTGCTCTGACATCAACAGCCTTTCTTATTAGGAAACATTCCGTAGATTGTGGAAGTCTCTGGGAATCTTGGAAGACAGGTAAAGAAAAGGACTATCACAACAGTTCTGGGTGCTGCACTTCAGGAGGGATGTGGACAGTATGGAGAGGGTCCAGAGGAGGGCCACTCACATGATCAGGGGACAGCAGGGCAGGCTGTACGAGGAGAGGCTAAGGGACCTGAACCTGTTCAGCCTCCACAAGAGAAGGCTGAGGGGGGAATCTAGTGGCCTGTTACAAGTTAGTCAGAGGGGACCAGCAGGTATTGGGGGAGTCCCTGTTTCCCTGTGCACTACCAGGAGTGACCAGGAATAACGGTCACAAGCTGGCAGACGGTAGATTTAAGCTAGGTATCAGGAGGCGCTACTTCACTGTCAGGGCGGCTAGGATCTGGAACCAACTTCCAAGAGAAGTGGTGCTGGCTCCTACCCTGGGGGTCTTTAAGAGGAGGCTAGATGAACACCCTGCTGGGGTTGTTTGACCCCCAGTACTCTTTCCTGCCATGGCAGGGGGTCAGACTCGATGTCTGCTCAGGTCCTTTCTGACCCTACTAACTATGAAACTATGAAAATATGAAACTATGAAACAATGAACTTGGAAATCTTTCTTGTCCCTCAAATGAGAGAAGGAAGGCAGAAAACAATGAAGGTGGACATTGGTTAAGTAAGTGATATAGCAAAGAAGGTCTTGGTTTTGTGAACTACTATGGCATCTTCTAAGGAGAAAGGGGATAGTATGATTCTTATGGCCTCTATTTCTGTAATAGGGAAACCAATTTCCTGGATGACAGGTTAGCTAAGGTAGTCAGGATTACTTTGAATTAATCATGAGGGAGAGTTAACAGGGGAATATTTCACAAACATTCAAATATAAGTCCCAAGGTATCATATATATGAGAAATCCAAACACAACAGGAACCACATTTTTAATTGTCTATCCACCAGTGACAGGAACCTGGGTAATAAGAGGAGTTGGAGTTGTTCATGCACAAGAAGAAATATGTTGTGGTTGGTGTCAAGTACTGCGGTCACTTGCAGACCTATAGGACACCGCCTGCCGATCGATTAGGGCGTTACTAATTCTAATTGGTGATCTACATGCCTACTTTTCGCCTGCCACAACTTGATGTTAAAGGAGTTGGTTCATTACCTGTACGTGTAGTCCAATTAGTAGTTTCACTGTTGTCCTGCAGGGTCCTATGTTCCTGAGGGCTCCACCACCCTACACCCTCGCCCGTTCCACTGTGTTCTGACCAGCCAGTTGGTCTTGCCATGTGTCCTCAGTTTAAATCAAAACAAACAACAAAAGACAGGAAAAAAAAGAAAACAAAGAAGGCTGTCCTGGCCTGTGTTATTGTTCCTGCCGTTTGTAGCCAAGATCAAAACAAATTGGCCTTTGTGAGGTCAGTCCCTCTTTGGTGGCTCTCCCTCTCTCTCTGAGCTGGTTGTTGAGGTTGCCATGATTCCTTTTTAGCGCATTAAGTCTATCTGTGACACCATCTTTTTGGCTTCTGCCACTTTTACATGCTACACAGTACTAACAAATCTATAGTGCCTCTCTGTTGGGGGTATTATAGTTTCATCGTTTCTAGGGTCAGAAGAAACCTGAGTAGATCATCTAGTCCGACCCCCTGCCATGGCAGGAAAAAGTGCTGGGGTCAAATGACCCCAGCAAGGTGAGTTGAGTCCCACCACATTTCAGTGATCCCCGCTATGTCCGGGTTAATGTCAGCTAGCAGGAGGGTGAGTTCCTCCTGCTTGCTTCCCATAATACGATTGTTTGTGTAGAGGCATTTGAGGCCTCCTGTGGATGTGTGTACTGGCCCCCTAATCACAGCATTGCCCTGGCCCCTGTCACTTACCTGTGTATATGTTTTGTTCGTCGGTCTAGGCTGGGCTGTACTTGTGGGTGTTGCTTGGTCTGGCAGTCCGATAATTCCTCCACCCTCGTCTTCCCCTTCCTGCAACGAGCCTAGTTTAAAGCCCACGGGAGGACATCTGCCAACCTAGAAGAAAACACATGCTTACCTTTAGGGGAAAGGTGGAGCCCATCCCATCCGAGCATGTCTCTTGTCATGATGTGCTGGTCATGGTTGAGAAAGCCAAAGCCCGCCTCAAGACACCATTCCCGAAGCCGCCAGTTGGTCTCCGCGATGCACGTTTCATGTCATCTTCCATGTCCACTCACTGGTAGGATAGAAGAGAAAACCACCTGTGCGCCCGTCTTCTTCAGTACGCCCCCCCAGAGCGTGGTAGTCCTCCATCAGGTGATCAGGGCATCTCCTGGCTGCATCATTAGTACCCCCATGGACTAGGACCATGGGGTAGTAATTGGTGGGCTGGATCACATTTTGGATCATCCCCTTCACATCCTGAATCTTTGTTCCAGGTAGGCAGTAGACCTTGTGTGTCGAGGGGTCCTGGAGACAGATGGGGCCCTCTGTACCTCTCAGGATGGAGTCGCCTATGACAATCACATGACACTTTCTCATCCTGGCCTGCTTATCTCCTTCAGCCTGCTCAGGACGTGGAGAGCATGGAGTTGCCTCCTCCCCGGTTTCCTCCTCTCCTTCCTTCTCCTCCAGAGTTGCCAGGGCCTCGTACTTGTTCTCTAGCCGGACTGGAGGAACTGGTACTGCTGTGTTACGAGCAGCCCTGGTTTGGGAGGTGACCATCTGCCATTCAGCAGTGGAGGGCACTTCCTGAGGTGCTTCTTACTTGGGTGCATAACCCTGCAGGGAAAGAAAATAGCTTTCAATCTCTTCCTCTGCCTCCCTGATTCCCCTCAGCCTGCTAACCTCCTCCTGGAGCTCCCTCACCGTGCCTCCAGGGCCCTAAGGCGGGCGCCTGCAGGACAGGTGTAGGGGTCCCCAATCCCTGCCCCTCCAGGCCTTGTTGGGCAACTCTCACCGGCCAGTGTGTGGGGAGACGCCAGCCCCTCTGTGGGCTCTGTCTGGGTGGAGGCCTCAGACAAGCCCCGGAAAGGCTGTGCCCCCCGGACAGGGCCCCTGGCAGCACTCCGTGTTGACACCATTTTAGGAGTTACTGCCTGTTTCTGGCTGAGTGCAGTGCCTTCGCCCCATGCTAGTAGGAGTCTGCCTCCTGGCCCTTCCTGCTTGCCCGCCAGCGCGAACGCTGACAAAAACGCCTGTGCGGTCTGTTCGCGCGGCTCGGGAGGGCAACTCCCTACCGGCTCAGTTAAGAGGGATCCGGGGGGCTTCCCCTCTGGATCTGGCTCAGCTGTGTCGGTCCCTCTGCCCCACTTACCTAAGGGGGTTCAGCTGCTGCTGCTGCATTCTCCTCTGCTGCTGCTGCTGTGTTCGCCTCTGCTCCGGATCTGGTAAGGGGGCACACGTGCGTGCGGGACACACGTGTGCCTGGATCCCTCCTCTCCCTGCTGCTCCTGGCTGCCGAGTACAATTACAGTACAATTCTCTCTGTCGGGCTCCGCCAGCTCCCGGCTTGTAAACAAACCGTTCTGTGCCCTGCCAGGTCAGTAGTCTGGGCTCTAATTCCCCTCTTTGGGGCTTACTTTCTGCAAGAGTCTCCTACCAGCTCTCCATATCACTTTCAGAGTTCTCTGCAGCATGTGTTGGCTTGCTCCTCCTCCTCCTTCTCCTTCCAGTTCTGCGCTTCTCCTGCTTTCCTGTCCCAGGCTCTTCTTTATACCGGCCTGGAAGTTCTCTTCCCCTCCCCTCCTGAAACACCTGGGTAAGGGAGATTTTTGCCAGGCTCCTTGGGGCTGAGGACCTGGGGTCACTGAGCCTTTGTGTAGCCCGTGTGCTTTGGAGCACAGTGACTCCTTCTGTCTCACACAGTTGGTCTTTCTTTATTTTAACTGGAAGGTTAAAATTGATGGTTACAACTTGTTCTATAGGACTAGAATGGGAAAAAGTAGTGTGGGTGATATTTTACATCAAAGACACTATTACATATTAAAAAATTACTCAGAAGCATAGGATCTTGCATGTTTATGGATCAAAGTATTAACTAGTAAAACTAAAGCAGCACTAGCAGAAAGGGATCTCGGAGTCATAGTTGACTCCATTATAAACATGAGTTGTCAATGTGATGAAGTGATCAGTAAAAGCTAACCACAATTTATCATGCTTTAGCAGGTGCATCACAAACAGGTCCAGGGAAGTGATACTTCCCCTCTATGCGGCACTAGTGAGGCTGCAGCTGGAGTACTGTGTCCAGTTTTGGGTGCTGTACTTCAAGAGGGATGTGGATAACTTTGAGAGAGTCTACAGCAGGGCCACTTGTATGGTTAGGGGCTTGCAGGTAAGGCCCTATGAGGAGAGATTGAGGGTCCTGAATCTCTTCAGCCTCCGCAAGAGAAAGCTGAGAAGTGATCTTGTGGCCATTTACAAATTCATCAAGGGAGGACAGCAAGGGATAGGTGATGCTCTGTTTACCAGGGCACCCCTTGAAGTAACTAGAAATAAGGACCACAAACTGACAGAGAGCAGATTCAGGTTAGACATCAGAAAGAACTTTTTTATGGTCAGGGTTGCTCTCCCCTACCTTAGGGGTCTTTAAGAGGAGACTGGACAAACACCTGGCTAGGGTCATCTGACCCAGTGCTCTTTCTTGCCCAGGGCAGGGGGTTAGACTCGATGAACTGCTGAAGTCCCTTCCAATCATAATATCAATGAATCTATACAGATGTCATACTGGTTAGCAACTGTTACAAATCAATGAATCTTAGTAGAGAACATGATGAATTCCTCCTTAAATATCTTTCCATAATGTGTAGGAAGAAATACTGTGGTACCATGGATGAGTTCAACCTAATGGACATTTGCTAGGTATCCCAGGTGGCCAGTAATACTTTCCTTACACATTATAAAAATAATAGATGTTAATTTCTTAATAAGGAAAGTCCTGTGCTTAAGAATAGGCAAGTAAATATTGTACCTCATTCTGATGAATTCAGAAGAGTTCATTTCTGATCTAAAACTTAGCAGCAATCACAATCACATTTCATTTACACTGTGCAAACATAATATGGCATCAACCATATATATATATTTGAAAATTAAAAGGGCTAATTTTAAAATCTTAAAGCATTATAAATCAAAACAAAACTAATTCAGTTTTGGAAGTGGTAGCAAAACTTGAAATTGCTCCAGAATATCTTCCTGCATACCCAGTAAGTCATGATTTACAAACATGAAAAACAGTTATACTGAGCAAGAAGGGTTCTTTGTTAAAAAGCAATGTTTAATAGATATTTGGTTTGTATTTGGAATGCAAAATGAACATGTATCCCATATGTATCGCACATAATCCTGTCAATGGAATAAAATTTTAGCATCTGTCAGAAAGGAGGAGTTAAGGCCGTATTTGCTAAAATTAAATAGTTTCAAATCAACAGACTGAAAAAAAAATATGCCCAAGAGTCTTAAATAAATTAACTAAGGAACTCTCTTAATGACTAATGTTAATTTTCAACAAATCTTGGGAAGATGGGGAAAGATTGGCGGGATTGCCAGCAAAGTTCCAGTACTAAGAAAGGGTGACTCAGGAAACTCTATGCCATTTGCCTGAAATTGGATCCACTTGAAGTAATAAAGAAGTTAATCTGAGACTATCAGCAAAGATGCAAAAATATAATTATTTTCCATGGTTTCCATGGAAGGCATGTTTCCATGGAAGGCATGTTTTATACAACCCCACTGTGTGGGGTTTTAGACCAAATTTAGTTTCTGAATGGCATTATATAATAAAACTGTTTGCCACAGCCATGTCCTGGATTTAATAACCCAGGAGGTCCCAGGCCAAGTCCTGATGCAGTAATATTAATACAAGGCAAAAATGAATATGGTACACTTGGGTTTACTATCACAACATTCTAATTAAAGAAGGCTTTCATGATATTGCATTAATAGGGTCCATCTTGGATGAGTTAAGGACTGGCTCAATAACAGATTGCAAAATGGCATTATGAACATGAAAGATCAGTGAGTAGGGCCATTTCTCTTAATTGTTCTAACCATATTTACTGTTTTTATGAAACATTTAGATAAGAATGCAAAAGTCTTTGCTGGTTAAACCTCTCAGTAACATAAAGATATAAAGACCACTGGGGTCATAAATAGCAAGGAAGTTAGATTGCTGACACAGTATAAAGGTGATGATGCCTCTGTATACTGCATTGGTAAAATGGTTGGTATATGGAATGATTCATGATGGATACATGAAATATATGCGTGTGCACTAGGGTTCAACCTTCCATATAAAGACTTAGCAAGAGCAAATGGCTTGAAGGTGAAGGCAAACAAATCCCATCTTGAAATGAGATACAATCTTAATCTGAGAACAGTAAAGAAAAGGCAACTGAACATTATACTATTTATCAGTGGGTTGAAGGAACTAAACTTTGCTTGGAATCTTTAAAGCAAAATGAACCCATCATTTTTTTAAGAAGTATATTTTAATCCAATATGTAGGAGACATTCCTTAGCCTTATAATTCAGGCCCAGCTCAGTCTTGGGCCTGCCTGCCCTCTTTTGCTACATAGTCATGTGGCCAGTCTCACCACTGAGTCTTATCTCCCCTCTCCCCGCCACTGATGCCATCCAGCCGCTGGGCTGCCACCTGGACCCTAGCAGGAGGGATGCCAATGATGCTCATGTGGATGATGCCACCAGTTCCATCCACAAGCTCCTGGGTCTTCAGCCCTACCACCTGTGGGCCTGCCCAACCAGCCAGGACTGGTGGCTGCATGTCATCCAGAGCACCTGGGATGATGAACAGTGGCTGGAGTCCTTTTGGATAACCTGGGTGACTTTCCAGGACCTCCTTGATCTGCTCCACCTGCACCTGGAGTGGCAGGCCACCACCATATGGCTGTCTCTCACCAGGAATACCCGGATGACTATTGCCTTGCTTCATGCCAGGGATGCCAGATTTCCACCCAGGTGAGGTGATGGCCCCACCCCTCCTCATTGGGGACCCCACCTACCCACTTCTCCTCTGGCTTTTGCAGCCCTACACTGGACAGGTGAACCCCCACCAGGCACATATCAACTGGTGCCTGGGCCAGACCCATGCAACAGGTAGCTGAGCACCTGGCTACTGGAGGCACCACTGCACCTCAGCCAAGCCCACTGTGGGGCTTGTGGCTGGGTGGCAGGCAACTGCCAGGGGGCAGGTGAAGCTAGGGCTGGGGACAGGGCAGTGGGCAAAATGAAGGTGACCACCAGGGCCAGGATGGTGTCCAGCACCCAGCGGTCCTCTACCATGGCCTCCACTGCCCTGGTCACCACAGCTGCATGCTGCTCAAGGTCCTCCACCATCATCTTAAGGAGGGCAATATGCTTCTCCTCAAGGGCCAGGAGCCTGTCCTGGTCCTTCTCCAACTCCTGTGTGAATCCTCTTCTGCTTACACATAATATTCTCTATGTGCCAGGCCTTTGAGTCCATCAGCCACTCCTCCGACAGGTATCCAGCCAGTCCCAGCAGCAGGGTCTGGTTCTGGGTCTGCTGCTCCTGAAGCTTGTGCATATGGATGGCCCTAGCCAAGGCTAGTGAGGATCCTGAAGGTGCATCCCCACATGTACCTGGTGTCTCTCCCTTGCATGCAGCTGCTGGACCTGAAGAGCCAGGAGAAAGAGGCTCCCATGATAGTTTGCAACATTTCTGAGATAATGTGTACTGTACCAGGGAGCTGTGTGCTGCCTGGCCTCAGTTCAGGTTTCAGGTGCAGGCAGGTGATCGGGGACCATAGTAAGTTCGCTAGGCAGGCCCTGGCACAGGTGGCCACAGGCTGAGCCTCCATCCCAACTCACTCTGCAGGGGCAGGTGGGTCACTGGGTGCTTGCCACAGGGGCAGTCAGCCTTTCCTGCCCCATTCCCAGGCCAGGCCTGACCCCTGGCAGCACCTGCTGTGGTTGCTCCAGACCCACTTCTCTTCCTGCAGGCCAGGCCATCTCTTCCTTTGCTGCCAGGCCCACAGCACCCATGCTTGGGAGGCTGAGGAGCTCCCAACTGACTGGGACATGGAGCTGGTAGCACCCCTGCCCTCCCCACAGGGTCCTCTCTGAAGAGGCACCCCAAGGCTTCCCCCCCATGTCACGCATGCCTATGACCCATGCATACCCCTAGTGAGAGTGTTATGAGTGTGCTGCAATGAACTGTTCACGTGGACTGCGGTGTGCCTGACCCACTATGCCCTGCTGATGTTGTTAGCCATGGTGCCCCAGGTGCATCTGAGAAACTGGCTTGAAACCCTGAGCTTCGACAGTGAGGTGGGAAAGCCCATGCTTCTCCATAAAATTTACCACTACCTGGAGGGGTACTTCTGCCTATGCTACACATCCCTGTCTCCCACAGCTGAGGACATCATCACCACCAGCATCACTGCATTTCTCCATGTGAGAGGCCTGTGCCTGCCTAGCTGAGGGGGCACTGGCTGCTCAATAAAGTTTTTCTCTGCCTCCCACCCCCTTGTGTGCAGTGGACAAGGGGGGTGGGGAACTCCAGCGGCCATGGGGAACTTGGCCAGGGTGGATGGGGAGGGGGGGAAGAGGCAGGGGTGGGGAGGGCTCTTCCCCCAGTGTCAGGCTTACCATGTGGGCATGGCAGGCATGCCTGGTGGCCCAAGTCTGTCCCTACTGGTAGTGACAACAACATGCAGCTCCCCATGGCATCCTGGGGTGCAGGGGCATGACACCTAGCTGGCTGGGTAGGGGCCCCTCCAGGGAGGACCTAGAGTTCATAAAGGCAGGCTGGCTTCCTGGGTGGGGCTGCATACCCAGAGCTGGTGGGGTAGGCATTGTTTCGGGCTGCCAGAGTTTCTGGACGATGTCAGGGGTGGGAACCATGGTGGGATGGGCTCCTGGGGCTCTGAGGGGCCCTCCCCATTAATGTCTTGCTACCACTGCCAGGCCATGGTGGAAGCAGGTGGAGGCAGGCCACCTGTGCTGGAGAACATGATGTGGTTCTACCCAGGGTCCTGGGGCATGAGAATGTGTTCCAACGGCTGCATAATAGGCATGGTCCTGTGGGCAGCCCCTGACCACTGGTTGTGCTGACCCACTGTGCCCACAGGGCCATGGCTTTTATGCAGCACTGGCATGCCAACCAGGCCTGCATAGATGTGCAAGTTGGAGTGCCTGCCCTGGGCAAACTGGGTCTGGACTGCAGCCTTATCCCACAGTGCAACAAAATCTATAGTCTCATCCTGGAACCAGTTCCACCCCCAAGATGCAGTGTGTGGCATTGGGAATGATGTCAGCACGGCTCCCTTGATGGCCCTCAGGGGGTACAGGTGAGAGTGCAGTTTGCAGAAGGTGCCTACAGTGTACAGTGCAGGGGCATGGCATGGGACAGGCAAGCAGGTGGTGGGGCTGGACTGAGGGCCAGTGTCAGGGTCCAGAAAGGGTGCTGTGGCTGGCCCAGGGCCTCTGCTGTGGCAACTGGTGGCCAGAGGCAGGCAGCAAGTGGCACAGGCCCCCCAGGGTCACTGCAGAATTTTAAAAGACAAGTAGGGGAAGGAAAAGAGCTGCCCCAGCCCAAGTCATGGGCTCAATGGCCCTGGGGCTAGCCTGAGGGTGGTCCCCTGTTGGTGGGGCTGACCGGGAACAAAATTGCCATCTACATATGCACAACTGTACAGTTGCTATGGCATGGTTAATTTGCTATCTACATTTGCAGGTAGCAAATTAACTGCAAAGCAGACTAGTTGACTGTGTTGTAAGGACCTGTATGTGTAGATAGTAATGCTTTACCATGCACTCAGTTAGTCAACTGCGTGGTAAAGCAACTTGTGTAGACGCACCTTCTGAGAAGTCCCTTTAAAATCAATATGACTACTCACAATGTGTAAAGTTCACGCGTGCAGGCTTTGGGTACTTGTAAGTAACAAAAGGTATGGTTACAAGTTAAAAAAACAAAGTATGATTGGAATGGTGTTGGAATTGATAATTGATCATGAAGACAAGCCCATATGGGCAGTGGGCAGGGGTATGCGAAATGGGCCCTATTCAATTCAAACTCAGATTCAGCCCAATTCAGAGACAGTGATTTGATTCATTGATTCAGATCACTGCCCCCGATATGATTTGGCCGAATCCAAATCTGAAGATTTGATGCTGATTCAGAGAGCAGCGATTCAGCCTTAGACACAGCTTTAAATGTTTTTTCTACATCTCTTAAGGTACCAGGCATGGCTTGTGAATGCTGAGACAGTGGGGCAGATGGAGTGTCCCACAGGAGTGTGGGGGGGCCTCCCTCCATGCACAGCGGCTTCCAGTCCACTTCTGGGTCCACTAGGAAGCACACTGGGGGGGCTCCCTGTGCCTCCCTGGCTTGGCAGTTGGCTGCGGAGGGACCCCAGGTGCTCTCCCAGACCTAGGAGGCACCAGTCACCAAGCCAGAGAGGTGTGGAGGGGGCCTCCCACGGGCTCCCTGGCAGACCCGGAAGCGGACTGGAAGTGTTTCTGGTCCATTTCCAGGTCTCCTGCCAAGCGCACCGGGGAGACCCCTGCACTCCTGTGAGGCGCTTCATGCACCCCAGCATTGCAGCATTCACAAGCCCCTTGGTACCTTGAGATATGCAGAAAAAACATTTAAAGCTGTGTTTATGTCCAAATCACCGAATCTTTCTGAATCTCTGTAAATTGACTCAGAGGGTTCCAGTTCGATTTGGAGAGATTGAGGGGTGTCCTGATTCGATTTGGATTCAGAGATTCAGCCACTGAATCAGGCCGAATCTCCACTGAATGGAATCAGGGACCAAAGCTTCACACAGCCCTAGCAGTGGGTAACAGTAGGATGTATATGCCAAACAAAAGGATGTATTTGTGACGAAGCAAAGAATTATTTAGGATGATACATGGGAGTAGAACTTGGAGTAAAGGAATGAAATTAAAAAGGGGAAATAAAGAATAGAATGTGGAAATATTAAGAAAAATGTCTCTAAAGTGAGACATATCAGTGTGGCAATCTCTCACCGAATACTCAGAAAGGGAATGAGCAAAAAGGCCTTTTTCTGCCTCTGAAAGACAAGGTTCTTTGGGTGAATCTGATATCTTTTATTAGACCAACTCAAATAGTTGGAAAAATACTTCTTAGCAAGCTTTTGAGTATAAATACCCTTTGTCAGGCTGAGGAAGCATCTGCAGTTGTTGTGCACTCTTCCTGCATGGAACAAACAGTAAAAAAGCCAGAAGCTGGTATGCCTCTTTTTCTACCTCTAACTTTCAACTGATGTTTTGTTAGAGAGTGAGTCTTCACTTAAAACATCCCAATTCTACAACTGTCTGAAGACATTACAACTGTGCATAAAGTTGTTGTTTTTTTACACAAATTCTTTTATTCTGGATGGAATATGTTACATTAAAAATCACACAGTGAAACTCAGTCAAAAGCATCAAGTGTGACCTCCAGTTGACATGAAAATTACATAAAATGCAACTTCTGCGAGGTTTGCTTGACAAACCATAAATCAGCGGAGGTTCACTTGAAAATCTCAAAAAACCCTGGGCTGGGTTTCAAGAGAGCAACAAAACAAACAAAGACAACATTAAATTTTGCTCTTCAGCTTTATTGTGAATACTCTGCACAACTCTAAGAAATGGAGCAATCACCAGGTTCTGATTTCAAATGGTAATAGAGCTGGTGCCATGGATTTACCCTGGAGTACCCCAGTGTAACTGACATCAGAATCTGGACCGACATCTTCAGAATGCTGCAGGAGGAATTAACTAGGTGCACATCTCCAAAGAACCACCGAATATACTGAGCCAAACTGCTGCTTAATTTAACTGCCATCAGATTTTGGGAAAATATGATCAGCTGACACCTGTTGAAGTAACACTGGTAAAATGAGACATTTGGACTTTGAATGCACAAGAGCAAAATAAAACCAGAACAATCCAAAGAGAATCTTACTGAGAATGGGATCCAAAGATGACCAAAGACTATGTAGCCTTTTATGATGATGGTGGAAACAGTCACAAAGGCAAGAATCTGAAATTCACCCCTCAGGATTAGAAGGCAGGCAAAAGGACAATTTGCTTTAATTTGGAGAGAACAGATAATCCAACAATTAAGTGACATAATCACAGATACTTGTCAGAAATGAAGCCAATAAATCTCCTCCTTTTCCTTTCCACCATCATCTGCCTGTTAAGACTTTAAAAAGTACGTTTAAAAACTTCCAACAACATCCATCATGTATAGGTCCCTTGTGCAGTCATTTGGAAAGTGTCAAAACAGTACACACTACCTACAGCTGCTAAATTATTTTCCGTTTTTTGGCTCCTATACAAGGCACGCACACCCTGCACAGAAGCCAATATTAATTAAGTCAGATGCTGGAACGCAGGAGTCATTGTAGCCTTTATTTACATATGCAGGTGCCTTTTGTATATATAACCTGTACACATTACAAAGGGCTCTTTAATGAACATTCAGACTCACAAATGACATCATGGATTTAAGAACCTAATTTCCCCTCCAGAAAAATGCTACCCATTAGATATTTTTCAAAGTTAACTGTACACTGTTTCACTTTTATTTATAACAGGGAATACTTTCCTGAGATTTAACCACCCAAAGTATAAAGGTCTCAGTGTTTGAATGCTGAACTTGAGCTCTTTAAAAGGGTCTGATTTTTCAAAATAGAGAAGAGCATGTACCTTCTGAAAAATCTTGCTAGATCTCTCAAATGACAACCTCAAAAGCTAATCACCGTTGAAAATTTTGCTGACAGGGTCCAGTTCACCACTCTGTTACTTCAGCTTTAGATAATTGCAACTAAGATATACTGGAGTAAAAGTGGATGAGTGCAATAGTGAATCAGGATGATATGTTATAGATTAAAATAACACCCTTGGATTTGGTGAAAAAGGACTTCTTCTATTCTACAATATCACAGCATCAGAAAATTTGCTTGAGAATCCATCTGCTCCAGTAAAACTGTAATCCAGGATCTCAGCTTTCTTCTAGGTGTGACAGTTAGCAAAAAATAACATATGAAATGTTTATTGTAAATGTAAACTGATACTTTTCTCTCCTTATGTCTGCAGGAAGTTTGAAAAAATAGCTCTGAAAGGCCTGAATTGTCAAATTATTTTCAAGGATTAACAAAAACTGCAAGAAGCTCATTTAAATGTGAATATAATTAACTGTTTCTCTATTGATCATTTAAACAGAACTATCAAGATAAGGCAGACATCTCAAAATCCTAAACTGCATCCCCTGCCTTCCTGGATGCAAGCAGAATCAAACAGTTTAAATCATCTCTGTAAGCAATTAAAGTAGCCATGCCCCCCCAACAATTTATTAATAGTGTGGCAAACCAAACACACAAAAACCCTTCAGTATAGAATAGAAAATTAGAAGGGACCCCAAAAGGTCATCTAGTTCAACCCACTACTTAAGGCAGGATTGTTCCTGACTAAAACATCCCAATCAAGGGTCTGTCTAACCTGGTCTTAAAAATGTCCAAGGATAGAGATTTCATAATCTCTATGTGTAACTGTAATAGGTTAGGTGACTGAGGACCATTGTGATGCCCCTTATAGGCCACCTCATCCCTGCTAGGCTCTCTCTCTCTCCCTGTCTCTCAAGGTCTCACTTTGATTTCTTTCCTGCCATGTCTTGATGGAAACTTCATGAAAGGGAGGCTGCCCTCAGAGACTGATGAGCCTAAGGTGCTCCCTCTTCCTCAGTGGTTGACTCTCCTGACCTTACCTGCCATAAGAGCTTAAGTCATGACCTCCAGCCACCCCCATAGTCATGCTCATGCCTTGCAGATGCTATGTATCACCACTTAGATGGGACACTTGTCCCCCAAAGCCACCAGGCCACCTCGGGTCTTTCCTGCCTTGTTTGGGCCTTGGCTTTCCTGGCTTCCACCTCTCTACTCTAGTTGGTCCCTTAGCCAAGGCCCACTGTTCCCAGCCTAGCTTTGGGGCTCCAGCCCCTTATCTTGCCCTCCAGGGCCTTTATCCTGGCTCCCTGATCAGGCTCCAGGCACCCTGGTCCCAAACTCTTATCTCTGCCCCTTCGCAGGCTGTCTGTACCTTCAGCCTGACCTTGGGTATGTTTCAAAACAATCACATGCTACTCAGCCACTAATAGCCACACCACCCCTTTCTATTCCTACCCAAGCCACTAGTTAAAACCCAAACATAAATTTAAGCCTTCTGGCAGCAACACAAACATTCAGCCTACCAGCTGGCTACCACACTTCTTCCAGGCCCTGAATTATATCTCTTTGGTGCATTCCCAAAGCTCCCTGCCCGGTAGTCATCAGCAGCAGCCATCTCACAGCAAGGCCTCGTCACTCTGCTGCTTCTTGGGTCTAACTTCCTGCTTTGGCTTATATACTACCAAAGCTCTGCCCCTTTCTGGTCATGTGACTCCCCTGTTAGCTGACTTGACCACAGGACTTTTCCTTAACCACCAGTCTGCTGGTTGCCTGTACCTGTGCTATAAAAACCCTGCACATAAAGCGGCCACACCACTTTTCAGTAACAGGGCAAGGGTTCCATGTTCCAGCAACCTGTTCCATTGTTTACCCACCCTTATAATATTTGAAGACAGTTATCAATTCCTTCCTTAGTCTTCTTTTCTCCAGACAAAATAAAGGTGGGATGGGGAACTTGTGGTCGAGGAGAACCCAGGGTTGGCAACCCCCAAACAAGGCACTCAACCAAACCAGGTAAGCACTAAGGGCCACTCTAGACATCAAGGCAAAGGGGCACCAAGAGCACCCATGGTGGGGGGGCGCTAATGTGTCTTTACACAAATGCTAGGAGTATTGGGAATAAGCAGGAGGAACTCATAGTCTTACTTGCTAGCACCCAGTATGATCTAGTCAGCTTAATGGAAATATGGTGGGATTCTACCCATGACTGGGTGGTAGGCACTGAGGGCTACAGGTTGTATAGGTGAGACAGAGTGGGGAAAAAAGGCAGGAGTATAGCTCTCTATGTTAGGGAGCAGTACACATCTTCCATCATCAAGGTGGGGGTAGAGGAGAAAAGACTGGGGGCAAAGAAAGAGATTTACAGGCAATGGAATTGTGGGTCAGCCACCAAGGAGGAATTTACCTCCCTGGTGTGCTATTGGAGGGAATCAGGCAGGCTCAGGTAGGACTGGAGCTTAGGCTGGCTACAACAATCAAGGACAATAAGAAGTCCTTCCACAGATACATAGTGAGCAAAAGGAAGGTGCAGAGTAACATAGGGCCCCTGCAGGACAAATCAGGACAGTTGGTGGCTGACACAGGGAAAAAGGCAGAGCTCTTCAATGAGTTCTTTGCTTCAGTATTTCTAAGTACTGGCCAAGACAATTCCCTCAACTTGAGCATAGATAGATGCCCAGGAGGCACTAGACCACCAATGGTTAGTGCTGACTTAGTTAAGGAGCACTTGGAGGGGTTGGATGGGTACAAATTAGCAGGCCTAGATGACCTCCATCCATGGGTGCTGAAGGAATTGGCCAGTGTTATAGCTGAGCCACTGGCATGGCTGTTTGAGCACTCATGGTGCTCCAGCCAGCTCCCTGAGGACTGGACAAGAGCCAATGTGGTGCCCATTTTTAAGAAGGGGAAAAAGGACAAGCCAGTAACTTTAGGCCAGTCAGTCTTACCTCTCTCCTTGGGAAAACACTATAAAAAATCATTAAAGAGCGCATTTATGAAGGCCCAGCAGGGGAAATGATGCTGAAAGGAACCCAGCATGGGTTCATAACAGGTAGATCCTGCCTAACAAATCTTATAGCCTTTTATGACCAGGTCACACACTGCCTTGACAGAGGAACTGAGGCTGATGTCATCTACCTGGACTTTAAGAAGACCTTAGATACAGTTTTGCATCCTATTCTCATAAGGAAGCTAGCAAGCTGTGGAGAGGACACTTATACAGTCAGGTGGGTGGCCAACTGGCTTAGGGACCACACCCAGAGAGTAGTGGTGGATGGGTCATTTTCGACCTGGAAGGAGGTGGGCAGTGGTGTCCCGCAGGGTTTGGTCTTGGACTGGTGTTATTTAATATCTTCATCAGGGATTTGAACAGAGGGTGTGGAGAGCACCCTGTCCAAGTTCACAGATGACACCAAGTTATGGGGCAAAATTAACACACCGGTGGGCAGGGAGCAGATACAGGCCAATCTGGACAAGTTGGATCAATAGGCAGAATGAAATGGTGGCAGAAAGAGATACTGGAGTCATAATTGACTCCAAGATGAACATGGGCCAACAATGCAAGAACACAGACAGTAGGGCTAACCGTACCTTGTCCTGCATCCACAGATGCATCACAAGGACGGCCAAGGAGGTGATCCTCCCACTCTATGTGACACTGGTCAGGCCACAGCTGGTCAGAACGCATCCAGTTCTTGGTGCTGCACTTCAGGAGGGATGTAGACAGCATTGAGAGGGTCCAAAGGAGGGCCACTCATGTGATCCCTGCCCCTCATAGGGGACAGCAGGGAAGACCCTATGAGGAGAAGCTACAGGACCTTAACCTGTTCAGCCTTTGCAAGAGAAAGCTGAGGGAAGACCTGATGGTCATTTACAAACTTACAGGGGGGAACCGGCAGGGTTTGGAAGCGACCTTGTTCCCCCCGAGCACCTCCTGGAGTAACAAGGAATAACGGCCATAAGTTGCTAGAGAGTAGGTTTAAACTAGACATTAATTAAAAGGCACTACTTTATAGTCAGGGAAGCTTGGATCTGGAACCAACTTCCAAGGGAAGTGGTGATGGCTCCTACCCTGGGGGTCTTTAAGAGGAGGCTCAATGTTTACCTGGCTGGGGTCATTTAAGCCCAGCTTTCTCTCCTGCCCAGGGCAGGGGGTGGGACTAGAAAATCTACAAGATCCCTTTGGACCCTACATCTATGAATCTATGAATCTATGAAACAGAATGCAATTCAACAAAGACAAATGCAAGGTACTCCACCTAGGGAGGAGGAATCCCCAACACATCTATAGGTTGGGGGATGACCTCCTCAGTAGCTCAGCAGCTGAGAGGGATCTTGGAGTCATAGCTGACTCCAAGATGAACATGAGCTGGCAGGATAATGAAGACATTAACAAAGCCAATCACACCTTATCGTGTATTAGCAGATGCATAACCAACAGATCAAGGGAGGTGATGCTCCCCCTCTATGCAGCATTGGTTAGGCTGCAGCTAGAGTACTGTGTCCAGTTATGGATGCTGCACTTCTAGAGGGATGCAGAGAATCTGGAGAGGGTTCAGAGAAGGGCCACTCATATGATTAGTGGCCTCTGTGCAAGACCCTACAAGAGGAGGTTGAGGGATCTGGATCTCTTCAGCCTTCACAAGAGACATCTGAGGGGAGACCTTGTAGCTGCATATAAGTTGATCAAGGGAGGACAACAGAGAGTTGGAGATGTGCTATTTACCAGGGCACCCCTAGGAGTAACTAGGAATAATAGGTACAAACTAGTGGAGAGTAGATTTAGGTTGGATATTAGTAAGAAATTTTTTACAGTAAGGGTGGCCAGAATCTGGAACAGGCTGCCAAGAGAGGTGGTACTATCACCTAACTTGGAGGTCTTCAAGAGGAGGCTAGATAGGCACTGGCTGGGGTCATCTGACCTCGGTCCTCTTTCCTGCCTGGGGCAAGGAGTCAGACATGATGATCCTTCATGGTCCCTTCCGACTCTACACTCTACAATCTATGAATCTGTGAACTTTAGCTTTTTCAGCCTGTCCTCATACATCATGTTTCACAGTCCTCCACTCATTTTTGTCACTCTTCACTGGACTCTTTTCAATCTGTCTACATCTTTTTTGAAGTACAGTACTCTAGGTGAGGCCTTCCTGGAACTAAGTGAAAGAATCATTCGCTTTGATTTGTAAGTGATGGTTTTATTAATATATGATTAGCCTTTTTTTGCAACAAGTTTGGCTCATACTTGGCTCATGCTTCACTGTGACCCCCAAGTTCTTTGCTGCAGTACTGCAACTTTGTCAGCCCTTCCTCAGTCTGTATTTGTACATGCAATTGTTCTGTTCCAAATACAGGACTTTGCACTTGTCCTCACTGACTTTCATGCAAATGATTTAGGACCATGTTACCAATTTATTGCAGTCATTCTGAAACCTTGCCTAACCTCCAAAGAATCTGCAACACGGTAACATTTCCAAATTTGTTAAATGTGCATTCAGTTTCATTCTCCAAATCATTAATGATGATATTAAACAGCTCTGGATCCAGAACCTCACTCCTCCCAACTAGATATTGAGCCATTGACGTACACATATATTGTGCTGCTGAGAAACCTTGCATATGTCAAATTCACATGACTCGAGGTAAATTTTCCCATAGGAAATAATAGAAAAGTGAGGGGTTGTGTTCCTTAGACCTCACATTTATGACACCAAAGGTAACAAAGTAAAACCTTTTTCAGGCAATACTTTATTTATTATGTTACAAAAATTTATTGTTTGGGCTCTCCCCCAGAAATGGAGGGCTGAAAGTCAGTTGACTGAGTTGAGATAGCACTGCACTGAGCAACACCACTTCTCCCTGTATAGCTCTGTGTAGCAGTCATTGGCTCCTTCATCAGCCTGGCAACCTTAGCACTTCTTTCATGACTGGGGTCATTTTCGTCAAAGAAGTTTAGGTAAATATCCAAAAGTTTGAATGTATCAGCCATTTAATGAAGTGTAAGGGGTTAAGAGAGCTCTTAACTGAGAGCATTAAGAAGAGACTGCTGCTACCACAGTGGCAGCACTGAGACTGAGTGAACCTCCAGAATCTTGCTTGGAAACCCAAGCTGCACGTAACTCCATTTGACTCAGTCTGCGCATCTCGCAAAGCATGTCTTGGGGTGTATTTTTCTGCTTGAGTGTTAATATTAACTTGCATAAATGAGAGACGTGGGCAAGTCAAATATACATAAAACGAGGGTCTACTGTAATCATTTAGCATAGTCCACTTTACAGTACTTTAACCTAGTCTGTATTTACTTAATTAATTTACAAGAATGTCATGGGAAACCACATTAAAACACTTGATAAAATTAAAGTATGTCATATTCACTGTTTTCCTCATCAGCAGAGCCTGTCTTCTTGTCAAAGAAGGAAATCATGTTGGTTATATATGACTTACTATTGAAAAATCCAAGTGGCTACTCCTGATCGCTTTATTTTCTTCTAGGTACTTAGAAATAGAATTTTTGATGACTTGCTTCACAATCTTTCCTGGTATTGAGATCAGTCTGATTTGCCTGTAAGTGCCTGAATACTTCTTTTTCCCTTTTTTAAAAGATGAGCAATATATTTGTCTTTTTTCAGTCATCCAGGACTTCACCTGATCTTGTGAATTCTCAGACAATAGTCAATGACCTTGAAATAACCTCAGTCAATTCCTTTAGAAATTTAGGGTACATTCTGGATGGCCTTTCTAACTTGAAGACATCCAGCTTCTCTAAGTAATCCACATCCTGTTCTTCTACTACTCTTGGCTGCTTATTTCCACCCCTATCCTTGCTGCCAACTGCACCTGTCATATGGTAGCTGACCTTATTTGTGAAGACTGGGGTAAAAAAAATATTGAATATTTCAGCCTTCCCTCCAATCCATTACTAGATTGGCTTCTGCATTCAGTAAGGGACCTACACGTTCCTTAAAATATGGGTGCATCTACACATTGCCCTAGGGTGATGTAGAGGCATGCTACATCACCGTACAGAGCACTGCAGTGATGTAGTGATCATTTGTGTCTACATGTGTTTGTTAGCTGTGTTGCCATAGCAGTGTGCTCTCTGGGTATAGTACGCCACTATGGTGATATAGTGGTGAAATCTACCCATGCACCATGCGCATGGCACAGTACCTGCCCATACTGTGCCATGCTTTAGTATTTCCAACGGGAAGTACTAAAGCACAGCTCCATAGCAACATCACCATATAGCAACATGTAGATGGGGCCTATGAGTCTGTCAGAATTATGAGAAAGACTCCTTGTTTTTGCCTTGTTCCTCCTGATTTTTTCCTGTATGATCATGTGATACCATTATACTTTTCCATTTTTTGTAGGATTCTTTGCAATTTCCTAAAGACTTCACTGTTTAACCAGCCCAGCTTCTTGCTACACTTCCTATTCTTTCTGCACATGGGACAGTTTGCTTCTGAGACCTTAATAAAGGCCTCCTTAATATACAACCAGCTCTCCTGGACTGCTTTTCTCCTCAGACTTGCTTCCAAGGGCATCCTGCCCACAAGTTTTGAGTCTGTTAAAATCTGCTTTTATGAAGTCCAGTGTCTTTACCAGAGGCAGGCAAAGTCCACCCTGTGGGTTGGATTGGGGCTGTGATGGACTTCATTTCCCAGCAGCCCCTGCCCATGTTGCTCTGTCTGGTTTCCATGGAGATCCCACAAGTGGGGGCTGTGACAGTGCAGGACCGGGGTTTCCATGGAGGTCAGCCTGAGCAGCACTGGCAGGGCATGCAGCTGGGCAGGGAGATGCTCTGGGACCAGGTCCAGGATATAGAAGAGGTGACAGCATGGGCTGAAGCTGGGGCAGAGCCGTAATCCATTGTCCACATGCCCTGGGCAGAGTAACACCTGCAAGATATGGGCATGGCTGTAGGGGTGGAAGGTGTCCATGAATTTAGCCTTTAAGGCAAGTAGGGCCTGAGAAAATGAACAAAGAGAGACAGAGAGAGAGCACATGAGGCTCACCAGCCTCTGAGGGCACCCACACTTGTTACCTTTTAACATCAAGGTGTGGCAGGAGAAGAAGCAGGGTAAAACCCTGGAGGGCTAGACTGGGAGCCAGCCAAGATCAGGGTAGCCACTGAGGGTCCCATGGTGATCCTTAGGTACCATCCTGTCACAATTAACAAGAGAAGAATAAAGACTGAAGAGACATCTTTAATCTGGGCATAACTCTGGATTATTTAATTTTGCAACCTTAATATTTTTGGAAGTTTTTTAAATGGAATTTCTTAATGACTTAAAGTTGAAAATCCATCCTGTAAAACTTCATTGACTGTGATATGGGACATCAATTGTATTGAGTCTTTTGGATCCAGAACACATTTCTGTCTAACAGTGAGCTAATAGGGTAATTTTCAGCAATAGATAACTTTTCTCATTTATGTGGACATATCACTGAGAAGAGATGGTGACAAAACATTGTTTCAGTGATTGCCACAGCTGTTTATCTGGCCACAAAGGCATGTTAAGACTTAGAAATAATAGATTCAATTTCAGATAATGTAGAGAATTTGTTCTACTGGTTTTTAGACCCTTCTGCCCATGTCTCATGAAAGTCTCTCCTCATCCCATTTTGTTCCCATATATTAGGAGGATCCATTGAGGCATCTCATGAAAGGCAAAGGATGTCATCCTCCCACTTTACTCAGCCTTGGTGAGAATGCAACTGGAGTACTGCGTCCAGTTTTGGGCTCCACAATTCAAAAAGGATGTGGAGAAGCTCAAGAGAGTCCAGCTGAGGGCCACACGTATGATTAGAGGTCTGGAGACCAAGACGTATGAGAGACTGAGGGGCTTGGGATTGCTCAGCCTGGAGATGAGAAGACTCAGGGGGGACTTGGTTGCAGCCTGTCAAGGGCATACATCAGGGTTTGGGGGAGCATCTGTTCACTAGGCCCCCCAGGGGAGGACAAAACATAATGGGAAGAAGCTGATTGAAGATTGCTTCAGGCTAGGCATAAGGAAAAACTTTTTTACAAGCCAAGTGCCAAAGGTTTGGAACAGACTCCACCAAGATGTGGTACAGTCATCCACCCTGGTAATCTTCAAAAAATGCCTTGACATGCATCTTGCTGGGATCATTTGATCCCAGCAGTTTTTCCTCCCCATGTGCAAGGAGGCTGGACCAAGAGGACTGTAAGGTTCCTTCTAGTAGGCCTGTGTGAAGCAGCTAGTATTCACTTCAGATTCAGATTTGGCCAATTTGGGGGACAGTGATTCAATTCGGTGATTTGAAAAGCTGTCCAAGATTGATTCAGCTGAATCTCCAAATCAGCCAGGCCCACCCCCTGCCCACTCTCCCAGCTCAGCAATGGCTGCCCCACCTGCCCCAGCTCCCAGCACTTGGGGAAAAAAAGCCCAGACTTAGCAGGTGCTGCCGAGCAGGGGAGGTGATCTCTGCTGTCCTCCACTACCCCACGCTACATGGGGGGCTCTGTGTGAGCCCCCTGACCCACCCCTGCTGTCCCAGCCCCCCATGGCTGCCCTGCCCACCCCAGCTCTGGCCCTTTAAGAAAAAAAAAAAAGAGAAGAACCCCGGATTCACCATTTCTGGCAGCGGGGGGGGAAATCTCCACTGCCTCCTCACTGCCCTGCGCCATGTGGGGAGCTCTTCATGAGCCCCCCAAAACCCTGAGGCTGCTGCAGGATGGTG
>NW_017728931.1:44652470-44666974 GCF_001723895.1 Crocodylus porosus | reverse complement strand
AGAACCCCGGATTCACCATTTCTGGCAGCGGGGGGGGGAAATCTCCACTGCCTCCTCACTGCCCTGCGCCATGTGGGGAGCTCTTCATGAGCCCCCCAAAACCCTGAGGCTGCTGCAGGATGGTGAGTTCTGAGGCTTTTCTCAGGTTTTCTTTTCTTAAAGGGCTGGGGCAGCCATGGGGGTGCTGGAGGAGCAAGGGTGGAGGGGCTGGGGGCTCATGGCAGAGCCCCCCCGTGCAGTGTGGGCAGTGGGGGGCAGCAGGAATTGCCCCCCACCCAGCAGCACCCAGTGAGTGCGGGGTTTTTTTTAAAGCACCAGGAGCTGGGGCAGGCAGGGCAGCCATGGGGGGCTGAAGGAGCAGGCAGGCATCAGGGGTCTGGAGGAGCAGGCAGGAGATGGGGCTGGCAGGGATTCTGCCATGGTACCCTCCCTCCCATCGAGCCCCTCCTCTTCTGCTGCCCAATTACCAGCTCCGAGTCCAGCTGCAGCTCCCTGCTGCAGCCACCAGGGACTGTCCAAATCATCAAAGCTCTCTGAATCTTTTCTGAAGATTCAGAGAGCTTTGAATCAATTCAGACCTTTTAACTGGTCCCCTGATTCAATTCAGACTTGGAGATTTGGCCACTGAATTGCGCCAAATCTCCTCAGAATCAATTCAGCAACTGAAGTTTCACGCATCCCTACTTTCCAGCCCCTAACAAATATGAAACTATGAAACTATATACATAAGATTTCAATACCAGAGCCCTAGGATCTTGTTATTATTGCTGTTTCCAGTAATCGCCCCCTCCTTAATATCTTGGATGGAAATTGGATTTGGAAAGGGGAAGTGACTGATTAACTTAATTAGCATTTGTAGAGTTTATGGTGGACAGGTATTGTTTAAGCCACAAGGAGAAATTAGAATGAGGAAATAAGGAGGCTGGGAGAGGAAGGACAGTTCATGTTTAAGAGACAACACTGAGAATGGAAACATGGAGAAGAATCATGGAATACCATTAAGCCTCAAATTATTCTCCTTTCATTTGAGTGTATAAAAGCACTTTATAAAAAAAAAATGAATGACATTAATTAGAGCACAAAATACCCTCTGTGTTCACTATTGTTATACCCAATTTACAGCTATGGATATACTTCTCTAAAGTCACTTACTGATTCTGCATCAATGGAAGTCAAATGCAAAGTTCCTGCTGACTTCAGTGTTCAGAATGAGGCCTGAAGCATAATTGGGAAATTAATATATACCCCAGAAGACCTGTACCTAACCACAATCCCCAACTCTTTATTTATCTGAATTAAAGGTTTCTTTAGACATGTCATCAATTTATAACATTTTATAAAAATTCTCTCTCTTTTTAAAAAGGTAAATAAAAATAGATAGAGAAGAGTATATCTAAACCACCATATTTAAATTACGTTAAGTTAAATGCAACTAAAAGTCACTCACAAAACATTTATAACAAGGAATTAAGGCTTGTACTCTGTTCTTTGCTACTGTTATTAAGACTACATTGTACGTGAGGTAACTTACCACTTTGTGAGCTTTGGCAATTCATTATTAGCTATATGTTTACAAGTCATTGTAAAATTTTACAGTTAAAGGCAATCAAAGTTTTGTTTAATATGGTAATGGTTGGAGTCCATCCTATGGATTCCCATTTGATGGTGCAGCTGCTTTGTAACTGGGAATGGCTTAATTTTGGAAAACCACACTGAAGTCACATTTCTTTCACGCAGCTTATTTGTAATTACTTGGCCTGCTCATTTTATTCCTCTTTAAAATTATCCAGGATGCATGCCATGATGGGTTATGTAAAAGTCCTTTTGATTTATTGATCAATCCTGTAATGATATAAGGCTGCCTTGGAATTAAAAAGTCCTATACGTGCAAAGAAATAATCTGGGATAAACTGATTAGAACAGAACTCACAGAAAAACCCAAACAGGGGCCTTGTTACACATTACACTTAGCACATGTTATATTTAGATCATAGTAAGCTTTAATATGACTTAAAAAGTTTTCTGAGCAGTTGCACATTAATGCTTATTATGATCTAAATATAGATCATAGTACCACACAGGTGTCTTGAATGGGCTCCCTTTAATCCTAGGGCTGAGACTGAAAAATAAGCTGATTTAAAGGTCCCATTGTGGCTCTCAGTGAACCAGCTCTTATGCAGTCTCAGGTCTGAGTTCCAAAAATCAGCTGATTTTCAGTCTCAGTCTGGAGACCCCTGGAGCCAGCTGAAGACTCCTGTGTAGTCCTAGGGCTGGGACCCATAATCAGTGCAGTGGGTCCCAGCCCCAGGACTCAATTGACCTTATTATTTCCATGAAGCAACACAAAGTGCATTACTCAATATGACTGGGAGATACTCCTCACTCAAAAAGGTGCAACTTCCTGTAATAAGGGAGCACATACCACATTTTATCCTGCTTGAACTCTTGGGGTGTGTCCAGACAAGCATGGCCGTGAGGTATGTGGCACTGCAAACACATCTGCAGTACCATATACTGCACAGTAAGGCATTCTCCATGCTGCAAAGGCATGCTGCCCATGCGTGCACTGCTCCATTTTTTTCCATGTGTTTTTTTGACCCCTAGATATCCTGTGGGGTGGCCCAGCTCCACTTTTCACATGCTGCTGATAAATGGAGCTGGGCCACTCAGAGCTACGTTGGGGCTGCCAGCCAGGCTCCACCTGGCAGAATCACCACGGCTGCAGCACCGGGAGTCCCCCAGGATCCCACAGGTAAGGCTACTGGGGCCAGCACTGTGCTGGCCCCAGCCTCCCCTACCACTCCCGAGGGTAACTTGCTCTGTGCCAAAAATCACACTCATCTGGACACAACTTTATATGCTAGAGTTTTAAGTGCGGTTAGCATAGGCTAAGCGTAATGAGAAACAAGGTAGATGAAAAGATCAAAACAGGAGCAGATTAATAGTATAAACTTGATCCACTGACATTCATTTCCCCCTCAAAGTCTTACAGATAAGTTATCTTGAATACAGTGTAGTCTCTCAAGATACATCAAGGAAATACCATGGAATCTCTGTTGTAACTAAAAATCCTACAAGGATGTCAAAATTGGGCTGTACAATAACCAAGTCCTGAATGCAAGAATCACTATTATAGTACTATGTAGGTGTGTCTACATGAGACACTACATCACCATAGCAATGCACGACCTGTAAATACAAGTCCAGTGCACATGTAGATGCCAACCCAGCTGGCTGGGGTCTGGCAGTGCTAGAGCGTGGGGGCTGCCTGCCGGCTAGCCTCACACTGAAGCACCCTTATGCCCTAGCCAGCCCCTCTGCAGCACACTGAGCCTGGTCGGAGGACCATGGGGATGGCAGGCTGATACCCCAGGCCCCCTGCCAGCAGGGGCTGCTGTGACCCAGTGTCATATGTTGCAGTCTGGGCGTATGCACACCCAGCAGCAAAACACTCTGGAGTGATAAGCTCAGGACCTTACTGCTCTGCATTAATAGGCATATGAAGACACACCCATGGAACACTAAACACCTTTGAGATATTCAGTCTTTCTCACTACAAAATTAAGCCAGCATTGAACCAAATTAGAACTGAAAGGCTAAGTCTCTAATAACAAATCTTCCAAGATAATGCTTTAGAGGAACAGAAAACCGAGTCCGGATACAACGCTTGGGTCTGTCTTCTCCCTTGCTGAGTGACGTTTAAATCACAGTCCAGGTCAGTCTTGTAATTATAAGTTATTCCATTTAATATCTCAAATATGTGACCTGCTTTTTAATGTAAAATTTGTCTAAAAGCATCTTCAGACATTCTTTCCTAAAAAATGAACTACTGTTAAGGAAGAGCTACTATAATCGTGTAGTATGCCTTACCAATCCATATGTTTCACGCATTCTCTGTATTCTCATTTACAAATACATGAAACAGAAGATCAGGCTTCTGAGCTTCTGAGGTAGTTAGTTTCTGAAGAATTTGCCAACATGTTCTGCAGATTTTTGCTGGTGTTGCACTTTAAGTAGCACAAGAAAAAAGAAACGATTTTTCAACAGTTTAGTGGAAAATCAATTATAAATTATATGAAGTACCTCCACAACTTTCCACAGAAACTGGAACAGATCTATTCATTTTCTGTAAAACAAACTGGCAAAGTTCCTTGCAAATTTCTTCAATTATTTTCCCTCAATTTTTTTGCTGGGCTCAATCATATCCTTGTTCCATTTGGGGTTTATGAGATACTTTTGTTTGTTTTTCAACTGATGGAGCATTTTCCCCCAATCCATTTCAGTAATAATGCCTTGAATAACATATATTCAGGTTTTTAACTGCAGTCTTTCTGGGACTAGGATAACCTCTGCAGTGAATGTCACATGGAGATTCTGCATATCTTGACAATAAGTTAGTTTAAATATTTATATACATCAGGAAAAAATCAGAATTCAATCAATTCTTTGTTAGAGTATATGCCGCATGGAAGCTAATACCTTAGAATTAGGCAGATGAGGATTATACATCCATTTGAAATGTTCCACTATCAAATGACCAAAAAAGTAAGAAAAAATTACGTGAATACATGATGACCCTAAATATAAGATGACCCTCACCCCCCAGTAATTAAGATTCTATATATGGAATATTTATAAATTTGTTACAATTTTCAAGGTACAGAACATAATTATTGGATGTTTGCCTTGAATTTGTCCCCCTCCCACTGCTATATCAGGGAAAATAGATCTAGGGATGTCAGATAATCCCTTTGCCCTCTGCCCCCACAACATGTTCCCCCTGCAACTCCTTCCCTCCATCTTTACAGTCAGAGCCTGCTCTCCCTGAGGACATGAAAATGAGAGACAAATTTGAACAATGTGACTTTGAAATAAACTTGCCTATAGTAATTTGCAGATTACTAGGAGTTCCCATAGAGTTAGCTCATCCAAAACTGATCTATTTCACCTTTTTTTGAAACTGCTACAAATTGTAACACAGGCACCCCATAAACATAGTTTTAAGCAGCACTTCTGTATCTACTTAAATATAGCACACACTATGCATGATCTTAGGCCAAGCCAAAAGGCTCATGATTTACCATCTAGTTATTTGGGCTGGGCCCCACCAGAGTCAACAAAGTTTCAAGCCATGGTGACTGCATGGCTCAGCACTGCTCAGTATGTGTGTACTCCATATAACCACCAAAAATGATCCATGTGCTAATTAGCCCTGCTTCATGACTGGAATGGGGTGTTCCTGCCATGAGCCCTGGGGTCCTCCAAAACCTTATATGTAGATTCAGGTACAGGGTAACCTGGCTCAGCTTTACCTTACAGAGGGCAGGGTCATATTAATCATATGTGACACATTGAGAGAGGGGGCAACAGAGGGATTCTGGGTGAACTGTTTGGGACCCCATTTGGTGATGTTTGCTAGACATTGAAGGCTGGTAAAGAAACAGGACGAATTGGAATGGGCAAGAAAGGCACAGCTCACCTGCGAGAGTGAAGAGGAAGTCAAAATGTATTCAATGTACAGGCTTAGTGGCTCACCACAAATTGAAAAAGAGTCAGTGCTGAACGGGACTGCATGCAATGGATACCACTATATATTTTATTCAGATGGGCTTCACTAACCTATCCTTATGGTATTTTACTTACCTTCAGGAATCATTTCTGTAGCTGGTTATCCTTACCTGACAGGGGAAACACCATGTATCTGGGTCCATGAAGGCAGTTTTCCTGAAGCGTTCCCAGGGATAACTGTTCTTCTGGTGTGGTTTAGTACCTGCTGAGGTTTGGGGGCTGAAAGCCCACTTTATGGAAATGGGAGCCTCTGGGCTTGGGCCTGCATGTAGGATACCTGCCAAAAGACTTTGGAAATATCTGAAGCCCCGGGTGGGGCTAGAGGATTTTTGCCCATTGTAGGGACTGCAAGATTTGGACTTGATTTGGCTGATTGGCTTGGAACAGGAAAATTTTTTTTAAAGTATTTTTACTTACCTGGCAGGGGAGACACCATGATCTAGAAGATGGTTTTCCTACCAGCAGGGGATAACTGCTTTTCTGGCAAGAGGTAGTACACTTGCATAGTTAGTCTCCCATTTTCACTACAGGTGGGAAGATATTGGCTTTATGCCCACTTTATGGAAATGGGAGACTCCTCCCTAGCTTGCTCCTGTGGCTGTACAGCTAAGGGCAAGCGATATTTGGGGGCATCCAAACCTGTACCTAGGATGGGCCAAAGGATTTAGAACCTGCACATAGGATAGCCTCGGGCCCGCACGTAGGATGCCCGCCAAAGGAATTAGAAGCATCTGAAGCCCCAGGCAGGGGTGAAGGATGTTTGCCAGTAGTAGAACCACATATGGTTCTTGAATGATTCACAGATTTGGAATTGATTTGGCTGATTTGACTTGGAACATGAAAAATTTTCCCTAAAAAAAAATTAAAAAATTACGGTATTTTTGGCACCAGGGGAAGGTGTGGGAGCTTGCTCCGACCTTTCTGTGTGCCTGGTATTGCAGTACCTCCAGGCCCGATGCTCATTCCCTCTTGGAGAAGTAACTGCCTTTTTTGGTTTTTTTTTTAAGGGCCATACACACACACAAGAAAGGGTTTCCATGGGTACATCTACACGTGTAATTAACACGGAGTAATAAACTCCAGTGCAGTTTGTGCTGGAGTTGGCTGGTCCCAGGCTCAACATCTGCACATGTGCCCAGGACTGCAGCACTTTAAGCCAGGGCACAGCAAGTAGGGGCAATCGTTATTCAGGCCAAATCTCCTTTGATTTTGATGAGTTTTTTGCCTTACAAAAGACTATAGCATCCGGTCACATCAGAAGACACATACAGATGCACTAGACCGATCTAGGTAGACATAGGGAATATGGTAACATCCTAAACTTAGTAGGTCCTTAAGTTAATGTTACCATCCTTAATTTAGAGTTCCCTCCATCACTCTTGCCAGAAAGACAGAACAGTTTCAGTAAACATTAAGATATAATAATAATCTGCACTAATGCTAATTACCCACTTTTTCCCAATTTCCATTTCTGTCCAGAGCAGAGAACATTTTTTAAATTTGGAAGTATATTCATGTGGCTGGCAGGAAACCACTTGATTCTATGCTGGGCAATAACTTACTTGGATTTTCTTGGTATCTATATTTAATTCTTGTAATTGGCAGGTCAGTTGTATCCTGCCATTGAATCTGGGTTGTACATTTCTGAAAGGTCAACCACAAGTAAAAAATTGAACAATATAAGGCAAATTTTGGTTATAATATTTTATATAATGAGAAAAACTTTCTCACTAGGAGGATGGTGAAGCACTGGAATGGGTTACCTAGAAAGGTGGTAGAATCTCTGTCCTTGGAGCTTTTTAAGACCCAGCTCAACAAAGCCCTAGCTGAAATGATCTAGTTGGGGATGGTCCTGCTTTGAGCAGCGGGTTGGACTAGATGACCCCCTGAGGTCCCTTTCAACCCTAATTTTCTATTGTGTATTCTGTGCTGAAGCAGATTCAGCACAGATTAAAATGAACCTTTGTTACAGACTTCCCTTCTGTGACACCGCTTTATTTTTCCTGGTTTATTAAGGATATCTCAAAAATCCTTTATCACAGTTTCTGAGTAAACTATCTATTTGATCCCTTTTCAGTTCTTCTGGGACACTTCACTTATGCTTCAGGCATCTATGCATGTAAACAGATATCACCAAATAAAGCAGATCAGCTGTGGCGGAAAGTGTTTGGACTGTTGTTGCCTGTTGTCCTGCATCGTGCAAGGGGCTCATTCTGTAGAACATAGGGCAACATGTTCCCTGCTTACAGAGACACACCTCAGAGATTGTCTGGGACATGTCTTGGAGAATCTCCAAGGCACATCTGTGTAAGAGTAAGTTAAGTTGGGATTCCCCACTTACAGAAACTTTGGAGAGTCCCAGGGGCACATCTCTGTAAGCAGGAAAAACCAGGCAAGTGCTATCAGGGCTTGAGGGACCCAGTCCTACACAGGAATTCCCAGGGTGTCCAGGATGGAGCCCCTCAAGCTCTGGGAATGTCTGCCCAAGGAGCTGGAGTAGCATTGTGCCATAAAGCAAACAGACATCTGCTACAATAAAGCGACAACAATTCTTACTACCTTCATTGCACCCACACATTTCAGGAATGTGTGGCATGGCAAAGGGTGTGGAGGTTTGTTTGCTTGGCTTTTTTGCCTCCATAAATGATTTTATGGTGGCGCAAAGGCAGTGTCTGTTTCTAACCTAAATGTTATCTCTCACAAGGCAGGAACCCACAGTTCCTCTACTTCTAAACTGGGGACATAGGCAACAAACCTCTGCAATTCATCGCAACTCTCTCAACAAGTCTGAGATTAGTTCAAAACTTTCAGTGCTGTTCTGTCAGGAACAATGACAGAGATAATCACATTGACCAGCGAGCTTAATTGCTATTGTAGTTATTTAGGCAAGTGTGCTAGAGCTGGATATCATTTATTCAGAACATAAGCATTTAGGAAAAAACACTAAAAAAAATTAAACAACTTATATGCTTGTCTACTCTGCCAAGAAGTCACCTGATTTCTACATGGAAAACTTAATAAAGTACTTGAGACTCTCTCACCAGGCCTGTCTTTTTCAGTTACAGTCCCCAGTTGGGTTTTGGATTAACTGCAAGTGTCCTCGCTCTCTGGGTCAGACTGATCACGTTATGCATTCAGGCACACTATCTGCATAGCTTCATGAACCTGGCCATTGTTCAAGAGGCCAGGTAGACAATGTGCTTGCAAGTGTACACAGTGACTGGCTTTACCTAGGAAATGAGGATGCTTACACTTGATCCAAAACCTAACCAGGGACAATAGCCAAAACCAATAGGTCCGGTGAGAGACTCTGAAGTACTTTATCAAGGTCTCCATATAGAAGTTGGATGACTGTCTAGTAAAGTAAATACAAGTATGAGTATATGGTATTGAATGGGGGTGGGGAAACCTGCAAAAGGTTAGCTACCTTAATTGGAAATCTGCATTAATTATGACTATAACTTAAGTTCCCACCGTAAATATTCCTTATTTTACCCATTTAACCAGTAATATATGTCTTTATTGGTTTTCTAAGGATTATATAATCTTGGAATTTTGATACAACAGTTTTTGAATTGTCCAAGGCATTATATCCATCATGGGTTTTTTGGTATGATTGTAATGAAATTTTGGTACTTCTGATGACACATTCTAGAATATCTTCAGTGAATCAGCAAATGTCAACACATGCTATGAGAAGAAAATAGAGTTTAATAGTGTTAAGTAGAGTAATGGTTACCTGCAACATATTCATCAACTTTACCCTGCAGAGTAAGATCTGCAGAGTCTACAGAGCTTCAAAGACTGCAGAGTGCTTACAGACCAGCTAAATATTACCCAAATCTATATGATTTAGGTCTTTTTTCTAGTGGGTCTGCTCCCACATGTAAACTCACAAAATACTAGAACATGGTTGGGAAACAAGGCTTACCACAAACAACTTGTAGAAATTTTGAAATAACATCCTTAGATGAGCTACAGAATATCTAGCTGCCACCATAAGTCTTCAGATTATAGGCCTACTTCAACAGTCCACTAAATACAGTGAAAGTTTTGCATGAGGATCTTGCCGTCTGATGTTTATTTTAAAATTTACCAGTAAGTTGGGCCTGTTAAGAGACTAGGGATAAAATAACTGTGGATTTGTCTAGTTTTGAATCAGGCTGTCATAGCTGAAATTCACTGACATGTAAAAAATAGTCATCGCTTTTCATTTATGTGGTGGTGGCGCTGACAGGTGTTGACTGACTGTCCACAGCTTTCAAAAAGATGTTTTTACTATATGATCAGATAGAGTTCTAGCACATTTCTGTCTCATACTGGACACTTAAAAAAGGCAAACAGTCTAAAGCAATACTTCATAAACTTTTTTTTCACAAGTACATTTCCCAACCTGGTGAAAGTGACAGGTACATACCAGCTATTCTCCAACATACCAAGTCCCAAAAAACTTGCATCCAATAACTGTGTTAATTTCTGCATATAAAACCAAATTTTGTTCTCAAACTTGTATAACCACCGGCTCTTTGAGAGGCCTTCACTGTGAGGTGTTTTTAATAAGTATTTAGTCCATAGTAAGCTGTATAACCAATGGAAGGAAGAAATCACAAGATGAATATTTTAATAAGTTTAAAAATCACCACAGTCCCAAAGTAAACACCATTTGCATTTAATCAGCTTCTTAGCAGTGTTGCAAAACATACTCACCATCTGTCAGGCATCTACTCCCAAATGCCAAAAGCTGCTATCCTAATAAAATATGAAATAAGCCATCTCCATAAAATATTTGATAAATCTATAAAAGCAGAATAGTGCATAATAAGCAACCCCATAAAATCCATGGAACATAAGCTTTAGTCATTAGATTTCATTGGTTCTCGGTTTAACCAAACCAAACAGATAATTAAGCAATTATTCTAACAGTATAGCCCAGTGCATGTCATAAAAAAATCAATCAAGTTTTAAAGATAATTAGGGAAAATCATCTGAGGATAATATGACAATGGAAACTTGTTGATATTTTTATTAAATTGCAAACAATGAATTAACTTCTCCTAAAATTATCCTGAAATGAATATGTTTAATCTATGATAAAACCTCCCAAATGTTACTCTTCCATTAAAAAGAGAAGCAGAACTGCTTTGTATCACGGTCATTAAGAACAGTACATATGCAGTCTATTAACAATGCTACTTATTTTATGGACCGCAAAGTCATATGGTAGATAAGGATCTCCCCAGTAAATGTGTCACATGATAAAGCATTCTTTTAAGTCCCTGGGTATACTAACTTATGGAGCAAATCTTACTTGCCTTACTCCCAGCAAAACAAGTGAAGGGATAAAACAGCCATTATCCTTAGCAATGCTATTTGCCTAAATCTGGCAGGATTTGGCCCTAAAGTTAAAATGATGTAATTCCCAGAGGAATGAAGAAAAATAATTAACTACAGAAAAATATACATCAAACAGTAGTGAATACTTTTCTTGGTTTCTGAAGCCTAACTTGGGAGGTATGGGCATTAGTCTGTCTCTCCTCATAAACTTTTTTTTTTTCAATCCAGTAATATCTGTGAGTTTCATATAAATACTTGTATAGCATACAAGAAAGGGCTGAGGGAAAAAAATGAAATCCTTGTGAGTTGAAACTTAATAGATTGCAGTTGGTTGTTCCAAATTGTTTGTGGTTAAGAGCGTTTAAAAGTTTCAAAAGCTGAGTATTATTACAGTATGAATAGGTCAGGATTTTTTCTTCTGCTGAATAATTTTTACCAGGAATTTTCACCTTGAACAAAAACAGGACCTGAACACAAACAGCAGATGCTAATTTTTAAGACCTTTTTGTGGAATATGTTTTACTGAAAGTATCTGGAAGTTGAAAGACTTGATTTTCAGCAGCAGCAACCCCTCTGATACCACACTGTCAGCCTTATATAATTCTAAGTCCCGTTGCTACAGCCTTCTTTCCTTTGAGCTCCTAAGCATATTGCTTCATGTCCAAACTTCCTCTTTTGATGTCAGTTCACTTAACTAAGGACACAGTCAGTACCTCTACACGAGACACTACTGTGCAGTGATTACTGCACATTTAGTTAGAACTTGTACCAGCAAGTGCTAACTAAATGTGCAGTAACTGGCATTACTGTGCAGTTGTGCCAGCAAACATCTTTTAAGTGATGCTACTTCACAGTAGCATATTAGCACCGTCTGTGCTATGACCTGCTACTGCACAGTATTATTCAGCTACTGCACATTCAGTGTCTTGTGTAGATGCGCCCAGTGGCAGGGAGAAACTAAAACTACATAGGAGCTCTCTTGACCAAACTAGAGCAGCCTCAAGGCTGCTAGCTTGCACCAGCGTTAATATTCTGGATGGATGGGGGGGGTGGGGGCAATTGCCAACCAATGGTCAGTGTCGAACTGGTGAGGGAGCACTTAGAATGGCTGAATGTCTTCAGGTCGGCAGGACCAGATAGCCAACACTCGAGAACACTGAGGGAATTGGTTGAAGTCATTGAAGGACCATTGGCAAAGGTATTTGAAGACTTGTGGTGCTCCGGAGAGGTCCTGGAAGACTGGAAAAAAGGACAATATGTTGCCAATCTTTAAGAAGGGGAGGAGGGAGGATCCAGTAAACTATAAGTCAGTCAGTTTGACTTTGATACTGGGTAAATTTTTGGAAAAAAATTGTCAGGAAGTCCATTGGTGGAGACCGGAAGAAGGCATGATGCTGAAGGATAGCCAACATGGTTTCATTGCAGGCAGATTGTGTCTGACCAACCTTATCTTATGTTACAATCAAGTAATGAACCGCTTGGATATGGGAGATACTGTTGATGTCATACATTTGGACTTTGAAAAGGGCTTCAATATGGTCTCCCATGCTGCTCTTATAAAAAAACTGGGGGACTGTGGGCTGGCAGAGTCCATGGTCATGTGGGTTGGAAACTGGCTAATGAGTTGAACCCAGGGGGTGTTAGTGGACGGGTCTGTATCATCTTGGCAGAAGGTGGTCAGTGGTATCCTTCAGGGTTTGGTTCTGGGATGCATTAGCCAATGTGTCATGAGTAGGGCTAAGTAATTGATACTTACTCTCTACTCCGGACCAGTGAGACCCCAGCTGGAGTGCTGTGTCCAGTTCTGGGTGCTGCACTTCAAAAAAGATGTAGAAAATCTTGAAAGGGTCCAGAGAAGGGCCACAAGAATGATTGAGGGCCTGGAGGACAAATCTTATGAGAAAAAACTAAGGAATCTGGGACTCCTCAGCCTAGGAAAGAGAAGACTGAGGTGGGACTTGGAAACCATCTATAAGTATGTAAGGGGTGAATATCTGGAGCTAGGAGAAAAACTGTACACTAGGGTGCCCCAAGGGAGGACAAGAAGCAATGGCCATAAACTGCTAGAGGGTGGTTTCAGGTTGGATGTAAAGAAGAACTTCTTTACAGTAAGGGTGACCAGAATCTGGAACAGACTTCCCAAAGAAGTGGTTCAGTCCCCAACCATGGAAGTCTTCAAGAGGAGACTGGACAGACACCTTGCTGGGATCATTTGGGATCAGAGTGGAGGGGGTTGGACTTAATGATCTTTTGTGGTCCCTTCCAGCCCTTAATTTCCATGATTCTAAGAAACCATTTTTCCAGGATTGCAGGAGCCCTGTGTACTCTCTGGTCATATCTCCCGTGCAGGGAAAAAAGAAGGAAAAGGTAGATGTCATAAATACAGACATGCCAGCTTAACAACCCTATGAACACTCAACCAGCTTGCTATCTCCTGTACGCTCAAAGCACCACAAACAGGACATAGAAGAGTTAAGGATGTTTGTCTTTTGAGTATGTAAAACAAACTAGTATCTGATAAAACAAATGCTAGCATTATATTGCACAATTAAAACTTTTAAGGGAAATTAATGTTAAGCTTCTTTCTTTTTCCACAAATGACCAGTGAAATGAACAAAATAACAAAAAACTCTCTCTCTCTCCTACTTTATAATTTGTTTTACAAGAGCAAAAAGTCTTTTCTTATAGCCATACAAAAAAGAGCTCTCAAATTTTCTTTAACATGAGATTGTTGAGATAATATTGTCTCTGAACTGCTTGTTAGACGTTTGTATTAAAAAGGCGTTAATAAAAGCCAAAAAGAGAGTTTTGAATAGCCTGACAGAAAATCACTTCCCTTCCTCAGCCTGTGGCATTATGCACCTAACAAGCTTCTCCAGTCATCTATAAAATCATCCAGAGAAAATGCTTGCATCTAGCATCATCCAGAGGAAATGCATGTTAGATAGGAGCTGAATTTCTAATGTAAAAAACAAAAAACAAGCCGACCCCTTTTGTTACACCAGACTTTTTAATGCAAATATAGAAACAAGAGAGAAAAAATATAGAGAAAATACAAACATTTTGTTCCTTTGGCAGTCATTGTTAATATTTAGCAGGCTAATAGCCTACAAGTTGAACGTGGTAATGAAATGTGACAGAAGATGAATAGAACATAGAACTTTTATTGGATACAACAGCAAGGCAAAATACATCAGCATTAGAGGGTTGCTGTCCACTCAAAATATTTGGAGTGCAGACTCATATGGGGAGCCTGCTTCCAGTTTCCAGTGGTATTAGGGATGAAGCCAGTATAAATCCAGTTGTCACACAGGAACAAGTTATAGTATATATTAAACCATGAAAAAATACTTTTAAATAACATTAAGGGTATGACTTAAGCCCGTAAAAGCTAGAAAATTCAGCGTTAGGGCTGAAACTCTGTCCTTAGCTCACCCTATTGTATTTAGGTATCATAGGATATACCTGCATGAAACATGATGGCTTTGGTTCCTAAGCCTTTGTGCAAACTCTTATTTGTATGAGATAGGTTTTGCAATATTTACCTGGCAGCGGGGATGCTGTGATCCGGAGTGCGGACCACGTAGGCGAGCTCCCCAGGG
>NW_017728931.1:44650051-44652265 GCF_001723895.1 Crocodylus porosus | reverse complement strand
AAAAAAAAAAAAAAGGTTTTGCCAATATAGCTCTAGCTGAAGCCTCCAGGTGCAAATCCAGCCTGTACTCATATGGTCAAAATGGGAGAATTTGTATAATTTTAATGAATTATTATTTATCTAATTTTCTATGATTCTATGTATGACACAGTTTACCTGTTTATCCTTGCATATCTTGGTACCTGACCTCAAGTCAGTAGCTTCTTTCCAGGGACATGGGAAAATGAGGTAACCAATGAACAAGTATATGTTGAATGCATACAACAGAGGCAAAAACAAGAAAATGGGTTATGCCAAATAAGCTGGTATTGAAACAATTGATCACTAGGTACTTTCATCTACACATGAAATTACTGTGTACGAGTAAACTCTGGCACATATCATGCCAAAGTTTGTTGCTCTTTAGCACCGTATTTGCATGTGGGCCTGGGACTGCAGCATATGCAGCCAGGTTAGGGCAGCCTTGGCTGGCAGGGGATCCAGAGGGTCAGCTTGCCAGTCTGGGGTTGGTGTAGCTGAGGTCAATGTGCTGCAGATGCACTGGCTGGGGCGTGAGGGTGCTCCGGTGCAGGGCTAGCTGTCAGGCAGCCCCTGCCCTGAAGCACCCTTGTGCCCTAGCCAGTCCCATCAGCATGTACATGTGCACTGTGGTTCACTAAATAACAGCACCATAGGATAGTATTTGTTTTGACAAGTACTGGCCTACAGTCACATTTATTAGTTTACTGCAGCATAATAGGGCCATATGTGTAAATGCTGAGACATCACTGTGGAACTAATTAGGTAACTGCAGTAAACATCTTGTGAAGATGCACCCACTATGGATGTTTTATATAAGGAGACTGAGCTGAATTGACATTAGGACCTGGATGTTACTTTAGAAAGAGGACTGGATGTTATCTGAGAAAGAGGAGAGCCATTGCAGAGAACTGGCTTCAGGAATAAGAAGAGGCTTCATTGTTCAGAAGAGCAGCCAGGAGCTACAGATCAGAGATCCTGGGCACCTTGAAGGATTCTGGCTCAGAGATGACAACTATGAAGTTCAGAAACTGGAGCAGGGAAATGTGCACAAGTGTTTATTATTTATTATCTAAGTTTTGTCCTTGATAAAGCGAAGAATAATTGCTTTTTGGAATCTTTGAACAATCTGTGCTGAGGGAGTTAGCTGATATGATTGCAGAGCCATTGACCATAATCTTTGAACACTTTGGTGATCAAGAGAGGCCCCAGATAATTGGAAATGGGAAAATGTAGTGCCCATATTTAAGAAAGGGAAAAAGGAGGATACAGGGAACTACAGATCAGTCAGCATCACCTCAGTCCCTGGAAAAATCATGGAACAGACCCACAAGACATCCATCTTGAAGCACTTGGAAAAGAAGGTGATTAGGAACAGTCACCATAGATTCACCAAGGGTAAGTCATGCTTGACCAACCTGATTGCCTTCTATGATGAGATGACTGACTCTGGATGGGGGAAGACCGGTGGATATAGTGCACCTTGATTTTAGCAAGGCTTTTGATACTGTCTCCCACAACTATCTCCCAGGCAAGCCAGGGAAGTATGGGCTGGATGAATGAACTGTAAGGTGGACAGAAAATTGGTTGAAGTATCAGGCTTAAAGAGAAGTAATCAATTGCTTGATGTCTAATCGGCAACCAGTATCAAGTGGAGTGCCCCAGGGGTTGGTCTGGGGGCTGGTTTGGTTCAATGTCTTCATCAACAACCTGGAAGATGGCATAGAATGCACCCTAAGAAAGGCTGCAGATCACACTAAGCTGGGGGGAATAGTAGATATGCTGGAGGGTAGGGCTAGGACTCAGAGGACGCACCCACACATGGAAGCACATGAGCTTGCAACAGCTCAAATAGAAGCAGTGCAAATTTGAGCCGAGGCTTTTTGCCTCAGCACACATGCTCGGACATGCACTTTGTCATGGGGCAAATTGTGCCACCTGGGGCAAAATAACTCTGCCTGGCTCCTCCTGGATCTGCAGCCAGGAGGAGCCAGAGCCTGGGACCAGCACCTGTCCTGGGCGCAGCAGTACAAAAAGCTGCCCTGGCAAGTAGCTTCAGGGCTACTCACTCTCAGGAGCTTCTGGGGCCCAGCCACTTAGTACCTGGGGACATTACCCCTTGTGCCAACTGGACTGCTGAAGCAGCCATGAGAGTTCTCTGCACACTTTACCCACTGCAGCCGTCTGGCAGTGGGG
>NW_017728931.1:44646686-44649292 GCF_001723895.1 Crocodylus porosus | reverse complement strand
CTCCAGGCTCTGGCACTTAAAAATAAAAGCCTCTATTCACCATAGAAGTAGGGGCTGTGGTGAGCATAGGGCAACAGGGGGCAGTAGGGCCCAGAGGGCTGCTGGGGCTGTCACCCTACCCCGCTATGCAGGCAGGGCCCCAGTGACCCAGACGGCAGCTAGAACTGCTGGTAAGTGCTGGGGTTTTGGTTTTGGGGGGGGTGTTAATTGTAGGGATGCTGGGGTGGGTGAGCAGCGATCGGGGCCTTGGGGAGCTGGGAGGGATGGGGCCAGGCACAGATCAGAAGTGCTTGGGGGGCAGGCAGAGGATGGGGTCAGGTGAGGCAGGGATCGGGGGGGCTGGGGGAGTGGGTGGGGCCAGAGGGAGTCCCCCCATGGTCCCCTCTGCTCTCCTCCAGCCCCCTGACCTCTTACTTACTGGTACTGGAGCTCTGCTGCTGGCACACTGCCTGACCTGCACGGGCAGGCAGGATGCTTCAGCACCAGGGCAAGGGCCAACTGCAGAGATGCTCTGGCAGCCAGAGCATCTCTGTGGAGGACCCAGCCTCTGCTTGCCTCAGGGCACAGTTGGGGACAGTGCCCTGCCCCACTTTTTTTCACTATGTTTTTCTACCCCTAGATATCCAGGGTATAATTTTGCCCCAGCGCAACAAACTTGAAGTGGGGGGAACCTTTTCCCATTCCCTCATGTGCCTCTTGCAGTGTCTCAGAGGGATTGGAGATGCTGCAAGAGGCATGTGCGGGTCATCTGGATGCGCCCAGAGCGACGTACAAAAATTGGAGGAATAAGCCAACAGGAATCTCATGAGGTTCAACAAGGAACAGGTTACCCAGAGAGGTGGTAGAACCTCCATCCTTGGAGGTTTACAAAACCCAGCTAGACAAAGCCTTGGCTGGGATGATCTAGTTGGGGCTGGTCCTGCCTTGAGCAGGAGGTTGGACTAGATGACCTCCTGAGGTCCCTTCCAGCCCTAACTTTCAATGATTCTATGATCTGTGTATCTTTTCTTTTTCAATTCCTGCAATTCTTAAACAAGTTCTACTAGGGCTGAATTCAGCCTGGCAATATCATGTGGAGCTCTGACTCTCTTGCTAATTGAAGTTCATTCTGTGCTGACTGCCCATCTCCTGTAGCAAAGCTGTCAATGACAGGATCCGCAAGAACAGACAGAAATCTGTCTCCTTCCCCTCAGCCATCCAATACCTTTCTCACAGAAAGGAAAATGAAGCAAAAAAAGCTCAGTAGCTCTCCTTGCAACTCTTCCTGTGATCAGTGAGGACAGATCCTCCCTCACCTATTCTTCTTCCTTGCAAGACCTGGCCTGAGACAGGGAAGGTGAAGAATACCTGGAGTAAACCCACCAGGCTGGAATAAGTGACAAGAGATGCCCCTGTAGGCTCAGAATGGGAGCTGAAGAACAAACCCCAAGAGCTGAGGAGAAGTTGTGGGGACTGGGGCTATGAGATATTGGATGGAAGCTCTAGTATCAGATGTCAAAAATCATTCTCCTTAATAAATGTAACAGAGAGCAAATCATAGTAACTATCATGCACACATACATACTGTTGGTATGTGAAAGTAAGATCTGCACTATGTAGTGAAGAAACCTCAATGCTCACCTGAACCAAGTACTCCCTTGCAAAGTCAAGAACTGGCTTAGTTCTTTCAAAATGGAAATTATGATTAATTACAAATTTTCTGGACCTGGGCTAGATCTTAAGATTTGCAGGGGAAGGTCATAACCAGGTGTCTTTTAAATAGCATCATGGTTATTAACAAAAGGATGATACGGTTCTCCAAAGTCACCTGTGGCTCTGTGCCTCCATACAGTAGTACAAGCTGAGTTAAGCTGAGCAGGGGAGCTCTTCATTTCATTCAGAGGAATACAAAATTTTATCAACAAGGCAAAGCATAGCTATTTAGTAGCATAAAACTAAGTGAAGTTAATAGGATTCACTTGTTTTAATCCCTCAGGACTCCTTTGAAACTGTTGTGATTAATAGGATTTGAAAGTATGAGTGCAGAGTTTAATTTCCCTAGGTCTAAATTAAACCATGTGCATGTAAACATTTATTCAGCTAAAAAGCATTTACCTGCCAGATCAAAAAGGCACTTTATTAAAATTGTCTTTATATAATTAGTGTTTTGGTTGAGGATCAAAAAGTGGCTTAAAACTCCCATAGCACTCCTCATCTCAGATGCACAGCACAGTACCCCACCCTTCATACGAAGTCCAGTGTTTTATGTTTTGTAAAGTAGGATTTAGCTTGCAGGCCTACCACAACAACACTTTTCCATTTTTACTCTTCATATAGGTTTGCACCATCAAGTAAATACATACACGCATGCAAATCTTAAATCCAAATAGCCAGGTTTGGACATATGTTTTGGAGAGAATACTATAGGGTTATTTGAGTGAAAACTAAGCTGCCAAACTTAGGGGAAAGCCAAACAAGCACCAAAATGTTTATAAGCTTGGCCAAATATGTCCTAAAATTTGGGGGAGAGGGGGTACCAGCTATTTTGGTATGCAAAAGTATTAATGCCCCAGTACAGTAACAATGTAATGTAGTTCTGTGTTATGGCTAGTCAACTCAGCTAAAAA
>NW_017728931.1:44642813-44646311 GCF_001723895.1 Crocodylus porosus | reverse complement strand
CCAGCGCTTAGGAAAAAAAGATCCGACTCACTGCCAGGCGGGAGGCAATCCCTGCTGCCTCCCACTGACCCATGCTGCATGAAGGGCTCTGCGACAAGCCCCCCAACCCTCTCCCCACTGTCCCAGCTTCCCCCCACTCCATGACTGCCCCACCCATCCAGCTCCAGCCCTTTAAAAAAAAAGAAAAAGAAAGAAAAACCCCAAACTCACCATTCCTGCCTGGCAGGAGGTAATCCCCGCTGCCCACCACTGCCCTGTGCCACATGGGGGGGGGCTCTTCCACAAGCCCTCCAAAGCCCTAAGGCTGCTGCAGGAGCAGTGAGTCCTGGGGTTTTTCTCATTTTTTTTTAAAGGGCCGGGAACTGGGGTGAGCAGGGCATCCATGGGGGTCTGAGGGAGCGGGTGGGGGTCAGGTGGGCCTGGGGGAGCAGGCAGGGGATGGGGCCTGGCAGAGTCCCCTCCTCCCTCCCCCTACTTACAAGCTCCAAGTCCGGCTGCAGCTCCCTGCTGCAACCACCAAGGCCTGCCCAAATCATTAAAGCTCTCCAAATCTTTTCTGAAGATTCAGAGAGCTTCAAATTAATTTGGACCTTTTAATTGGTCCCCTGATTCAATTTGCATTTGGAGATTTGGCCACTTAATCAGGCTGAATCTCCTCTGAATCGAATCACCACCTGAAGCTTTGCACAGCCCTACTACATTTATCCATTCTTCCCTTCTCTATACTAAAACATTATGAGAAAGAGGTGTAGGTTAGTACCCTTTGGCCACATCCCCACATGCAAGGGCATGCACTTGCAGTGGCACAAAAAGTAGTGGCACAAATTTGTGCCACTACTTGTGCCATCTGTCATGCCCGTGCACACGTACTGTGGTGTAGGGCAAAATGCCCCTCTTTGAGCAAACTGCTTGTTAGCCACTCTTCCCATCTCCCAGCATGCTGGAGGAACTGTGATGGACCTAGAGGTAGGGAGACACTCTAGTTGGCAACCAGAGCATCTCCCTGGAGGACCAGCTGCTTTTTTAACTACATTTTTTTATATATATCTGGTATCAAATTTTGGCTGCAAATGTGTTAGAATATGGTAAACAATTTCAAATACTAAAAGCTCATCATTTGTCACTACATCTGAGAAAAAAATATTCAGAACTCAATACAAGCAAATATTTTGAACAAATTGTGGCCCAATCACAAGCAAAGTTATGCTAAGTGATTTTTGTGTTTACGAAAAGAAAAGGCACATTTTTACATAATTTCAACACAAAATTTGGTGTGGGGGGGAGGAGGAGGGAAGACTGTGGCTTGGAACAAGTTTTACTGTATATTCTTTTGGAGCAACCAAAACTCAAAGTAAAATGAACAGGGCAATTGAACAGAACCACATGAACCAAAACAAAAGGTTTGAATGGAATGTTATTATAGTTTTTATGTCTACCAGTCTATAAATTTATATAGGTCCTTTCACAAAAAGAGTTTTTCAGCAACATGTTTAGTAGAATTTTTTAAGTCTGTTTTTTACTAGCAAGACCTTTACTGGCATACTGTATGCAGTTCTGTTGCTCATACTTCAAAATAGATGCTAATTTGTAGGGCTGTGCGAAGCGGCTATGTTTCATTTCAGTTTCAGATTCAGCCACTTTGGAGGGATAGTGATTTGTTTCAGTGTTTCAGATCACTGTTCTGTTTCAATTTGACTGAATCTGTTTCAGAGTTTTGATGCTGTTTCAGTGATTCGGCCATAGACTATAATGGGGAATCAATAAAATGTCTATAACTTTGTCATTTATTGCTGATTCAGAAGGAAATTGCCCACTACCTTCCTGCATTTTGAAATTAGCTGGCTGATTGTGACAATGCCCTCACTGGCAGCCCTGTCCCACTCCAAGGTGTTCCTGACTATAAGGTGGAACCTGTGTGCCACACAACAGATGCCAACAAGTTGGCATCATGGACCACCTTGACCAGATCGGCCCTGTTTTCAGTGACCATGAACCTGCAGGTAACCTCACCCTGCCCAATAAGCCACCCCTGCACCATGAAGTTCATGGGACCCATGATCTCCATTGCCATGTGGGACACACCCATCAACTCTGCTTGAAGGAGAGCCCATCAACACCCTGACTGATTGCACCACTGCCCTGTGAGGAAGAGGTAATCATGGTTTCCACCACAGCTGCTCCAGATGTCCGAGGTGAAGTGTAAGGCCACCTGCAGACCTGCCTTGTTCGGCTTGTCCCTCAAGTACTCCCTGCATGCCTCATACAAGGAGGGTACTGCTGAAGGTGATGCATGTAGGCACGCGGTATGATGAGGCCATGAGCACCATGAGCCACCTGAACTGTAGCTGCTCAACTAAGAAGGGCTGGCAGAGAAAGCATCTTCCCAATGTTCTGGGTGACCTTGCTTGCCCCTTTTTTCTCTCCACCTTTCCCCCACTGTTCCAGGGTGGCCTGCTTCTGCTGCTGGGAGCTGGGGGCTTTGAAGTGAGAGGTGGACTTTCCTTTGGGCATGCTCCCACTGATGCCAGGCTGAAGAGGACCAAGAACAAGGAGGTGGTGCCCCCTGATATGCATCAGCATCCCCATGGTGCTGAAGTGTTTCTCATCCTTGCCCCAGCTGGTTTTGCATCAGCAGTTCTGGTAGGTAGCATACCTGGGATCCTCTGCCACCTCAAAATGATCCCACACTACACTACCCCCTCACTTCTGGGGTCTGGGTGCGGATCCTGCCTTATCCCCCTCCTCAGCAGGCAGAGGCACAACAGTAGGAGTAACTGACTCAGCTGAGCCATTTGCCTCCACAACCTCAACCTCCTCCAAGGTGCTTTCTAGAGAAAGAGACCTGGCTCTAGGGGAACTTTGAAGGTTGTGGAGCAGAAATTTAGATTCCCTCTCCTTCCCCAGAGCTTCTCTGGAAATGGCAAAGAGCTCCCCTGGTTCCAGCTCCAGATCCTCCTCTGGCAGGGGAAGGCTCAGGCTGGGAACTAAAATTCAGACAGAGGAGACTGTCATGCTGGTGCTTGTCATGCTGGTAGTGCTGGAGGTTATTATTATTGCTGGTGTTAGTGGAGGTGGGGCAGGTGCAGAAACTGCTCCCACTTTCGTGCTGCGACTAGCAGCAGAAGCCTCATGGTTGCTAGGGAAGAGGGTTCATCTAAGTTTTTTGTGGGGTTGGAACTTCCAGCTCTCCCCCTACCCCTTCTAGCCCCTCTTGCTTCCCTGCCAGAAGACCTGGGACCTGCCTTCCCAGCACGCTTCATAAAATTTGCTGTGCTGGAAAATGTGTGTGTAATATATATTGTATGTGTTTAATATATTTCATAGATTTCATAGACATTAGAGCTGGAAGGGACCTTGGGAGATCATCGAGTCCAGCCCCCTGCCCAAAGGGCAGGAAGTCAGCTGGGATCATAGGATCCCAGCAAGATAAGCATCCAATTTTCTCTTGAAGGTGTTCAATGTAGGTGCTTGAACCACCTCTGCTGGCAGACTGTTCCA
>NW_017728931.1:44593397-44640520 GCF_001723895.1 Crocodylus porosus | reverse complement strand
GGGAAGCAGCAGACTTCCCGGGCTAAGGGGTCGGGGCGGCAGATTGCCCCCTCAGTGCCCCTCAGGATGGAGTCTCCCACAACAGACACCTTACGCTTTGTCTTGGGGAGAGTGGGGCCATATGTGTGTGTGTGTGTAATATATCTTCTATGTGCAATATATATTCTATCTATAATATACTGGAAAGGTGTACCCAATCCTTTCCAAGAAGCAAGACTAGAAAGAGACTGACTACTAGGTAGCCAGCCACTGCAGCGAGCCAGTACCTTCCACACACTGTTGCTTCCAGACAGACAGCTCACAAAAGGCAGAGAAAGGCTTCACAGAGAGCCTTATATGCTGTTTCTTTGTCCCTCTTTCAGAGCACTGGGATTGGAAGGGACCTCAGGGACAGATGGCAGACACTGGCCAGCTGCAGATGTCAATATCAGAGCAGTCCTCCCCACTCCCCTCTCTTCCCCCTCCCTCTTCTGAGTTTCTGTTTTCCTGTAAGCCTTCCTCCAAAACATCTGAAACATTTCAAAATGTTTCAGATGGTTTCATTTCAGAGATTTTTTGAAGCCTTCCATTTCATTTCAGATTCTATGATTCAGGTGCCAAAATGAGGCAAAACACCTCCAAAACAAAACAGCTGCCAAAATTTTGTACAGCCCTACTAATTTGCTATTGAAATAAACTATCATGGGACTTGGTAGATTCACCATAACTTGAAGTCTTTGAATGAAGATAAGATGGTTTTCAATAATCACAGTTTCTATCTCTACTAAAAGCCATGGAGGGACTTGGTCCAAAAATTAGCACTCTAAAGCTAAAGGCCAGACAATAGTCACAATGAGCAATACCATACTCTTATTTTACTTTACTGGAGCTTCTTGCGACACAAGGTAAAAATCTTGCTAGTTATGCCTCTGGCTGGAGCTTCTCAGAATAATTATTGCCTCTCTGTCTTGAAACAGCACTAAGCCTAATGTCAGTAGGTGTGTCTACACAAGACATTTACTGCACAGTTGACTAATTAACTGTTACGTAAATGGCTTGGTGTCTACATGTGGGCCCCTCTTAAGGCACAAGAAACTAATAAACTCCACAACAGTTGTAAAATACAAGTAATACCCTGCTGTGGAGTTTTTTTGTGTGGTGGCACACGTGTAGATGCCCCAACTGGCTGGGCACAGGATACTTCAATATGGGGCTAGCCGGCAAACAGTCCCTGAGCTGAAACACATTTGTGCCTCAGCCAGCCACTCCACAGCATGTGGAGCCTAGTCAGAGCAGCCCGGCTGGCAGGTTGAACCCCTAGGTCCCTTGCCAAGCTCTGGAACATCCCATGTGTAGATATGACCAGTAATTAATAAATACTAAATTAGACCCCCAGTTAGGCAGTGACTTGAGCAAAATTTACCTCAGACTTTAGATTAATTCAATCAGGCCTTGTTCTGACAAATGCCATGTACAGACATTCTGTTTCTCCCCCCAAAAAGTTGCTGTTCTCCCAGGAGAAGCCACAAGTGTAAAGATGTTCAGGATTTTTCTCCTGGGAGTAATTTAGCCCACAGCAAAAATGGCCACTCCAGAAGAAAAATAACCAAGGAAAAACCAGGCTTAAATTACTCCCAGGACAGTTTTTCCTGGGAGAGAAAATGTCTCTATATGTTCAAAGTTATTAATTTTTATCCATAATTTTTCCTCCTCTTTATTGGAGTGCCCCAAGAAAGCTCAATAACTGGACTGCACACAAGTAATGTTAAACAACAAAAATACTTTGCATTTCCAGATTATCTTTCATCTGGGGACCTCAAACCAATTTAAAAATAATGGGCCCAATCCCTAGTTACAAACAAATTCACAATACCACTTAGTATCAGGTTGGCAGTTCACTGTGTCATTCATAAATTATCATATTCTCAAGGTCAGACTAGACAACAAGGTATATAATCACATGCTTGAGTCCCAGTAAAATCAGTGGGACTTTGACTGTAAACACATGCTGAGGCATTTCAGGGGATGAATTGATATTCACCTCTTAAGCGAATTTTACACTTTTTATTTTCAAATAAAAAATTTACTTTTTTATTACATTTATAACATCTTCTAACTGATTCATACTTTAAGGATTCTTTCTTTAGACCCCAGCACAAACATACATAGCCTTATTTATTTAAATCAAGAATTATTAACCAAGAATAGAAGTTGACTGACCCATAACATAAAACAGTATACAAAACATGTGTATACCCTATCCTGCCAGATATTAGGGATGGTCAGAAACCCTAATTTCATTAACAAGTTCAAAATTTTAAAGCCATTTCCATGTTCCAAGGTTCAAAATGGAAAAGTTTTCCAATTTTGTGCAAAATATTTGTACTTCCAATTTACCTCCTTTTAAGCAACATATATTTAATCCGAAAACCTAGTATGGTTCCCTGATCAACATAGTTTTAATTTTCCCCCTAGTCATTCAATAATAAGCCCTTGATTTTAGTCTTGTTAGCTGGATTCTGTTCATATATGTGCTTGCATGCCCTATAACATTATTATTACAATAACAATAGTCTATAACAATATTATGTGACATCATATTGACACCTACATGCATCATCAACCAGGATGAAATTTTTAGATCTTACTCATATAGGTCTGCCCTATGAACTAACAGGATGACTGGTAGCAGGAATATATTGTCATCCTCCAGCAACATAGAGGAATAAGACACACAGTTTACCATTTGGTTTCATAGAAGTTTGCTGACAGCAGAGGAAAGATGAGACTTTCAAATCTTGGGTTCCATTTGTGGGAGGGAAGCATCATCTAGCAGTTACAGACCTGTCTATGATTGTTAGTTTGAACCATTCAATCCATTCTAGTTCTTGTTCCTGTCTTGACTTTTCCCATCCCACTGCCAGTCTCCTCACAGCCTTCCAATTCCCAGTCTTGCTCAACCAATCCTACTCCCATCATGGTCTCAATCTCCCTACCCACTCATGAACTTCCTCTTCACAGACATCAAATCCCAATCCTCAGCAAATTCCTCGTCCAGCTGTACTCTCTAGCTCTTGGATTAGCTTTTGTCCTGCCTGTATTTGAATCTTGTGGCTTCCTCCACCTTGGATGGCTGCAATGAAGTTATTGAAAACACACGAGAGAAAGGTCCTAACCTAATTCTGATACCCAGCACCACCCTGCCCTAGAGCATCTCAGAGCAGCACTTAAAAGTCTGTCTTTGCCTCCATTGCTGGAACAGACCACACACAGATTATTGGTGAAAATAGCATATAAGTAGCCTTGCTAAAACTAGGAGTCCTGAGGGGCTAGACCAAGCTCAGACAAGATGGGATTTTCAATAATTTTCACTTCTAAACACTAAGAAGCCTCTACTGAGCATGTGCAAACTGAGATTTTTTTTTAAAGGCATAAAACTTTACCAAATGTTATTTTAAAAGAAACAGCAAGATATATGTCCTTAAATCTCTGCTCTAAAGCTTGGGAGAAAAATCGCTTCAGTGATAAAGCTGCCAGAATATTTCCCTAAACTCATTCCCAGAAATGGCCAAACCTTAAAAAAAAGTCTGCCTCAGTCAGCCACCCAGCCTGAAAAATTTCAGCCTAATTAAAGCTGGCAATGTTACAAGAAGCTGAAAACAAGGTTTTATACTGAGAAGCATTAGGAAACTTGAATAACAATGCTACTAGCCCTGCCCATAAAATTGGATTCTATAGATAAACTTTGGCTACAGGAAAATATGGCACAACCATTTTAGATACTGCGGGGGGCTGCATTAATATGGTATATAATACAGTGATCGCAGTTTTAGCACTCACATAGCAATGTCTTTCTTCAAAGTATTATACGCAATGAAATAGTTATTCTTCATAAATAGTCCTGTAAAGTAGATTTCTATTGCAATGATAATATAGTTATTTATTAGGGCTGTGCGAAATTTCGCCATCCGTTTCATTTCAACACTGTTTCAACTCATTTCGAGCTTGAAACAGCAAAATCAAAATGAAACCAAGGGCTTTGAAACAGCTTGAAACAAAACAGGCTAGTCGAAATGTTTTGAAAGTTTCAAAATGTTTTGAGTTTTGAAGCAGCCAGCAGCCAGGTGGTGGGAGACACAGGAGAACCAGGACTGTGCTCCCAGCGGCTCCAGGCCCAGCCACGTGGGGAGCCCTGGTTCTCCCCCAGCTCAGCTCCCTTCCCCAGTGCTGCAATCAGGCTGGAGGAGGGAACTGAGATGGATCACTCAGTTTCCCTTCCCAGCCCAATGGTCTCACTGGGGTTGGGAGCTCAGCCCAGCTGGGCTGAGTTCCTTTCCCCAGCGTGATGACGGGCAAAACATTGAAACAGCCTCACTGTTTTCATGAAGTGAAATGCAACAGCTGTTTTGACTCAAAATGAAATTCGAAACAAAACACTGTTCTGTCCAAACCTTGAAACTCAAGTCTAAATGGAATAGTGCCATTTCTCACAGCCCTATTATTTATGAACCATTTATAATACATCTGAAGTCTGTTGGGCTAGAAACAATAGGAACTTGTGTGCCTCCACACTTGGTGCTGCAACACCTAATGTTTAGGCACCAGTTACCTGAAGTGGAATCCAAACCCTAGGGCCTAGACTGTCTATGCAGGACATACAGGGCATGAACAGACAATCATAGATCTGTAGTATGTGGCACTACAGACCCATCTATGGCGCCACACACAGCACATGCAGGCATTTCCCGCACTGCTACTTTGCAGCATGGGGTAGATCCCAGAGTCAAAATATCCCACACCAAAAGAAGTGGCATGGAATGCAGGTCAGCAGCACATGCTGCCCCAAACCAGAGCCTGGCCAACTGGAGCCACACTTCTGTGTGCCATGGCTGCAGCTCCTGGAGGACCCTAGGACCCCAGGTAAGGCTGCTGGGGCAAGCACAGTTGATGGCCTAAGCCTCTCCTACACAACCCAGCATAATCTGCCATGCATCAGAGTACACATGACACAGGCATTCGCTGGGAACAAGTAGCAGTGGCACAAGGTGTGCCACTACTACTTGTCCCCAGGGAAAGACACATTCCTGCTTGTCTCGATGCACCTGCAGAAGATTAAGCACCTTGGAACAACAATCCAGAAAACCCCACACTGAGCTGGTAACTGTGTAGTAGGGGTGTGTGAAGTGGGTCCTATTCAATTTGGATTCAGCCCAAATCAGGGACAGAGATTCAACCTGGTGATTTGGATCAGTGTCCCTGATTCAATTCAGATTTGGAGATTCAGGGGACTGTCCCCCACCAGGCAGCACCCAGTAAGCACCAGGGCTTTTTTTTTAACAAGTGCCAGGAGCTGGAGCAGCCAAGCTGGGAGAAGGGTGGGGGATGGGCCTGGATGATTTGGAGATTTGGAGATTTGGCAGCAGCCATATTTCCCAATCAGATTCAGAATTGAATCGGGACAATGATTCAAATCACCAAATCGAATCACTGTCCCCTGAATCAGCTGAATCTGAATCTGAAGTGAATACTAGATGCTTCACACATGCCCATTAAACACCATTGATATAACACCCAAAATAATCTTGGGAGTAAAGACCAGAAATGCAGGTCCCCTGATTGGGGAGTATCCCACCAAAAGGCTAACGAGTTGTACATTATTCCACATGTTCACTTTTTAAACACTTGTATTTCTTTCTGCACAGTGGTATAGCCCAGCAGTGTCAGACCAGCAGCTTCAAACCCAGCACCTTGACCTGACCCACCACCCTCACTGTAGTTTCCAGGGGCAGGATAGTGTATGCCTAAAACCTCTGTCAATGTCTGAGGGTCAAATCCCTGCCTGGGACCTAGTTGGCTGGTATACAACACCTGACTAGCCATTTCCCCTACTTACAGGGAAAGGAATAGAAAGCATCTGAGCAACGACTCTTTTCCTGCTCTTTGGCTGTGTTCTTGGGACTCAATCTGTCTTTTGATCCTTGGTTCCACACTCAGCTCACTTCAGGATGATTGCTCTGATTCTGGCTTTGATGCTGTAGCCCAGAAATCCCAATCTCTCATTGGCCTCCAAATCTGGCTGCCCTCATCCTGGCACTAGTAATTGAGAGGTGTGAAGACTACCCCTACCTATCCTATTTTATGACCTGGTGGTTGGAACACTTTCTTAAGGCACCTGAGTCAGGCACTTAAGTTTTGGTAGGGATTGGGATGTGCCGCTGCCCCCCACTGCCCCATGCTTCATGGGGGGCTCTGCACAAGCCCCCTGACCCCCCCTTGCTCCCACAGCCCCCTATGGGTGCCCTGCCCAGGCCAGCTCTGGCCTTTTAAGAAAAAAAATGACCCCCCCCCAGACTCACTGCTTCTGCTGGCAGGGGGTGATCTCTGCTGCCCCCCATTGCCCCGCACCATATGAGGGGCTCTGCATAAGCCCCCAAAGCTCCAAGCCTATTGTAGGAGCAATGAGTCCTAGGGCACCCATAGGGGGTCTGGGGGAATGGGGGGGAGTAGAGAGGTCTGGGGGCTCATGGCAAAGCCCCCCATGCAGCATATGGCAGTGGGGATTGCCCCCCTTGCCCAGAAGCACCTTCTGAACACCAAGGCTTTTCTTTTAAGTACCAGGAGCTGGGGCAGGTGGGGACAGACATGGGGAGGGCTGGGGGAGTGGGCAGGGGTTGGGGGGGGCTAGGGAAGCAGGGAGCACTGCGGGGGCCAGCAGGGGTCACTCCATGGTCCCCTCCCCCCTCCCCTGCCCCTAGTACTTACCAGTTCAGAGTCAGCTGCAGCTCCCTGCTGCAGCCACCAGCAACTGCCCGAATCATCAAAGCTCTCCAAATCTTTTCCGAAGATCCAGAGAGTTTTGAATTTATTCAGACATTTAAGTTGGTCCCCTGATTTAAATCAGATTCAGAGATTCAGCCAACAAATCAGGCGGAATCTCCTCTGAATCAAATCATCTCCTGAAGCTTCACACAGCCCTAGTGCTTAATGTAAAATGTACACACGGGTCAGAAGTAGTCACTGAAGTAAGATTCCACCTCCTCCCCAGCCTCATGCATCTTGTATCCCTTTCGGTTGCCCCCAGCCATGATACAAGGCATCGCCTCCTTCTATGGCCATGTTTTAAAAACAGACCTCCAGTAACTACATTGGGCCTGATCCTGTCAGTGTGTGTTATTGATTGCACTTAAGCATCACTTAACTTTCTGGATTTTAATCAGGCTACAGTGGGAAGCAAACATCCAGCCAGTAAGGCCACACTAGTTCTGGAGACAAGCAGATCTGCAAAAGCAGGTGCCTAGGGAGCTTTCAGGCAGAACAGGCAGGCATGCAATAAGTTTTCAGCATTACCAGGGTTAGGCAGTTTCTTAATGGAGTTATTTTTGGACTGCAGTTTGGGCTTAGGTGTCCACAGTTCTGTTTCAGATCTGGCCCTGTGTTCCTAAAAAATATTTGTTTTTGTTGTTGTTGCATTCAGAGCCTCAGTCAGGAATAAGGACTCCATTGTGTTAGGCCCTATACATACGTTTTTTTTTTTTTAACTCCCTGACTCAGAGATTTTATCATGTAAAATAACTGTGTGACCTATTTATCATAACGATACTGAGCCAATTATTTATGTGGATTTGCTCTTTAATGACCAGAACTAGCAAGTGGTGTTTGTATTGTACACTTCTCAGGAATATGTATCATTGCAAGATCAAGGTGAAATCTTGGTAAAAGGAAATTTAACCCCTGAGCCTTGTAAAGATCTCATGGCCAATACAAACCACTACAGGCATTTTACAACTAATCTGAATTAATCAAACCATCCCTCCTGTTTTTTATTAATGGTTGGACAATCTAGTTTGCAGAATGCACTAGTGGTCTGAGTACAGAACAAAGAGCCAGAATCTCCTGAGTTCTAATCCTGGCTTTCACAGTGATTCCTTCTGTGGCTTTGGGCAAGAGACCATTGTTCTGTAGTAAAATGCTTGCATTGGCAAGGAGATGAACTACTGTAGATGACCTAATAAAAATTTTCCATCTTTTATTTCTAGGATTCAGTAACAGTAACAACACAAGTCTCTCCATTACTAGGGATAATTATTTACCCATTTTGCTACAGTGCTAAAGAGTGTTACTGTTTATAAAGAGTTGTGCAGTTGCTGCTACCACTTCTCTGCTACCTGTCACCTTGTCTAGTCATTCATACCTTGGACAGAGGAAGGGCATGGTGGGAATAGGATTCTACCACTCTGATTTGGGTGACTCTTATTCCTGTTTTATACTCATTAGCTGCCACTCTTAAGACTGCTTCAGCAGCAGAAACCAGACCTAAAACCGGCCAATGAAGGGTTGTTCTTTTTAAGGGAGTCCATATCTCATCCCACTGCCTGTTTATGGGATGGACATGTTTGTGAGAGCAAGCATGTTTGTTGCACCCTTGTACCAGTCGGCTAATTCCCATCTTTGGGTTAATGGCTGTTGGTACAAGATGGAGCAACTTTGGGGCTGCTGCAACCTGTGCCAGGAATCAGGTTAAAGTTGAGTGGCTTCAAGTTTAGGTAAATACAAGGATAGCTCAAATCTACCTTGGTCACCATGTTATTCCCCACATTTGTGCTGCATGCATTTTGGAGAATTCAGCCAGCTTGGCACAACTTTAAATGACTGATCAAAATGTTAGATGGCCCACACAATGTTATATACATGCTGCCTGTAATACTTCATTATGTCATTTATCTAGAATTATATAGAAGACGATCATAGGGAAGATCTAGACCTATCCAACAGAAAGGACCCTGTCCCCATTTATGCTTTTAAAATTAGAGGAAAGCAAGTTAGCTGTCTATGCCTAGCTGATTGCTGTATAGATTTTGTAAAGTACTGCATAGAATATAGTAATATCTGACTCTCCTCTCATGTATATCCATATATTGCCTCCACTTTATCTATCACATCAATTTTCATTTAATTTTGTTCACCTTAAGTACCCTGTCCATGCTGACAATTAATTTTGCTCACTGTAAGCATTTCTGTCCAAGTCAAAATACCAGGCCATCTCTGATCATCCCCATGTGTGTTTACTATTCTGAACTTGCTAATGTGAATACCCACAAACACCCTGGATCACTGCACAATAAAGGAACCTATTAGTATATTCAGGGAGACTACTTATTGCTAAGCATACTGGGAGAGAGCATTAAAGTGCAAAGGGCATTAGAAATGTAAATGGAGCATTTCACTAAAGAACTACAATGAGTAGTTCTGCCTCAGTACAAATACCGGGGACATTCTTACTATGAACCCACTAATTCACTCTCAGTATCCCCCACACCAGGAAGTATTTAGAAAGAACAGCCTATAGGATTGATTGCAGAAGTCTGAGATAACACCCTGTGTCTGTTTGGGTAGAGGATTCTTCCCTATTGCTTCACCAGTTTGCAGTGTAGTTTCCAACCATGATTTTTCTTAGCTCCTTCCATAGGTGAAGACAGATGCTTTGTTCTGTATTGTCATAGATTCTGCTGGGCCACACAGTGGAATGAGAGCCCCTGTTGAGGCTGACTGTACATTTCTTGTGGAGAACAGTAACTTAACTCTCCTCAGAGTGTGCAAGAGGGTGAGGAAAGAAGAGTGGGGAGTAGGGCAAGCCTTCCCTACTCATCAGACAGATTTGCTGTTTGGGCATACACACAAAAGGGAGAAAACAGAAAGGGAACTATGATTCAGAACTCTGTTCCAGGGTCACTAGACTGGCAGAGATACTGAGGACTGTGCTTAAAAACATAGCCTAACCCCTTGTGGCTAAGCAGATGTCTTGCTAGAAAACCATTAACAAGGGCTAGGAGTAAGCAAGCATATTAATCATTAGATTCTACCAAATTAATTATTTGAACAAAGGAGAGCTGACTGAATTTTTTTTCTCTATTAGACTTCTATAACTTGAGTCAGTAACAGGCTGCCACCTTAAATTAGTTAGTAACAGCATAATATTATCATGAAAAATATATACAATTATTCTTAGTTATAGCAGATATTGCTGGAATTGTTAGGTGAAAGAGTCAGGCTAGTGACAGAGGAATAGTTGGTTAACTGAATATCACATTTTCTTTGAAATGAATGCATAAACCTCAAGTCATACCACAGTAAAAGCTATTTCAGTCACTGGCAAACAATTAAAAGACATCTAGAAACCTCTAGAAATGGATACTCAAAAAAAATCTATTTGATGCAAGTCACAAGGAAGTTATTATCCAAGTTAGATCACTGACAAGACATGTTATTAATGATCCCATTGAAATTATTAATGCATTTAACAATCACTTTGCAAACTTTAATATTATAGCCTGGGAGAATACTGAATCATGCTGGTTACTTGGCTGAAGATCAAATAAGCGAAGGATAAAAAGATCAGCCTCTCAAAAGGTCTATAATACTTTGTGATTAAGACAAATTAAATTCTTCTACATTTGTATTTAAATCCACAGACCCATGATAACACACTTGGTTTGCTCATACTGATATTTACTACTTGATTTACAATGACACAGCACCTAAATAGTCCCCTGCCCTTGTGAGGTATAAGTATCCCTTGGCATGAGTCTAATGCAACCAATTATATACAAATCAAACTGGTATAACTTAAGTTTAAGACCACTGCACAAACTTAGGTTGCTGATAATTAATTGAATAATGCCATGTCGTGTTTCGTATAATTAAATTTGGGGATTATGCAAAGTGGGTGAAATTCACATTTGTGCGGGGAGTCGTGGTGTAGACTATACAAACAGGGTTTTCTGTAGCACCTCGGGGATGAATACCTTTGTGTGAACCCTCTGCATGAGGACAATCTGATATCTTTATTTATTGCATAAGTAGCTCAATTCTGAATAACTAAAAGGTTCCTAAATGAGCATACACATAAACAATGAATTAAAGGGTAGACACAGATTTGGTGGAATAATGAATGAGGTATGCCAACATTTGCAAAATTTGCAATCCCTCCCTCTGAAAGGCCCAGTAAATTAAACAATGAATTAACCTGCAATGATCTCCCCATAACATTGGAGATATAAGAGAAACAGGGAACAAGAATTTTCTCAATCTAAATGCATTTGAATATTAACAGGGTAAATTAAAAAAAAAGTAACCATCTACAGGACTTGCTATGGGTCTCTTGTTCATGTATTGGGATAATTTCAATAAGGCTATTAGAGATACTTTAACTTCTAAGTTTTAGAGGTTACACAGTAGGTGCATCTACATGTGCAATTAATCTGAAGCAATAAACTCTGGAGCAGTTTGAGCTGTAGTAAACTACTCCCAGGCACAGTGTCTACATGTGCACCCAGGACAGCAGCAATTTGAGCCAGGGCAGAGCAGTTTACGTCAAGGCCACTCAGCCCCAAGCTCTGGGTGATGGCCTTAAACCACGGAGGGGCTGTCTGGGGCATGAGGGTGCTGAAAGTGTGGAGCCATGTAGCTAGGCAGCAGGCAGGACTCTGGTCCCCTGCTGGCTGGGCTCGCCAGGCACAATTTATGACCATGTTTAATCCCAGTAAATTACCCCATCTTAAAATAGTACTGTCCCTGATAGTATTCTCCCCAGTAGTACTATCTTACTGTGGTGTAAATTAGTTTATTGCAGCCTAATTCATGTAGATGGTAATGCTTTAGTCTGCAGCTAATTTGTCTACTTTGCAGTAAAGCACACATGTAGACACATCCAGTCTTATCAAAAGAACTCCATGTTACAGCACTTTTAGACAGATCCAACCAGGCCAAAGTTGTCCTTCATGCCTGAAGGCAAAGGGAAGTGTTTTTTATGGAAAGTTTTAATTGAAACAGGCAACGTCTCACACAGAGCAGTCAAGAATGTTATCAGGAAGATGAAGACACATGGTGGGAGTGCCAATGATAGAAAATTAAGGTAAGAGGAACCTTATGTGAGGTGGCAGTAGGTACAAACTGCAGAAAGAATACATTTGTGGAACAATACTTCCTACTTTGGGATCCCTGTTTCTAAATGCAGACAAGAGAGGCTAGCTACCAGCTGCCTGTCCAAACCATCCCCAAGAGCTAGTTGGGCATATTAGGTCATGTACAATCATTAGTGATTAATTTCAATTGTTTCCTTGTAAACTATTTTTTCTAAATTTGAACAATTAACATAGAAAGAGAAGAAGAAAAAAACCTGAGGGTATGTATGCAAGCCAAATGAAGGTAGGATTGAAGAATCTGCATCATCTCAGTTGATATAGTTACCTGTGCTAACAATGAACTAGCCTAGGTATTCTGGTTTCCTGACATTTTCTGTGTAAGCTTTAAGGATATCTCAGGATGGAAGATACCCTACGCTGGTTATGAACAACCTTCTCACATACCAGAGAATACATGTGAGAGAAACAAAGTGCAGTTTCTGCCTTGAAAAGTAAGACAGCATGTAGAGCAGAGAGTGTTCTTGCATAAGCCCCTGAGAAATACAGCTCCCAGACTGTCTAAGACTGCACATGCATCCCATGCCAAAGATCCTTCTTTTCCTTCTCCTCCTCTAGGCCTGTAACAATCTGTCATCTCCTGCAGGACTAGGAGAGAGATCTTCCTCAGTCAGTCCTTCTTCCTCCTCCATTTTTCTTTTCCATTCCCAGATGCATCAAGCTGCTCAAACCAGGACTCATATTGTCTTCAAGACGAGGTAATGAGACTTCTGTGTCCCGCAGTGTCATTTACATCACCTGCCCGCAAGGGATGCTGCTTCTGAATTTCACACTTGCTTACAACAGAAGACAGCAAGAACATGTTCCTTCAAGGAACAAATCCTGCTTATTACTTTTTATTATTATTATTATTTCACCCCAAATAATCAAATGATAACATGAAGGCTACAAAGGAACAAAATAAATGCATATACAAATCATTGTTATTTGTCATACCGTAATGCTCAGACAGTAGCCCACACCCCTTTGTGCTGGGGACTATACAAACATGCAACAGAGACAAAGACACTCTAAGTACAAACAGAAAAGCAAGGGCTGGGTATAATAAAGAGGTTAGGGGGAGCCCACAGGAACAGTGAGATGGTTATGATCGGTTTTGCATACTGTGGAGTTGATTTGCTCTTTTTCTGTACGACAACTGGGAATGTTGGGAAAGGACTCAGACCTGTCCTTCCCCATTGGCTCAAGCCAGTTTGGGTGCTGAGCCAGTAATCTCATCAACACCTGTGTTTGTGTATCATCCCCACCAGCTAGAGGTGTTTGTCCAGAAACCTCACAGAAATCTTAGCATTCCCCATAGCTCTGCAAGCTAGAGAAGCAGATCCAATTATCCTACAAGAGATAAAAACCTAGAAAACTGGAGGTGGTCAGCCAGGGAGCATGCAGAGTCCTGACATCAAGCCAAGAAGTGAGAAATGCTGACCAGGAGGCCTTATGGTAATCTGCACCTTGAGAAGAGTCCAGAAAGTTTGAGATGTGAATCCTGTAATCATATAACAGCCTTTTCTGTGACATCATCAAATTAGCTATGCACAGCCACTGATTCCACACTGATTTGTGTGTGGCCATATGACCAGGAAGATGACACCAAGCTGGGGGGAGTAGTTGATCTGCTGGAAGGTAGGGCTGAGATTCAGAGTAACCCAGAAGAATTGGTGGATTGGGCCAAAAGGAATCTCATGAGGTTCAATAAGGACAAGCGCAAAGTCCTGCACTCAGGAAAGAACAATCCCATTCACCACTATAGGCTGGGGACTGACTGGATGGGCAGCAACTCTACAGAAAGGACCTGGGGGTTACAGGGGACAGTAAGCCAAATATGAGCCAACAGCGTGTACTTGTTGCAAAATAAGCTAAGGGCATACTGAACTGCACTGATAACTGTGTTGCCAGTAGTTCCAGGGAAGTGATTATTCCCCTCTATTCAGCCCAGGTGAGGCCACATCTGCAGTACTGTGTACAGTTTTGCTCCCCCCCCGCCACTACAGAAAGGATGCGGACAAATTGGAGAAAGCCCAGCAGAGAGTGACAAAAATGGTAAGAGGGTTTGAAAGAGGATGGAGCTAGACTGTTCTCAGTGGTGGCAGATAACAGAACAAGGAGCAATGGTCTCAAGTTGCAGCAAGGGAAATTTAAGTTTGATATTAGGAAGAATTTTCTCACTAGGATAGTAGTAAAACACTGAAACAGGTTACCCAGACAGGTGGTAGAAGCTCCATCCTTGGAGGTTTTCAAAACCCAGTTAGAAAAAGCTTTGGCCAGGTTGATCTAGTTAGGGATGGTCCTGCTTTGAGCAGGGGGGTTGGACTAGATGACCTCCTGAGGTCCCTTCCAACCCTAACTTTTTATGATTCTGTGATAAAGCTAAAGGGGCTGAGACACTTCTCACAGAAATCTGGGGCTTGACACTCATGTAGCGAGCAAGAGTTTCTCTTCCTGTCTGATCTAGGTCAAAAAACCCAAACATCCACTACTCTCACAAGGGCCAGTGTTTCAGTATCTGCCCAGTAAGGCTGAACAGCCAGTAAAATAAGGAGAAGAATTCAGGAATGCAGCTCTCTGTTCTGTTAAATGCAGGGACAGAGTTCTCCTGAGCTTAAGGAAGCTCACCTCCAACCCTTCTTGGCTGGTAATGCAAGGACACTGTCAGGAGGATCTGAAGTAGGAGGAGGAGGAGACGCTGATCCATGCTTGTGGAGCTTATGAGTTTCAAGCTTTTCTTACATGCAGGTGGATCAACTCTGGCACTTGACAGGGAAGAAAGAATTAATCAGTCTAAGAATACTCTGCTTTCTTTTTCCTGCATGTGACTCTGGTTCTTTTGCTTGGAATGGGACAGTAACCGGCAGCAAGGGGAGATGGGTAAAAAGGAGGAAGAAAGCCAATCTTCAAGATGGCCTTGTCAGTAGGGCTGTGCAAAGCTTCAGGTGGTGATTTGATTTAGAGGAGATTCAGACTAATTTGATGGCCAAATCTCTGAATCTGAATCGAATCAGGGGACCAATTCAAAGGCCCAAATCAAGTCAAAGCTCTCCAAATCTTCAGAAAAGATTCGGAGGGCTTTGATGATTTGGGCAGTCCCTGGTTGCTGCAGCGCGGAGCTGAAGCTGACTCCAAGCTGGTAAGTAGGGGTAGGGAGTGGGGAGGGGACCACGGGGGGACCCCTGCCAGCCCCCCTGAACCCCTCCGCTCCCCCAGCCCCCCCTACTCACTCCCTTAGTTCCTCCATGGCTGATCCCCCCACCCCAGCTCAGTATTTAAAGAAAAGCCCCAGTGCTCACCGGGTGCTGCTGGGCGAGGGGGTGAGCCCCTCTGCCTCCCACTGCCCCATGCTGCATAGGGGGCTCTGCATGAGTCCCCTGATCCCTGCCCTCACTCCCCCAGCCCCCGCCCCCCACAGCTGCCCCACCTGGGCCAGCTCCAGCCCATTAAGAAAAAAAACAGAGAAAAGCCCTGGGACTCACCACTCCTGCAGCAGCTTCTGGGCTTTGGAGGCTCATGCAGAGCCCCCCATGTGGTGTGGGGCAGCAGGGGGCAGTGGGGATCACCCCCACTGGCAAGAGCAGTGAGCACAGGTGTTTTTTCATTTTTTTTTTCTTAAAGGACCAGAGCTGGCCCAGATGGGGCACCCATGGGAGGACTGGGGGAGTGAGGGGGGGTCTTGGAGCTCATGCAGAGCCCCCCATGCAGTAGGGGGCAGTGGGGGGGCAGCAGAGATCTCCCCCTACCTGGCAGTGACCAGTAAGCTGGGGCTTTTTTTTGCCAAGTGCCAGGAGCTGGGGCAGCCATTGCCAGGCTAGGAGAGGGGCAGGGGATGGGCCTGGCCTGGTTGATTCAGAGATGTGGCTGCTGCCAAATCTTCAAATCAGATTCAGCCGAATCAAATTGGGACAATGATTCAAATCATCACTGTCCCCTGAACTGGCTGAATCCAAATCTGAAGCGAATACTAGCTGCTTTGCACAGGCCTACTTGTCAGTACCCTCTCTACTCCTGCCACCCACTAGTGGACTGTGTGGATGAAGGTGTTGGAAAGCAGTTAAAGTGAACGAGGATTATTCCCCTAGCTAGTCCCAGCCTCTACATGTGCACATGTGTTTTGGCTGGCTATGAGTCTACAAGAAACATAGATGTCTCCTTCTCCTCCCAGATACATTTACTGCTCTGTCCCCAGTATTTTCTCTCAGACACATCCTGTAATATATTATATGACATGGCACAACTTTCAGACTATTTGCTTTTTAAGGTATTGGCTTATCCTTTTCTATATTTGTACAGCACCTACCATAATGAGACCCCAGATCATTTGATCTTTCAATGACACTGCAGCATAGTAAAGAGTAACAAATAACAGCAAATAATAACCATATAGTAATAGGTCTTTGGCTATTATGAAAACCTATTGTCTGTAATCATGGTATGTATAACTTTCATTCCTAGATTATTGACTCTAATTCAATACCAGTCAGTGGTCATGTCTACACATGATGCTGACTGCACAGGCATTTAGTACTTGTACAAACAAGTACTAAATGACTGCATAGTAACTGGAGGTACTATGCAGTGATGTCACTGAACAACTTTTAAGTTGCTCAGCAGTGTCATGTTATTATTGTGCAGTAGCGTCACGTCATGCTTCCTACCATGTGATGCTACTGAGCAGTAGTAACGAGCTACTGAGTAGTCAACATCCTGTGTAGACACGGCCAGCGATGACCTGAAGCTACTACTCTCTTGAGTAGCAGTTCGGGTCCCAAAGTCAAATCAATTTGGTAATCTCTGTCCATTTCCTACTGGGTGTCATATGGTTAGAAACACTACCAAAGCTGGTCCCCTCATTGGTAGGGCCCTGGAAACTTAGTGGTCTTCTTAGGCTGAGAAGGGGTCTCTCAAGTGAAGGGTTGAGCCACATTGGCAGGACAGATTGGGGAAATCTTGCGCTGTTACAACCTGTGTTATATCACATTTGTGGGCAAACTACATTGCTTTGTCTGTAGAACAAAGGTGTCCAGAACTGGAAAATGAGATTGTTTAACATCATTTGTGAAAATATACCTGAGAAATCCACTGACTCCATCAAAGTGTGCAGCCTGTTGTCCAGGAAAAAAGTGCCTGCTGCAAGAATTAAGTATTATTCTTAAGAGTCGGCAATTCAGGAGTCAGTGGTCTTAAAGCAAAGTGCTTTGCTGAATAGGATGCAATTAAGCACACACTTAAAATTCTTTGCTGAACTGGGCCCTGAGTTCATGCCGAAATATAACAAATTCCCTACTCAAACATAGAATTTTAAAACTTCAGAGATGTAGGTATTTCCTTTTTTAATTAATACATTTTCTTCTGGCTCATTATCGGTTCTTAAATTATAATGAATAATCAGAGATAATTATCACATTTCTATAATGATAGAGAACCTCTGCATGCAAAGATAGTAGCACAATTTGATATTTATGAAATGCTAGTTTATTTATGAAGCATCTGTCTAGAAATTCAATTCCCACTGCTGGAACTTTTCATTACAATTCTAATGTAGATGAATAATGAACAGGATTCCTATCTAGTCATTAAAATTTGAAAAACGAATTGCTTTTGATGAAGCCAACCTAATACCTCACTCAGCTACTGTATGGAGTGCTCAGTATTTTCATTTATTTTTCTGTTTCCTATTCTAGTCAGAGAGGTTAAAACTGGGAAGGATTTGGAAAAGAAACAAATGAAAGAGGGATGGGGGAATGGGTGTGTGAAATGTTTGGGAGGCTGAATAGCAAAGGGATCAGATTACAGTGCATAAAGAGGCAAGGGGAATATTAAAAAAATATGAAATCTGAAATACTGGATGGAGGATTAAAAAAAAAAACAACCTAAAAAAGCAACCCAGGAATAGAAGGATGACAGCTGCGGGTGGTTGAAAAGAGAGAAGGGAGAATACAAATAGGAAGGTCCTGTTCTTGTCTCCATAGAATGGCAAATCTTGTCCCCACAGATGGCAAAACTATCACTGACTTCAGTGGCAGCTCGCTAGACCTATGGTGAATGAAAACCACCACCAGGAGGGGGAAGAGAAATTGGAACAAATGGAAAGGAAATAAAATGAACTGCAATAGGAACAGTAATAGAGAGCATTAATTGAGGCCTAATGTGACAAAGTTTGAGGAGTATATGTGACCAAGACAATTAGGAAATGAAGAGCCCTTAGTGCATCACACAATTTGAACTGTGGCTGAGGTCTCAGTCCTAAAGCTCTGATTCAGATAAAAATGCTAAACTTGTATCAGCTTTGGCAGGCCAGGATCCCTCATGCTATTGCTGGTATTGAAAAGATATTCTGTGTAAGATCAGATTCACAGAATCATAGGAAAGTATGGCTAGAAGTGACCACAGGAGGTCATCCAATCCAACCCCTTGCTCAAGACAGGATCATCCCTGACTAAAGCATTCCATACATGTGTTCATCTAACTTATTCTTAAAATTGCAGAAACAGCCCTATCACACAATTACCAGGTGCAAGGCCCCAAAACATAACAAACTTCCAAATCGCCACCAGTAAAGCAGGGAGACAAGGGTACTGTTGTCACCTTTGTTCCACAAAGAGTCCAGTTTGGAAATCAGAGGGGTATGGGTCACTGTACCATTCACTGGGTGTATCTACACCTGTGCTTTACTGTAGAGTAAGCTAATTAGATATTCAGTAAAGTGTCACAGCCTACACATGCGCTCGTATTGGGGTGCAGAAGATTAATTAACTCCTCCATGAGTTAGTACTATCCCTGGCAGTACTATCTCATGGCAGAGTACTTACATGTGATCAAATGCATGAGTAGACTGTGACAGGTGCTGCCTGGGGCATGAGGGTGCTCAAGTGTAGGGACTGCCTGCTGGCTAGCCCCACACTGTAGTGCCCCCATGCCCCAGCCAGCTCCTCCACTGCATTAATTTTTCATCACATTAATTGCTTATGTAGATGCACCCACTGTGATTAAAAGTCAGAGTCTGATGAATTAAAAATAGTGTAGGTAGTGATAGCTATAGCTGAGTTTGCTCAATGCTTTCTATTTTATCATTTTTATTTCAGTGCCATATAACTTTGCCAAATGTGGAGTGCTCAGTTTGAAACAGTCCATGCTAGGTGTCTGCTTATGGCTGTTATTTGTCTGTTTTTCCCTTTCTATTTAAAGCTTCTGTTGAAATGATCGAGCCATTTCTGAAAATAAGATTAGAAATTATATGGTATAGTCTCTACAGTAAGGATTCTTCTAACTGCTTTGTTGGAGCAATGACTAGAAATCTGGTAAGGGCAATTTGGCTACCCTGGCATTTTGTTGCCACTATAAAAATTCATCCAAAAATTAGGCATAACTGGACTTGTCTACATGTGTACTTACACATATCTAAACTTAATGTGCTTTTGCTTAAGGAGCATTAAGGCGATTTAGGTGCATGTCTACATGTGGATGCACTAAGGCACATTAAATTTAGGCATGGATAGCTAAGTCACATCAGCACACATGCAGACATGGTAATGTACATTAACGCAATGTCTATCCATTGACACACCATGTTAATGGGCATTAACACATCTACATGTGCACTAATACGATTTAGCTATTTGCACCTACATTTGATACCTGCTTTATTTAAGGTGCATTAAGGGTGCACACGTGTAGACATGCACCCTTAATGTACCTTTAAAATGGCAAATTTAGGCTATACCCACTTAAAAGAGGCATGTGTAGAAGAGCTCACTGTTTTATAAATCTCAGCTAGAATAATCTCAGGGATTTGTCAAAATTTAGAGACTAAATATTCTGAAGATCCTATCTACATTGGGCATGGTTCATCCCACACAACTCCCACATGCAGTGGTGCCCTGGTCACTTCAGTAGCTACACTACTGAGTCAGGTCCCTGCTTTGTGTGATGACTTTAGGCAGTTCCCTGTTCAGCCTACTGGTCATCTTGACATGACCCAGGTAGTGTAGAGTGAGCTGCACTCAGGGTTCTGAAGTCTACTTTGTGAGTTAGGCACCAAAATCCCTTTCAGATCTAGTCCTAAAATACTAAGATTAGCTCACCATAGACATATTTATGAGCAAATTAATAATACTATATTCACAAGACGGTTTGGATGACACTCAGTAAATAATGTATGGGATCATACACTGAATGATGAGGATGAAAAAGTAATATTGAATAGCTACTGACTCAGTGAATGCCATTTATCCTGTGCAGTTAATGAGGCAGTTCTATAGGAAAAATAGTATGAGATCATGTAATTAAAGATAGTAGCTTAATGTATACATATTATGAAACAGAGCACTTTAAATTCTTGCATTTCCTTTTTTCCACATTCTTTAATACAGTTTCCTTTTGATATAAAGACAGATTTGTTGCAGTTTTATATATAAAAAGGTTGAATACAGATAAAGGACTTGTATATATAAATATCTTCACTGACTAAGAGACAGAGAACTCAGTGTACTGTTTTCAGGTCTTTGGGGGGCTGGCTTTATTTATTCCTTTATTTTTGGCAATTCGAAATTACACACAGATGACCCACTTAGTACAATTAACACATCTGGGAAAGAACGCTAACAATGTTACCTATTTTGTTGGGCTGTTGAATGTAAGGCTTAATTAATGATTTGGCCTAGTGTTGATTTCCTTATACACTCAAAAATTTATACTAGTTAAGTGGGACATCTGGAGGGTGAGGGAAAATATGATCCAGCCCAACATATGCTACAGGATTTGATATCCTCAGAAGAAAGAGCTTATGGAGAGGGCAAAATACACTGCTGTTATCTTCTTTGCTTCTAACAGAAATCCCAGTTCTGTTATCCTCCTCAACATAATTGTGTGGTTTTGCTTTTGCATCCATTCCTAATGTTGTCATTCCCCAGGCTGTCATTTTAAACTGAAGTGTCAATGATCCCTGATGGTCTTTATTAACTCTTTTTTGTTGAAAGACCAAAGATTAAAGCTAAGCCCATGAGATATTATCAGATGGGAAATATTAATTTAGTAAAGCATCTGAACATTTGGAGTAAATCTGAAAACAGAACCATCTGTTATATGAACTAATCCAATAGACTCCACACTTTGTATAACCAGCCGCTGTCAAGTAACAGATTATGAAACCAAGTAATAAATCTTAACTCAAAAAATGTTTCCCCATTTGAAAGGTTTGTGAATTCATTTTTCCTTCCTTGTTTTAATGTAAACTTAATGCAAGTTGGCAGAACTCTCTGACCTGTCAGGGTCTAATATTCACTCATATCCCTATGGGAGGCTGTGGATGAAGTCTGGCTGAGGTCAACTGCAAGGCAAGCCTTGTGATACATACCTCTTTGTGTATCAGCCACTTGCTCCCTTACACACAGTGCATAAGCCACCATGGCTCTACCCCATGGTGCTGAAACTCAGACAACAGTTTCACCAAGCTTTTCAGAGCCTAGTCAAAATATCCAAAAATATTCTCCCAAGCCAACTTTTAAACTAAGATTTTTTTAAAAAAACAAAGGCTTCTGTAAGCCTGGTTTGAGATCCCCAGTAGAGAGATTATAATCAGTGTATGAACTAAAAACAAACAGGACCAAGTTTTCTACTTTTCAACAAAGGAAGCTCTGGCTCCTCAATACCATCTACGTTCTTACACTAGGCCAGGGCTAGTTATCCTCCTCAACATAATTACTTGGTTCATTACAGCTGGTCAAACACTGCTACCCAGACAATCCCTGAACTTCCAACAAGCTGCTCTGCTCTTGCCTCTATGTAGACGGAAACACAGATACAACTTCTTTTTGCTATTGTATGCTTGCTATTGTATGTCAAAACATGTTAAATCATACAAACCCAGGTTTTGTTGTCTCTTCTGTTTATACTGTTTTACCTTTTGTGTATCAACATAAAACAAGGAGTCATAAGACAATTTAAAAAGAAACCAAATACACACACATGCACATAAAATTTATATCTATATATAAATTAAGGTAATGAAGGAAATAAAACTACCACTAGTTTTCAAAGCAAAAAAAAAAATTTGTAATTTTTGTTTCATCACATTCTAATTCCAAACCATTATGCCTTTAGGTAATCACATCCCAGCAAGGTGTCACATTTGCCAGAGATGTCTTGGGGTGATCTGCTTTTCTGAACTTGTTTTCATGATAAATGGGAAACATAACTTTTGCCAACAGATGTCTAGGAGGCCTGGACACAGTTAATCATGTATGAAGCTACTGGAAAAACTCTCAAGAATACTGTGCATATAAAAAACTAAAGAGATTAGCCACCAAATTTAGGTTGGTTTAGTTGTAGTGATGAAAAGTAAAGATTAAGTTTGGTATGGAATCAAACCTTTGTAAGCTTGATAATTTTGTGTCAGGACCTTTTTTGCATGCCATGGGAACAAAACAAAAGATAAAGGCATAGCTTCAATACCTTATTCAGTAAGGGCCAGATTCTGCCACCTTTACTCTCACTAGCTGCATCTACACAGGACACTGAATGCGCAGTCATTTAGTACTTGTTTATCCTTCACAGTAGCATTGCAGAACAGCTTTTTCGTGATGTTTTCGTGATGCTGACTGTGCAGTAGCCTGAGACTACTGTGAAATAGCATCACATCACACTTCCTACAGCATGATTTTACTGCACAGTAGTCACAGAGTACTGCGCAGTCAGCATCTCAAGTAGACACAGTCGTTGAGTACCCTATCACCCCTTGAGCAGTCACACTAATTTCAGTAGAACTACTAGACAAATAAGATACTAATCATCATGCATTTGGGTGGTAGGCTTCTGTCCTACTGGATGCGTTTCATTATATATTGGCAAAATCCTACCAAACTCCCATTGTCTTTAATCAAAACAGTGTACAGCTGGGAGACTCTAACTCAATTTATTTTTCCCATTGACTTCTTTACCTCCCTGCCCCTTCAACAATGGCTGATTAATCCATGTCAGTACAAACTGTATCCATTAATCATTCAGCCTATTTAATCCACTGTCCAAGATACTCATTTGGGAATATGTTGCAAAATTCTTACTCACATTGGTGAGCATTTAATCACAGAGTAGGACCACTGGCAATCAACTGCACTACTCTGGTGAGTAAATGGATCAACTTCTGCTACTTTCACTAGATACAGTTATCCACATTCTTTCTGGACTTCTCCAAAAGTTTGAATGTTCTGTAAAAATTTTAAGTGCAAAGACAAACAAACAAAAAGTCCATGGAAAACTACTCAGAGACATCTGTTCTCCCATTGATTTAATCAGTTTTTTCCCATTAGCATGTATGATGAAGGGAGAATAGGCTCTGCAGAAGACAATAAAAATTTGCCTCACTAGCTAAATAAATTCCATTATATATTGTGGCAAGGCAAATAAATAAACCCTGAGATTTACAGACTGCCACCTTGGCTGACGTTTCAGAGCTGGATCTTTCAAACAATACTCTTCGCTTAACTCTGTCGTTGCAGAACCCTGTCTGCTCCCAAAACTTATTTTTTTAATCTTTCCCTCACACTCCTCATTTGAGTCCATTTCATCTCTCTTTTTCTGTCCTTCTAAGGTGTGATTCCTTACTCCTAATTCCCCAAAGCAGTGTCCTTGACTGCTTTGTTCTGTTCTAGTAAGTCCCAGAGCTCTTTCCATTCCAGATATTTTGTTTGCCCTTTTTACTTCCAAGCTCATCTGTCTTCTCCAAACTTTCTCCTCTGTTCTGTCCTGCCTGCTCTTCAAATTTCTTTTTGCCAAGCCTATTTTCTTCTTCCTTTCTAATGTCTGTAACCCAGTCAAGTATTAATAAGAGAACTTTTCTTACAAACAATATGCAACTGTTTTTGTTTGGGCAATGACTTAACTAAAACATGGAAAATTCAAATTAATAAAAACAATAAAATGGAAGTTATTTTTCATCTTAAAAATCTAGGTATACGAACTAGGGAGATGGTAGCTTACGTATGTTCAGTTCTGAAAGCACCTGAGAGCTGAGGTCGGCAAACTAGCCCACAAGCTACTAAAAACACGATGCAAGCTTTTAGAACCACTATTCATTCTTTGCCCATCGTCTGAAATTCCCAGCTAACACATTTTTCTTCATTGGATTTTAAATGTACAATTTTTGATACACAAGATGAAATATTCAGGCCCAAATTAAGATGCATCATGGTGAATTTGCACCCACTTCTACCATTTCAGGTATTATGGCTCCACATATTCTATATTCCAAGAATACAGAATATGTGGAAAATGTTCATGAGAAGCAGGCCCAACACAATAGAGTTTTCTTACTTATATTCATATTTTCACTGTGCTCTATCCTGCATTCCTTTACCCAGTGAAAACTCCCACTGATTCCCTGCATTAAGGATGCAGAATCAGGCCTATCATTATTATTTAGCAGATTGACAGAACCAGTGGTCCTTTTTATTACTACTGGCAAATAGCATTTGAATTCATCTTTCACTTATTCACAAGATGACTCATTCTGAACTGTATATACTTCATTTTGGATTTATGTAAGATGTACATTTTACATCCTTTCTGGGACTTGCAATTATTTAATCTATTTTTGTCACGCTATTCATTGGCTTTCTCAAGTCATTCCGCATTAATAATCAGTCTCCATTCTTCCTCATTATTTAGTATTATTTGGTATAATGGAGTGTGTGCTAACTAATCAGACCTCTGCATGAGTGACACATTTACTGATGAAAGTTAAAACATATAAAACTTCAGACAGCCAAAAAGCAGCCTATTTGTAAAAATACTGTCTAGTTGCAAAAGTCATGGGAGTGACTTGAGCCAAGTGAATAACAACAGGGTGCTCTTCACAGTTCCTGGTGTCTGCGCAGGAGAGGAAAACTGAGATATCCCAACTCAGTTCTGCACTAAGTATTGTAAATTTAGTTTTTCCTTGTTTTGCTCACACCTAACCACTTGCACCATATACAAAAATGTTATTTTAATGTTTCATTTAGCTGCTTTATCAACATACTGGGTATGCTGTGTCTATAGAGCAACAGACAAAATGACCATCCAGGGAAAATGAATAATACCTTTACCAGCAGCAGAATTTCAATTCCATTCCTTTTTTATATTGATTCATATAAATGATTTCAAACTGAAAACAAGGCACTCAGAGCAGTGGATACTAATTGCCAAGGACTTTCTCACTCAGAAAGAAAACACATCCTTCCCCATAGTGACCCAGTGTTACCACTTCCTAATTTCCCTTCCACGTACATTATCACCCAATCAAGAGGCAGAGCCCTGGGATCACATCAGTTTGTGAAGCTCCTTTTTACCTTAGCACAGTGTCAAATGTTCATATTATCTTGCATAGACATACTGCATAGCCCTTACTGTGAATTAGAGAACAGGCTGTGTGTGAAACCTGCAGGTCTTAAATATAATTTCCCTACAACACTGATTCATAAAAAAGTGCTCCTGTACCTGACATGTGCAGAAAACAAAAGCCAAGTACTGTAAGAGATGTAGTCTCTGCTTTACATCACACATGCAGTGAATTCCTAGCTACTTGGGCATGTTTTTTTACTAATCATTCCTATTAATTCTAGCAGTTAGCCATTTTCTTAAACAGAAGAAAAAAATTATGAACACTGGGTACTGCTACATATACAATTAGCATGTGGCTGTGCCAGAGTTTATTTCTACGAGGCTCAGTGTTCACACATGCTCCTGGGACTGCAGCATGTTGAGCCAGGCCGGAGCAACCCTGGGCTGTGGCATGAAGCAGCAGGCAGCCCCCACACTGTAGCACCCTTGTCACCCAGCCAGCCCTGGTCATTGTCTACACGTGAGTTTCTGGGCACATAACTACTCCACTATAGGAGAGTACTTGTCCTGGACAGTACTATCCTACAATGGAGTTAATTTGTTTACTGTGTAAACCTAGCACAGGTGCACATGTAGCTGGTGATTTTTAATGTGAAGCTAATTAGTCTGCAGTAAAGCACTAAGTTTATATATCACTTTTAAAATATCAAGAGAAAAGAAAGTATTCATCTGAAGAAAGATTTGTCATCTATTTTTAAATGACCAAGCTCCAAGGTGATTAAGTTTTGTAAATGGTCAAGTTAAACTACAATTCAGGCTAACTCTGCTCTTGTCACATTCAGAAGTCTGATGTTGATTATGGAGCATCATATTAGCTAAACTTCAGTATCTGATCCAGAAAGAGCTGCAGTTAGAAAGAGTCACTGCACGTAGTTCTGCAATCCTCATTATAACAATGTTGATCATTACTGGAGATTGCCATATGGCATCAGTAAGACAATTCCCTCATATACCCCTAAAATATTTATAACAAGGTGTCCATTGCCCCCAGCTGAAACAATATCAGTCTTCTCTGGCACAAACCCTGATCAATTAGCTACCCAGAAGAGGTTGACCAGTTCTTCTTCATTTGGCTAACTGCAGACATCTCAAAGATATATTTGTTGTAAGAAGAGACAGGATATTTTACGAAGATATTTATAGTTACATTTCTAGCATCACTGAACTCCACCGCCTTCATATTTATTTTGTGTCACTGTTTGCTATACCACTGGAGCTCAAGAAGCATGAATCACTCTGGTGACATGGGAGAAAGCAACAGTGATACATAATACTTTCTTCTCTTTGGCCTGGTGTTCAGAGGTAAAAACCTCAAAGAATGTTTGAATGTGATACAGCTCAAATATTCACATATTGAAAGCTCCACCAGGGATAGAAAAACTAGCTCCAAATCACAATCCCTTCTCTCACCCTATGTAGAGACTCCAGGCTTCAGATGGTAATGACATAAGCCATACAGGAGATCCACTACAATCTAGAGAATTTTCTATACAGTCCTGCACAGAGCTCATCAGCCAAAAGGCCTGCATTCACACCCACTAGATATAGATCACCTTGAACAAAGCTAAAAGGTAAAATGTTAGAGCTATAATAGCTGTTCTCTTCTCTCTTTTAAAAGAAGAGACAGGTTGTCAAAACACTTTGTTTCTAATCTGTCAATGAACCATTATATGTAGCCTTGTGCACCTTGATAAATCCTATTAACAGCCTCAACTTGTCAAATGGGGGTAATAATGAAAAATCCCAAATGAAATTTTGCTCTAGGAATAATACCTCACAGGGGAGCCATGAAGTTTTATTAGTCAACATTGGTGAAACGCTTTGAGGCTCTTCATGGAAAGCATTCATGAAGAGCATACCTTTTAGAATATTTATGCATCTTATAATCACAGCCAGCAAAAGATCATTATTCTCATATAGTTCAATCTTCTGTGTAGCACAGCCTGTAAGACTTCCATAAATAAATTCCTATTTGAACTAGAGCAGCAGTGCCTGATCTTTTCAGCCCATGGGCCAAATGAGTGGCACCAGATCCATCCCCTAGCCAAATCCAATCTGTATGGGCCAAATGAGTGGCACCAGATCCATCCCCTAGCCAAATCCAATCTGTATGCCCAATCTAGTGCATGGTGCTGACCCAACCAGGGCCCAAGCCAGCTATGTGGAAGGGCAGATATTACTACTACATTTTTGCATATTTTATTATAATAATTCAATAAAACCATATCTGCATTTCATACATGAAACATATCTAGACTCTGAACTCTTCTATCACTCTCAGTTTAGATTCTGGAGTTACAACCCCCCTTTCTCTTGCTAGTCTACCTCTTACTAGTGTAAAGCATCCTGGTTATCAAGGAACTAACAAAAGAAGTGAGGTCATTCTCCTGCAGTCACTCTCTCAGGCAATTATCAATTCTCATGTTCTAATTCTCATGACTAATCTGGTCTCTTTTTATGACCAGGTTACAAAACACCTGGATGCAGGGTTAGGGGTTGACATAATTTACTTAGACTTCAGGAAGGCCTTTGATACAGTATCCTACCCCATACTGGTGAACAAGTTAAGAGGCTGTGACTTGGATGATTACACAGTCTGGTGGGTGGCAAATTGGCTAGAGGGTCGTACCTAGAGAGTGGTAGTGGATGGGACGGTATTGACCTGGAACAGAGTGGACAGTGGGGTCCTGCAGGACTCGGTCCTTGGACTGATATTCTTCAATGTCTTCATCAGCAACTTGGATGAGGGAGTGAAGTGTACTCTGTCCAAGTTTGCAGATGATACAAAACTGTGGGGAGAAGTGGACACACCGGAGGGCAGGGAACAACTACAGGCAGACCTGGACAGGTTGGACAAATGGGCAGAAAACAATAGAATACAATTTAACAAGGAGAAAAGCAAAGTGCTGCACCTAGGGAGGAAAAATGTCCAGCACACCTACTGTGTAGGAAATGACCTGCTCAGTAGCATGGAAGCAGAAAGGGATCTTGGAGTCCTAGAGTGGACTACAAGATGAACATGAGTCATCAGTGTGACAAAGTCATCAGAAAAGCTAACTGCACTTTATCATGCATCGGCAGATGCATGACAAACAGAACCAAGGAGGTGATACTTCCCCTCTATCAGGCACTGGTCAGATCGCAGTTGGAGTACTGCGTCCAGTTTTGGGCACCACTCTTCAAGAGGGATGTGGAGAGGGTCCAGAGAAGGGCCTGGAGAGGGTCCAGAGAAGGGCCACTCATATGGTTAAGGGCTTGCAGGCCAAGCCCTACGAGGAGAGACTAGGGCACCTGGGCCTCTTCAGCCTCTGCAAGAGAAAGTTGAGAGGCGACCTTGTGGCTGCCTATAAATTCATCATGGGGGTGCAGAAGGGAATTGGCGAGGCTCTACTTATGAAGGCGCCCCTGGGGGTCACAAGAAATAATGGCCATAAGCTAGCAGAGAGCAGATTTAGACTGGACATTAGGAGGGACTTCTTCACAGTTTGAGTGGCCAAGGTCTGGAATGGGCTCCCAAGGGAGGTGGTGCTCTCCCCTACCCTGGGGGTGTTCAAGAGGAGGTTGGATGGGCATCTGGCTGGGGTCATCTTAACCCAGCACTCTTTCCTGCCTATGCAGGGGGTCGGACTCAATGATCTATAGAGGTCCCTTCCGACCCTAACATCTATGAATCTATGAATCTATGAATTTTATAATCCTACTAATAAAATGTTTTGTTATTACTGACAAGTATCTTATTTTTCAAATGGGTGTGTCTTCATACATTTTAATTGTCATTATTTAATTATGTGTGATTAGTCATGGGGTCATCTTTGACAAAGTAATACTTGCTTATGAAGTAGCATTTACAGTACTGGAGCTGTATACGAGCCAGACACATACAGTTTTTATCCCTATTTTATTTTTTCTATATTTTAATGATATTTTTTTCAATCACTGCAGAAAACTAATTGTAAAAGAGCAAGTAACTGAGCAAAACAGCCTTGACTGTCTTCTCTATGACAGAGAGCTGTAGGGGTGCCAGTTTTGATGCAACACATGTACATGGCGGGGTGGGGGGGAAGGATGCAATATATATATTCTCAGGGGGAAATGATGTGTGATTTTTTTGGTAGCACCATATATTGACTAGATTCATAGGGCTCCAGAACTTTCCCTCCATATAATTCTTATACACATTCCTACTCCTTCTTGAATCACTGTGTCTTCCACACCTTTCCTGTAAATCTTAATGTCAAGATAAAGACACTACAGACATTATTTTACTATTTCCTAACAACAGAGTTTGCTCAGAGTTCAACGATCTATAACAACAGTTCTCAAGCTTTTTAGACTCTAGGCACCTATCAGAAAATGCTGGCTCTTAGATTTCACCCATTTTTTGACCATGGAAATGTAACAGAGCAATTCTTCTCTTGCCAAGAACTCAAAAAAGAATACAACAGGTCAGAATGTTTTTAACTCAATGGATTCTTATTTGAAGTCTCTGGGTCTATCTTATGAAACATGCCCAGGTATTTGCACACCTAATGGTGCTAATAGTGTGCAGCGCCCTGCAGCACCTTTAAAAGACTCTCATAGCATCCCAAGGTGCTGTATCACCCTAGCTGAGAATCACTGCTTTATAAATAACATGGGTGCATTGCATTCTGTCAAGCTGAGTTATTAACTCATGGCCTCCAGCCTCCAGATACCTTTACTGCCCTGTTGCCCATACTTTCCCACACAAGTCCCCACTCCCTTCAGCTGTTGCCACTTCCTTTCATCAGCTGCTCCTGCTGCCATTGCCACCTCCCGCCAGGCTCCCCCTCCCTCCTCCAGCTTCTTTTTCCAGCTGCTGCCACAGGTGCAGTGCAGCCCATGGCTGCTCAGGAGTTGGACAGTCCTGTTCTACTGTGTTTCATGCACTACCATTAGCAAGATGGTGGCAGCAAAACCTCAGTTAATAAAACTTAAGCTTGTGAGCATTTAGCTGTGTCACAGTCACCAATTCAGAACTTTTCAAAGTGACTCAAAACCATAGATATATTTTCCTTTGCAGAATTTGCACATATTCTCTGATCTCTGTAAGCCTTAATTTCTTAGAAACATAACAAATTCAGAGAGTTTTGAATATCCCTTTACTGATTTGGGGATTCTGGGGCATTAGGATTCTCATGTTTGGTTTGTCTAAAATTTTGCATAGTTAACCCTTTTCATTGCATTCAGGATTAATCTTACTCTTAGAGCTCATTCAGGAGAAAAAGTGACTTAGTTTTTACTTCTAAAATCATGTTTTTGTTAGGATTATGAAATAATGCATCTGAAGCCACATTTGTTCATCCAAGTTATGTTTTTTCCAAAATTCATCCAGATCCCTGTAACATCAAATGACATCTTCCTAAATGTGCATTTGGGTCAGGTTTAGATATCAGCCATTATAAAGAACGGTAGTTAGCTACCACACGAAGTTTGATGCAAATACAGGAAGACATCTTCCTCACATACAACATGAAAGTTAAGGTTCTTTTTTGCCATAGCCCAACATTTTCTTCCTGCATTCAGCAATATTTATTGTCAACAGTTACAGTAGTCTTTATTTGAAACTTTCTATTAGAATATATGCTACCTCTGATGCCTCCTACTACAGTTCAAATTATAAACCAAACTCCAGAAGTTTCAGTTCTTGGTGTCAGAAGATGGAGTACATGCTGCACAATTGGAATAAGAGATTTATGAAAGTTCTAGCAAGTTTGGTAAGGTAGAACAGATTTTTACAATGTACCATAAACTGTTTATAAATTAGGGGTGTGAGAAAAGGGTCCTATTCAATTTGGATTTGGCCTGAATCAGGGACAGTGATTTGATTAACTGATTTGGATCACTGTCTCCAATTCAATTTGGCCAAATCCAAATGTGAACAATCAATGCTGATTCAGAGAATCAGCAATTCAGACATAGACACAGCTTTAAATATTTTTTCTACATACCTCGAGATACCAAGAGTGGTTCATGAATGCCGCAATGGTGGGGTGGATGGAGTGTCCCACAGGAGTGCAAGGGGCACTTACAGTCCACTTCTGGGTCTGCCGGGGAGCATTCTGGGGGTCTCCCCGCACCTCCCTGGTTCAGCAATCGGTCATGGAGGGACCCCAGGTGCCCCCCCCGACCCAGGAGGCACCAGTTGCCAAGCCAGGGGGGGTATGGGGGCCCCCCCAGTGCACTCCCTGGTGGACTCTTTAGTGGACCAGAAGTGCTTCTCATTCACTTTCAGGTCTGCTGCCAAGAACACTAGGGAGCACCCCCCCCCCCCACCGCTTCTGTGGGACACTCCACGTGCCCCAGCATTGCAGCATTCATGAGCCACCTAGTACCTAGAGGTATGTAAAAATAACATTTAAAGCTGTGTGTATGTCCAAATCACCAAATCTTTTTGAGTCACTCTGAATTGATTCAGAGGGTTCCAGTTCAATTCGGAGATATTAAAAGATCTTCTGATTCGATTCAGATTTGAAGATTCAGCCACTGAATTGGGCTGAAAATCCGCTGAATCGAATCAGGGATCAAAGCTTTGCACAATCCTACTATAAATTCTAAACTAAGCTTCTCTCCCACTGCCTGAAGAAGGGTGCTTGTATCCAAAAGCTTGCAAAGAACAATTTTTCCAACTATGTAGGTGATCTAACAAAAGATATCACACATTCACCCCAAAAAACTTGTCTGCTTATGTCCTTAGACCAACACGGCTGCAACCAACAGCCCCAAAACTAAGTTTCAGCACGAGAGTTAAGTCATGATTTAATGAAATTCAGGAGTTACTGACTGTGTTCAGATTTTGTCAGCATTTCCAGCCAAGAATCCCCAGTAAATGCCCCAAACTCTTTCTTTACCATTGTCCACCTTCTAGTCAAGAAGACCAGTGGCCTTTCATCTCTGTCAGTTTTGAGGTTCGTTAGGAAACCTGTTTTCCCCACACGAATTTTGAGGAAGTGGCTGACTGGTCAGTTCACCTTTATGTTTTTAATAGCTCATGAAGAAAACCCATTCCCCCTTTTACTTTATTTTTCCTCTTCACAGTAGAACTGGAAAGATTCTCCTCACTTCTGCCATTTTACTAGTTCTGTCCATCATTTCAGAGCTCATAAACTGCATTCTCAAAATTAATGATGCAACAGAAGCATAAAAAGGATACTTGCTGTTCTCTCAACTATTTAATGGCACTCCCTATTTAGTAACTATAGCAATACTATTTTGATCTTAGACTAAAATAAATCTAGAGCCAGTCATACCTGTGCCTATTTTAGTTGCACAGGTAAGAAACAACTTAACTCCTTTTATACTGATGCCAGAAGTCTGGGCAACAAAACAGAAACAAACTACGGAACATGATAATTGATATTTTGGGGATAATAGAAATGCAGAAAACACTTTTAGGTACAGAAGAGTATATGCTGTTCAATAAAATACAGAAATAGAAGTTAAGTAGATAAGGTAGCACTACATGTTAAGATGTAAGAAGGGATTACATAGCTAAAAATCATTTTGGGGAGAGATGGTAAAGGAATTTCTATTGGACTAGAACTTGCAAGCTGCTAGAGACGCTTAGTGTCAGATTGGGTATGTACAGAGATCTTGCATTTTTAATACAGAGATAAATATGACTGGGAATTGTGTCATAATGGGAGAGTAACTTCCCAGAAATATACTGAAGGATGAATACTACAAATAATAGCAAGGCACAGTTATTCCTAGATATGACAAACAAACAGACTCCATCAAACCGAACACCCCAAAATTGATCATATTTAAGACATGGTTTTGATAAGTAATGAGAACATTAGAGAGAGAGAGAAACTAAGCAAAGAAAATAACCTCTGAATAAGGCTAGGAATAGTCATTGCATTTGTCCCTGGATTAATGGGCCTGTGTTTGTGCTGAAACAAAAGTATCTTGAGATTAGCATGTACATACATCACCATTCTAATAAGGGTTTAGGAAATGACTGAATGTAGTGCCACTGCTCTGCCATTGATTCAATAGTGCAATCCCTGGATAACTGTATAGATACACTTTGCAATGTCCTGGGATAAACAGTTACTACCTCTTATTCAAGAAACATTTTTAGGCCTTTCTGTCATGGGACAATGGGTATGAACATCTGTACACTTGCATTTTGTCCCAGGATTAATGTGAAATCTGTTTTTAGACTAAGTGATTAAAAGTATCATTTTACATTAAATAGAAGTACATACAAATATAGGTCTAAAGCTAGTCAAGGTTCTCAGTGTCAGATGAGGAAACGGTGATAAAATAGTTAGTGAATTCAGTTCATCTGAGAAGCTCAAGGGTTGATTATTTAGTCAAAGGGACCAAAAAAACCCCATCACAATCAATGGGGTAAAGCTATAGGAAAGGGCTCCAGCCTTAAAGGGGTTAAATAATCACTTTCAAAAGCATAACAAGAATGAGCAGAAAGCCTACAAGGATTAGAAAAAATGGACATGGGGAACAAAGCTACATTTTAGCGGTCAAAAAGTGAAGAGATATTGTAATAATTTCCCAAGGTCAAACAGCTCAAGCTTACAAAGGAGATTAAATGACAAGAGGTTTTTTCAGGCATGTGAATGAGAGGTGAACAAGAAAAAAAAAGCTGGCAACTATGTGGTAACGACGGGGTTGACTTTAAAAATAATCTAGGTATAGTCCAAAATCTAAATCAGTTTTCAATAAGGATTAAGATGGTGAATATGGGGCCAAAGGTAGGAGATATAGAAATCTTCCCAACTGAGGGGGAAGCAAAACTCAAAACATATGTCAGGCTTGGGAGGAAGGGAAATTAATAATCTCCATCACAGAATTCTGAAAAAACTGGCACATGAAGTCATGACAGGTCTGGTGACAAGCCAGGAGTGGGACCATGTGACCAGAAAACAGCAAATGTAGTACTTACATACAAGGAGGAGGAAAAGTGAAAAAAATCTTCAGGATATTGCAGGCATGTTAGTCTGACTTTGATAGTATGAAAGACTTGAGAAGAAATTTTGAAGGAAAGAATAAAATCACTGAGATAAATGGAAAAAAGATTTATCAAAGGTAAACTGTGTAATGTTAACCTGATATCTTTCTTCAGCAACGTAATTGATTTTCCTGGCAAAGGAAATAATCTCAAAGGTCGAGGTCAAACAAGGTCAGGGACAATGTCTCATCTCTGGATTTCAGTTACATATTTGATATTTCATCTCTTAGTTAAAATAAAGATGGGGATTAAAAGAAATGTGAAGTGGAAAAGGAACTGGCTAGTGGGTAGTTATGAAAGAATAGGTAAGTTAGAAAAGAACAGGCTGGAGAGAGGTTACTAGTGGAGTTCCTCAAAGAGTTGTCTTGGGACTAATCTTGTTTAATATTTTCACTACTAACTGTGGCACAAATGATGGAGTGTGTTTATATATGATGCTAATGATGCAAATGTACTTCGTTAACCGAGCTTTGTTAACAGAGCAAAGACTCAGAATGACTTACAGCAGGGCTGTCCAACTTCTGAGTAGTCAGGGGCCACAGGACCCTGGGCTGTACCCCCCCCCCGCCCTTTGGCAGGCTGCATGCCCCCCCAACCTCCTGCTGTACACCTTCAAGCTCTGTGCACCATATCATGCAGGTTAATTCTACTATGCAGCACAGTGGGCACGCCACTGTACTGTGCTGTGGGGTCCCTGAGCCCTCGCAGCCACCCTGCTGTGGGCTTTCTTAGCCTTGTCCCTAGGAGGTAATCGCAGAAGCCAGAGAATGGAGTAGGAACCTGAAGCAGTGAAGGGAGCAGCATCAAGATCAGGAGCTCAGGGGCTCCAAGATCAGGAGCCACAGGCCAGCACTGCTTTTTACAGAAAGAAGTAGATGACCTTGAAGACTTCAGTAATAGAAATGGAATGAATTCAGTATTACTAAATGCAAAGTCATGAACTTGAGGACTAACAACAAGAATTCTTGCTCTAAACAAACAAGGAAGCAGGCAAAAATTCTTGGAAATAAAAGAGAGGGACTGATGACTCTGAGCCACCAATGTGACATGGCTATGAAAAAAATAAGTACAGTAAAGTCTCTGTTATCCAGCATCCCCAGGGTAAGGGGATTGCCAGTTATATAAAAATTCTGGTTATCTGAAAACCCCCGGCAGCACAGGAGGTGGGCAGCAGCTGCCCACGGAGCAGCGGCAGCACAGGGTGGTGGGTGGTGGTGGCTGCTGCTGCTGCATGCAAGCTGTCCCCTGCTCTTCGCTCCCCTCCCATGTTTGGTCAGCCCCCCATGTTTCATAGTTTCTAGGGTCAGAAGGGACCTGAACAGATCATCAATTCTGACACCTTGCCCTGGGGTGGAACAAGTGTTGGGATCATAATACCCCAGCTGGATATCTATCCAACCTCCTCTTGAAGACCTTCAAGATAGGGGACAGCACCACCTCCCCTAGGAGTCCATTCCAGGGCCTGGCAGCCCTAACCGGAAAGTAAGGTCTCCTGATATCAAGCCTGAACCTACTCTCTATCAATTTGTGGCTGTTATTCCTTGTTATCCTAGGTGGTGCCTGGGGGAACAGGGCCTCACCTATTTTCCACTGATCCACCCTGGTGAGTTTATAGACAGCCACCAAATCCCATTTCAATCTTCTCTCGTGGAGGCTGAATAGATTCAGAGCCTTTAGTCTATCTTTGTAGGGCCTGGCCTGCTGCCCCCTGACCATGCGAGTGGCCCTTCTCTGGACCCTTTCAAGGTTAGCCACATCCTTCTTCAAGTGTGGTGCCCAGAACTGGATGTAGTACTCCAACTCCGGCCTGACCAGCACCGCATAGAGGGGAAAGATCACTTCCCTGGACCTGCTTGTGATGCATCTGTGGATGGTCAGTAGGCCTTACTGACTGCTTCCTTGCATAGGCAGCTCATGTCCATTTTGGTGAGTTAAATGCTGGATAGCAGAGATTTTACTGTACGGCTGCCTGCAGAGCAGCGGCACTGCAGGGTGGTGAGTGGTGGTGGCTGCTACCACATGCAAGCTTTCCCCTGCCCTCCCCACTCCCCATCTGGCCAGCTGGCCTGAAATTCCAGTTAGTGGAATTTCTGGTTAGTTAAATCCCAGATAGCAGAGACTTTATTATACAATGAATTCTAGGAGTGGATATGATTACTGTCTATAAATGCATCATGGGGTTTAACATCAGGCAGGGAACAGAACCCATTTAAGCTACAGGACAATGTTGGCACAAGAACAAATGGGTATATACAGTCCTGAAAATAGATAAAAAAAAATACTTAACTAATTTAAAGATGGAGCTTGATAAGTTTATGACAGAGATTTTATGATGTGGTTGCCTGCAAGAATAGGGAACTGGACTTCATGACCCAAGAAGTTCCTTCCAGTGCTATATTCTACATACCTGTCAGTTTCTTCTCCACACTACTTGCTCACTGGCAACTCCCCATTTTCTTCACACAATTTTAAAAACTATTTAGTTTCTTGGAATGTCTGTGGCACCATCTCAACATTATACTTAAGATGTGATTAACTAGTTAAACGCATCTCAAGTTGTGACCCAACCATGTGTTCAATCAATTAATGGCATGAGAAAACAAGAAATAACCTGCAACATTCCACAAAAAATGTGAAAAGTCCAGTAACCCAAGATAGGTATATAATACCTACCCACTAAGCAGGTCTCACACAGCATTCAATAATTATTACAGATCAGTATCCCTCTTCTATTACATAGGGGTTCCATGCCCACCACACTTACCACTTGTAGTCATAAAGAACCTTTGACATTTTCCACTTGAGTAGGGAGGGTTTCCTTGTATTACAATTTAAATTATTCTGTGATGTGGATAATATTTCATTTTACATTTTCAAATGGATAGGAATGTCTTCCATTTGAATCTGAATCTGATTTACACAAAGGTCCCTTTTACATGGCATAAGGGTGCTTACTGTAAATGAAAATCAGGCCTGTGCTAACCCAACCTATTGAAGTTCTACTACAGGTGTCAGCAACATTTTTGAGCAGAGAGACAAAAACAACCCAACCTCGACTTGTAAGATGCTGACATGCCAGGGGTGGATGGTGGGGGAGCCGTGAGGAGCCCAATCCTTGTTGTGGCAGTGCAGGCCCAGCCCCTTCCTTGCTGTCTACCTAAAGGCATGTGTGCAACAGCAACGAGCCAGACCAGGGTTCCACATACCTTGGTGCAGTGGCTTGCAGCCTCCCTGCCACCTGCTGTGAGTAGACTGGGCTCAGTGGTGGGTGTCAGGGGCCTCCCCAAAGCCAGAGCTGGCTGTGGCAGGTGGCCAGGAGGCTGCAAGCTGCTGCACCAATGTCTGCGGAGCCCTGGCCTGGTTCAATGCTGGCAGTGGGTGCACATGTGCCTCAGGGTGGACAGCATGGAAGAGGCCAGGGCTGCACTATTACAACAAGGATTGGCCCCCTCAAAACACCCCCACCACCTGCCCTGAGGCACATGTGCAACCACCATCAGCAAGGCTGGGGCTCTGCAGGTCTCAGTGCAGCAGCTCGTAGCCTCCTGGGCACCTGCCATAGCCAACTGTGGCCTGACCAGCGCCACATATAGGGAAAGGATGACCTCCCTGGACCTGCTTGTGATGCAGTTAGCGTTTCTAACCGCTTCCTCACATGGGCAGCTCATGTCCATCCTGGTGAGTTAAATGCCGGATAGCGGAGATTTGGGCAGGCCCCTGCTGCCTGCCATGGAGCCCAGACTGCTTGCAGCAGGAAGTGGGGAGACTGCAACCTGCTTCACTGAGGTTTGTGGAGCCCCAAATCAGCTCATTGCTAGCAGCAGGTGCACATGCACCTCCCGGCAGATGGTTGAGTTGCTGAGAGCGGCCAAATCCTTTCATGGCAGTACATCCCCAGCCCCTTCCCAGCCATCGAGCCCAAGGTATGCAAGCCAAGCAAAATGCTTTCATGTGCCATGCTCTGGCATGTGTGCCAGGAGTTGCCAACTCCTGCTCTACTATGTGTTATAGCTACTAGATGTGTGAAGTAAAGTTATGTCTGAATATATCACCACAATTTCCAGACTAGCCTCTTATGTACTTTAGAATGAGAAGCACTGTATAGCATATGGTAAATGCAAGATATACTTATCATAGCATTTACTGCAGTATTCCACACCAAAATGATGAAGCAAGGTTTTTTGTTTTGTTTTGTTTTTACTGAATTATAACTAAGTTTTCTTTGAAAAGTCAGCAGGTTACACAGAGTTAAATATCAGGAGCCCACTATTAAGGCTATAAACACATTCTTTAGCTCAAAATTCTATCATTTCTTGTCAGTTTGATTAAAGGCTCAGGTTCAACACAACTGATGTCCAAGGAACTTTAATTTTCCTTTGATAAACTGACAGTATTTCTTTAATGTTAATCCAAAGGGCATAATGTTACAGTGGTCTCTTTGTGATGCAATTAAACATTTTTAATCTGTTCTTATCTTCTGAACCTCTTGCTAGTAGCCATTACAACATCCTACGAGAAAGAAAGGTACCTACAGGGTGAATCTACATGAAATGCTTACTGCACACTTGACTAATTAGCTGTGAAGTAAATGTCTCAGCATCTACACGTGTGCCCTTATTAGGCCAGAGTAAACTAATTTACTCTTCAGCAAAATAGTAATTGTAAATACAAGTACTATCTTGTTGAGGAGTAAAAAACTCTGTAGCAGTGCACATGTAGATGCTGGAGGGGCTGGCTGGGGCATGAGGGTGCTCCAGTATGTGGGGATTCCTGCCAGCTAGCCCCACCTTGAAACTTCCTCATGCCCTAGCCAGCCACTCCACAGCACGTTGAACTGGGTGGAGCCACCCCAGGCTGGCAGGCTGACCCTCCAGAGCCCCCCTACCAGCTGGGGCTGCTCTCCATGTGCTGCACATGAAGCTTATTGCTCTGGAGTTAATTGCTTCTGGGTGCACATTCAAATAGCACACCCAGGAGCAATACACTGCAAAGCAACAAGAACAACCGTTTATTAATGCACCATAATTGCACACATAGCCATGCCCACAGTGGATTAGTCTGAAGTAATTAATTACGAGGCATAAATAGCTGTTAATTTGGCAGGAAGAGGTGTATATTTGATCTCCCCTCAGGACGATAAGGAGGAAAAAGAATAGAACCTGACTCAGAATCAATCCAGGTAAAACAGAAAATACTGTATTTACTTGCATACCACATGCACATTCCCCCCAAAAATAAACCCTCCAAAATTGGGATGCATCTTAAGTGGAGAAGCTGATTTTCTTGCTGGAATAGAAGTATGAAGAAGCTGTGCTGCAAAATAACTGTCAGTTTCTCTATTAGCAAGCAAGCAGGAGGGGTTGAGTCCAATGTTAACCCTTTCCCAGATGCTCTTAGGTTGCTGGCTGAAGGAAAAGTTGGTAGCCATTTTGCAACACAACCTCTCTATGAAAAACTATCACTCTAAATATTTTTCCTACTTTCTGCCTTCCAAAATAAAGGTGCATAACTTGTCTGGGGACCTGTGTTTTGAGAGAAAGCATGCATTTTGGTCAGCTGGGTGGAATGTGCAGGAAAACATAAGGAAGCAGTGGTGTTTTACCTCATTGTGACTAACTCACTCACAGTGGGGAAAGTAAAGTCTAGACTCTGTGTCCCACAAGGTTCATCATCCCTTAGGGATATCCATACATGGTTTCTTTAAGCTTCTTCTGGTCAGCTGGCATGGAGATACAATACCACTATAGATAAGAGTATGTAAAGACTACTGTAATTACTTCTACAGAAGATGAACTGAACCACAGAACAACTATGGACCCAAATTCTATACGAGGCGAAATGGGAACAGAAGCTGTACCTTCGGGGTCTAGTCCATTGCCTTAACATGGAACCATCTTCCTAGTCAGCTGCTGTTCATACTATTGAAAAGGTGCCTGAGATAGTTAGGAGAAAATTAACATTTGTCTGGGTTTTAAATGAGGTACCATTTGCTGGCTTACCCTGAAATTGTGTCTTGCTTCATTTAAGCAGAAACTTAACATGACAGGAGTTCAGCTCAAAGGAATTCATCATGTCAGTATCTTCATTGGAATGAAACATCCCCCTCTACCCCTCCTGCCCTATTACCATTTTCATTCAAATTGGAATAAGGAAGCAGCCTTAACACAATTAGTTTGTCAGCTAGATTGCTGGTAAAAATCTGTTTAGAAACATTCCTGCACATGAAAATGTGTGTGTTAATTAGCCCCTTTTGTGTTAGGCAGTTTCTAAGCCAAGTCTGGAGAGTCATCTGAGGGCACTGAATGTCTGTTCTGAAGAGAGGCTTATATGATGAGAGTGTCATGACCACTCGAAAAACTTTCTTCAAGGATGAGAACTTTTCTGTTGGCGACGTGTTATCAGGAACATCTAGTCCAGCACCATCAAGGATTTTTCTGTTTATTTTAAAAACATCCAGCCACTACAACTTCTTTTAGCTGTAGTAATACAGAGGAATTAGGCAATAGGGGAGAAAAGCAACTGAAAGACTGGATTAATGAATGGTATAGATTTTGCCATTAATAAGTGTTTGAATTTCTGCCTATGAAAGCCTATGAAGGCCTCTCCCTCCCTGACCCAGTTAGTCTCTAAAATGCTCCCTACCATGCCTTCTGCCTGCCTGATTAACCACCTCTGTCCTCCAGATGAAACCAGGTAATACAAATATGGATTCCAAACCCCAACTAAAATGCTCAGCTGTATGTGCTTGGTCAACCTAGTATCAGGATGGGCCCCAGAGTACCAGAGTGTTTGGATTATGTGAACCCATCAGCTAGATTCCAAAATCTACCATTTGGGGTTTTACCAGTTTTAGCTACCAACAAAAAAAACCCTGTAAGGTTCAACTGGCTTATGCTGTGGGCAGTATTTATCTTTTTATCTTCAACTCCACTTCTTCATAACAGTTATGGAAGACTGGATGATACTGGATTGTACAAGGGTACACTCTCCAATTTCCTTATAAAATCAAAAATGTTTTTTTAACTCAATTCTCCCCAGTAGGTCGTCTCCCCTGAACACCTTTCCACTTTCTCCCTGCACAAGCCAATGGAGCCTTTGCCTTCCCCACCAACCCCACCCTGACAAAACAATGCGTCTACTTCCCTTGAGGTTTAAGAGGGGATCACTTACTCCACTGTCTCCTCTCCTCAAAAACCACAGAGTGAGTAAACAAGCAGTTTACCTCTGAATTCCCAGCGTTGTGATACTTGCCTACTCTCCAGAAACTTTCAGCTGGCACAAGGTCCCTTGCAGTCTATAATCTGCCTGGCATAAGTTAAAACAAGTGGGCTAGGACTATGGCCAGAACCAGTCTGCTTAAGAAGCAATGAGCCATAACTGGCTGCTTGACTGCTCCTATTTTCCTTAGACAGATCTTAATTCAGGAAAGCTTCTAGGTCATAGTACTTCCTCCAAATTCATTCAGGATAGAGATCCATAGAGGTAGCAATAGAAATAGATATATATTCCAGACTATTCTTAACAATAGAGACATGGGACGATTACTATTGTGGCAGGGATATATACAAAATGTTCCACCATCTCCCAGAGTCCTAGTTACTTTGTTTCCTGGAGCTATAAATTATTAAGCATAATATTTATTTAACATGTTGAACAAGTCTGAACATGCCTGCCTAATGTAACCCTAATAATATGCACCAAAATAGTTAATTAGGCATTGAATATCGTGTTTCCTTTGGAAGATTTTTTTTATGTAAGCAATTAATAAATAAAAAACTATTAACATAGGTCATTTCATTTCCTTTTATGCTTTATCAGAAGTCAGTTATATAATGGCATGCTTCAATATGTGTTGCTTGCTTTCTTTTTAATACTTTTGGTACTAGCTAAATTTCAGAGCTTCTACAAATTTAGCAGAAAGGGTTAGTTTAACAATGAGAATAAAGACCGCCAATTATAGTGGTTTTGTGGTGTGGGACTGTAGTTCACTAGGGACTACAGGCCCCATGCTGAAAAAGGAAAATGCTTTTCTAAGGCATCTCTCTTTTCTTTTACTATTTTCCCACATATTCTACTCAGATTATTCCTCTTAGTTTAATTTTTTAAAGGTATCAGCTTCACACCAACATGTCTCAGTCACTGAAATCAAATGTGGACATAGAAGCAGCTCCAATTTGCCCATCAAAAATGATCAACATCTGGAACATATGGAGTCTTCTTTAACTGATTACAATTAAATAAAGATTACAATTAACTACAACTTTGGTGTGTTCTCAAAAAGCTATAAAACATGTTAGCATGGTTACATCATCATGACACTCAGCTGGTTTTTATAACATGAATTTACCCAAAGCAGAAATGTTCACATAATGCTTGTTTAAGAATTGCATTGTAAAAAATATAATGCATTTCAACACAACTTTCCTTAAAATTTCTTTCAAGTTTCCTCTCGCTTGCAAGCAGTTTCACCACCCTTATAAATACCAAGTAGTGATTAAAATGATAGAAAATCATGACTGGAGTACTCATATCACTGAGTATGGGATGAGTTAATGCCAAGTTTGAAATATTGTATGTATATAACTGTATGTATTAGGGCTGTGTGAAACTTTGGTAGCCAATTTGATTTGGAGGCAATTTGGCCCAATTCGGTGGCAAAATCTCCGAATCCATATCAAACTGAGAGACCCATTAAAAGCTCTGAATCAAACTGAAGCCTCTGAATCGTTTCAGAAAAGATTTGGAAAAGATTTGGAGATTTGGAAGGCAGAGGTAAGAAACAGAAACTAAGAGGGAGGGGGAGGAGTGGGGAGGGAAAGACTGCTCTTATATTGACATTTGTAGCTGGCCAGTGGTTGTGATCTTTCTCTGAGTTCCCTTCTAATCACAGTGCTTTGGGGGAGGGATGTAGAAACAACATATAAGGCTGTGCGTGAACTCGTCTGAGTGCCTTTTGTGAGCTTTCTGTCTCTGTTGCAGTAGCAATATCTGAAAGGCTCTGGTTTGGTAGTAGGTAGTCTCTTACCAAGTTCTATCCGCTCCTTTCCTATTTACCCTTGTGTACAATCCCTACTGTTATCCACTAGGCATGTGCAAAGTGGCTAGTATTTACTTCAGATTTGTATTTGGCCAACTAGGGGGACAGTGATTTGTTTTGATCATTTGAATCATCTCTGAATTGATTCAGAAAGCTTCAAATCGATTCAGACCTTTTCACTGGTCTCCCGATCTGAGTCAGATTTGGAGATTTGGCTGCTGAATTGGGCTGAATCTCCTCCAAATTGAATCAGTACCTGAAGTTTTGCACAGCCCTGTTATACATTCCTTTCAACTTATTCTTCCCCCAAAATCCTCTTATTTGTTCCTGGTATCCTGCCTCCCCCCCTCGCCCCCCTCCTCCCCAAAAAAGAAATCTGTGTTTTCCCTGACCGTGTGTCATCACTGTGCAGGAAAGCACAACATATATTACAAATATTAAACACACACACACACACATTCTGAAGCACATAAAACACCATAAAGCATGCTGGAAAGGCAGGTGCCAGGTCTTTTGGCAGAAGAGGGAGAGGGGGCAGAGGGAGAGCTGCAAGTTCCACCCCCCGCCAAACACAGATGCACCCTTTTTCCTGGCAGTGAGGAGTCTTCTGCTGCTAATGGGAGCAAGGAGATGGAAGCTGTGTCTGCACCTGAAGCACCACCAGTAACACCAGTAACCACAACCAGCAGCAGAATGACATTCTCTACTCCAATTTCAGTTGCCAGAATGAGCCTTCTAGTCCCAGAGGAGGAGCTGGATCTGGAAGTAGAGGAGTTGAGTCATAGCCATGGAAATTCTGGGGAAGGAGGAGGAATCTGGGTTTGTGCTCCACACTACTCAAAGTTCCCCTAGAGACAGGTCTCCTTCTCAGGAGGTTGTGGGGGCAGGTGGCTCAGCTCTTCCTGTTGTTGTGCCTCTGCCTGTTGAGGAGGGGAATAAGGCAGGATCCTTAGCCTCAAGCCAGTAGCGGGTGGGTAGTGTAGTGTGGGATCATTTTGAGGTGGCAGATGATCCCAGGTATGCTCCCTGCTGGCACTGCTGAAAGCAGATCAGCTGAGGCAAGGAAGTGAAATACTTCACCACAATGGCAATGCTGCTACATCTCAAGAGGTGGCACCCCCTTGCCCTTATTCCTCCTCAGCCTAGCACCAGTGGAAGCATTCCCAAAAAGAAGTCCCCCTCTTGCTCCAAAGCCCCTGTCCCCAAGAAGCAGAGGCAGGCCACACTGGACCAACAGAGGAAAGGCAGGGACAAAAGGGGGGCACATTCCCAAGGCAAGTGAGGTCACCTAGAGCATTGGGGAAATGCTTGCTCTGGATGGCCAGCTCTTCTCCTTTGTTGAGCATTCAAGGTTCGGGCAGCTCATGGCACTTGTGGCCCCATCCTACCAAGTGTCCTCATGCACAACCTTTATCAGGATGGTGGTGCCCTCCCAGTATGAAGCATACAGGGGGTAGTTGAGGTAGAAGCTGCAGAAGGCAGGGCACTTGGATGGCCTTCTGTTGCTCAACCAGCCTTCTGAGCATCAGGTATGTGGCATTCCACCAAGTCTCCACATTCTGCATGATCACCTTCACCATCCGCCGTAAAGCTGGCAAGTCAGTCACCTTGCGCTTCACCTCAGCTATCTGGAGCACCCAGGGTGGAGATCATGCCTATCTCTCCCTCACAGGGCACTGTGTGATCAGTCAGGCTGTCAGTGGGCTCTCCTTCAAGCAGAGGTGATGGATGAGTCCCACATAGCAAGGGAGATCCTGGTGGCCATGAAACACATGGTGCAGGGGTGGCTCTTTGGGCAGACCAAGGTCACCCTTGGATTTATCGTCACCAACAACAGGGCCAATATGGTCAAGGCAATGAGTGATGCTAACTTTGGGGGACAGGGCTCCTGGAGATGGCACTGTCACTACCATGACCAGCCAGCTCATTTTGAAATGCAGGAAGGTGGTGAGCTACTTCCACCAGAGCATCAAGAGGGGCATGATGCTGTGGGACAAACAGGCAGAGCTCAGCATCCTGCAACACAAAATCATGCAGGATGTGGAGACTTGGTGGAACTCCACATACCTGATGCTCAAAAGGCTGGTTGAGCAACAGAAGGCCATCCAAGAGATGGCCTTGCTCAGGGAGGTTGGGATCAGTGGACCCCTTAACAAAATGGAGTGGGATGCCATCTCCTAGATCTTGGTGGTCCTCATGCCATTCCTCAAGGCCACCAAGGGCCTCAGTGCTGGTGATGCCCTCCTTAGCCAGATGGTCCCCATAGTGAAGGAGCTTGAGAATCAAATGGAGAAGCTGCAGGGGATCAATGTTCCTGGCTGGGGCAAGCAGAGGTGCAGGCACTCGTGAAGCGGCTGAAGGAGAGCATCAAAAATGTGTGGATTCATTGCAGTCCAGTATGATCCATGTGCTGGTGGGCATGTGTGACCCAAGAATGAAGGGGAGCATCTGCAGCAGCAAAATCCTCAATCACTAGATGGAGGTGCTAGTGAACAGAGTCAGGGAGGCAAAAGGGCAGAGGCGGGGGGACATGAAAGAGCGGGATCCACTGCCCCGTGCCAGCACTCCATCTACCAGCCAATCTCCTCCACCAGAACTACTGCCAATGTGGGCCAAGGGCAAGGCTTCCATGTTGGTGTCCAGAGGCACCAACACCCACCATCCAGCAGGTAGCATGGAGGCCTCAATGGCTACCTATCTTGCCAAGGACACAGAGCCACTGCAATGCAACCCCGTGGCCTATTGGGCAACCCTCAGCTGGATGTGGCAGGATCTAGCCACGGTTGCCTAGGAACACCTGTCCTGTCTACCGACCAGTGTTCCAAGCAAGTGGGTGTTCAGCATTGGTAGGGATATTGTGACACCGCACCACACCTCCTTGGATACTGGTTTGGTGGAGCAGCTAGTATTCCTGAAGATAAACCTCCCACTGCTAGGGTTCCCCAAGTTCCACATGTAGATGGAATAAGTTTTGTTAAGGGGGCCACTGATCCCAATCTCCCCAAGCAAGGCCATCTCTTGGATGGCCTTCTGTTGCTCAACCAGCCTTTTGAGCATCAGGTATGTGGCATTCCACCAAGTCTCCGCATTCTGCATGATCACCTTCACCATCCGTCATAAAGCTGGCAAGTCAGTCAACAACACAGAAGTCCTTGACTTCAGGAAAACTGACTTTAACAAGCTCAGGAGGCTTGTCAGTGAGACCCTAAGGGACCATGACCCCAGGAAGAGGGGAGTCAAGAAGAGTTGTTGCTCCTCAAGGGAACAATCCTCAATGCACAAGCTAAGTCTATTGTATCTCAGAGGAAAGGCAGCAAGAGGACACAGCAGCCCCCTGGCTCTCCAGGGACCTAGCAGATCTCCTGAGGCTAAAAAGAAAGGCCTACAAAAGATGGAGGATGGGATTCACCTCCAAGCAGGATTCTTCTGCACTGGTCCGGTCCTGCAGGGAGCAAACCAGGAAAGCCAAAGCTGCAACTGAACTCCAGCTAGTTTCGAGCATCAAGGACAATAAAAAGTCCTTTTTTAGATATGTGGGGAGCCGGAGGAAAAGCAAGGGCAAGATTGGACCCCTGCTGAACCAGATGGAGCAACTGACAACTGACGCCCGAGAAAAAGCCAACCTATTAAATGGGTACTTTGCGTTGGTCTTGCATTAGTCCCATGGGACGCCCACAGGAGAGGGAGGTTTGGGTGAGGGAGAACCCTTACCTTCCATTAAGGCTGACTTCATGAAGGAACACCTTGAGAAACTAGATATCTTCAAGTCAGC
>NW_017728931.1:44548853-44592339 GCF_001723895.1 Crocodylus porosus | reverse complement strand
GGGTGTTCACCAGGATCTGGAGGAACAATTCTTCACCAGAGCACCCCAAGGGATGACAAGGTTGAACAGTTATAAACTCCTGCAAGACCGTTACAGCAAATTGGATGCTTATCTTTTTGAGATCCTATGACCGCAGCTGACTTCCTGCCCTTTGGGAGGGGGGGCTGGACTCGATGATCTTCCGAGGTCCCTTCCAGCCCTAATGTCTATGAAATCTATGAGTGCCACCCTCCTCACTCCACACCTATTTCCTTTCTTTAGTTGCTTTCACAAGCATTTAATGGCCCTCTCTCAGAGCTGGAGGCAGTAGTTTAGTTTTTCACCAGCCAGCAGGCAAAGAACATCTCCCTTCTGAGCTCCCATGCCAGGACAAACTTGGAGGTTTGGGGAAGGAGGAAGCCCCAACTCCTGGGCATGACCTAAAACTGCACCTGCCAAGATAGGGAGACCTGGTGGGACTGCTGGTGGCATGGCAGCCCCAGAAAATGCCAGAACTGCAAACCTCCCTGGTGAAAGGTGGGTAGGAGGTGCTTGATAACCTCCAGCCGCTGCACACATGCATACACAGTCCTGGCTGGGGAAAGCCCAGACCCATAAGAACTTTGAGAGGCCTGAGGCTTATTGGGTGCAGTGGAGTTATGAGGAGTTATGAGAACAGGCAGGCAGCTCAGATCTGTCCTGAGGTACCCTCAACTGGTCTGTGCTGGAGCCAGAACCCAAAGCAGAGTTGAAGGGCCACAGGCCCGCCGCTAGGAATGCCCAGAGCAAGAGGCTCAGGATTCTGACTGGCCTGAAGGTGGGACCAGAGCCTAAAGGGAAGCCAAAGGTCCCAGAGAGGGGACTACAGCTAGTGGGAGTTAAGGATGCAATGTACGCGGTATGGGCCACAGTGTAGGGGAGGTACAGAGCTGTGGAATGAAGGTTACCCCTAGACATCAGGGGCCTAAATGTGTGGCCTCCCACCTGGGTAACATCTGAATCAGTATTTCATCAAGGCATAGCTGGTGAAAGGGGCAGGGAGTTGGCCCAGAAACAGGTGGGTGGGCCCAGATCTAACTGGCACTGGGAAGGTCCCCTGTTACACGCTACCATCCCTGTTGCATTCATCCTGCTCAACCTTAACACGCACAAGGCAGACAAAATACTTTGGGTCAATTTCATATCTTTTATTAGACCAAATGAATAGTTGGAGAAATATATCTTGGCAAGCTTTCAGGTTTAAAAACCCTTCTTCAGTCTGAGGAAGCATCTGCAGCTGGTATGTGTGCTCTTCCAGGATGGAATGAATTGTAAAGAAGCCAGAAACTGGGCATCAAGCAAGAAAGCCAGTCAGTGAAAATGCACATATCAGGCAGGTTAGAGTGTGTCATAAATCCAATTGGGTGTTCTTGTCTTTAATAGATGTCTGGTGAGCATCTGGCAACCGCATCTCCAAATCCAGTTTAGCCATATTGAACCAGGACAGTGACTTGAATCACTGAATCAAATCACTATCCCTCCAAATTGGCCAAATCTGAACTGAATACTTGCCACTACACACAGGCCTAGTATGTATGCTACCGAGTATGAGATACTATTGTGTCTGACTCAAGGCACAATCTATTGGTAACTGGCCCTTAATTGAATCTTTCTCCATCTGTTTCTCAGATACTCTTAATTATAATAGTGTGTGGGAAGTACTGGATGGTCAAGATTTAAATACAGACTATATTGTCCCTGAAAATAAAAAATGAGTGCATAATAAAAATAACAGCATGTATGCCAGAGTATCTTACAATGCAAACAGTATCTTACAAAAACTGTCTCTTCACATACTACTCGACTGGACTATGACAGCTTTTTTGCAATCTCCAACACTGCACAGGAATGCTGCAACATTAATAATGTAACCACTGAAATTTCAAAGGAATGTAAGCATTCATAAAGAAACATATTAGGATTTGGTCAAGATGACTCTTCAGTATTGCTTTACAAAAGAAAAAGAAAAAGAGTAATTGTTTAGCATAGTAGGGTGTCTATACATGTACTCCAGAGTGGGGGCTTGGAGGCACTCTAATTAAAACAGCTACAGCATCATGTATTCAGCATCCTATGTTCAAAATGGTGGCAGGGGGTGCTTTAATGAAAGCTCTTTCGATAAACATTAGTTAAAGCACCCCCACCGCTATTTTGAAGCATGGGGACACTGAATACATATGAGACAGAGGCTGCTGGGGTGCACTAATTAGCACGTTCCAACAAACTCAGTTAATTGAGTCTGCTCCAGTGCATGCTAATTAGCACACATTAGAGCAGATGTCTGCTACGTGTATAGGTGCCCATACTGCCTACCCTGTTGTCTAGAAACAATGTCACCTGCTGAACCAATTCTTGCAAAAGACAGGTTTTCATTGAAAGTAGAGGCTCATCTAACTACAGAGTAGATTCTACCTTGATTCATAAACTCACAAACTCAAGCCCTGATCTCATTTGAATCCAACGAAATAACTCCCTTGTACATTTGCAAGGTTGGAAAATGAACTAGGAAAAGTCAAATTTGAATGAATGCACAAGGGGGATGAATTAAGATTGCACAGACAACTGTAAATCTGTCTTTTCCTAATACTGAGTGCTGGATTTTCCAACCTGAATAGTATTAACTTTTTTTTCATCAGTATACGTAAGGAATGTAGTAAGCGCCACATGGGAGGGAAATATTTGCTAGACATAAAATAATTTGAAGTGAAGAAATGTCCCAGATTCCTTGGTAAATGACTAAATAAAGGTTTTTTCACATGTACATGTTTTGTAGTTAAACTTAAATTCACTCATGGTGGCAAAATTGGACCATAAAATAACTGCTATGCAAATGATAAATAATAATAAAGCAAATAACAATAGGAAAAACTACTGCCATAGAAGGTAGACCAAGCAACTAACAAAGTCTAGCATAGGGCAAGAATCTTCAGTTATGAGATACAAAGGTAAACTTAAAAACTGCATTTGCAACTGTATCATAAGTCTTGCAACTGAGATTGTCATACAGTAGAGATAAGCAGGAAAATTTCTGTAAGTAATAATATTAAAATAAGATATTGTACCAGGCTTGCACTCACTATGTGGCTTCTGGCCTGCTCTGCCCACCTAAGCATGATGCACCAGGGTCTACTCTCCTGCCACAACTTGATGTTACTCGAGGTTCCACTGGAGGATATTGTTCAGTGTCTTCCAAACCCTGGGCACCTCGGCTGGTGCTTCTCCTGTGGGGCTCCTTACCTCCCCATCACCCCACCCCGTTCCACTCAGGTGTTCTGCCTTGGGTCTTGATGGGATCTGGATGTGCTGTGGACACCACCAGCTCCTCCTGGGTGGTCTGTCTCTGCCCTGCTTATGCAGCTGGTGGTCCAAGTGTCTCCAATTGGAAAATGAACAACTTAAATTGAAATTCTCCCTGGGTTGCGAATAATCAGGGCAATGATAGTCACCATGTCAGGCATCTCTTCTTTAGTGCCTCCTCCCCTGTGTGTGGGGTACACTGGGTGCCTATTGTGTAACTCCTGCATCACGGCTGTGTCCCCAAGAGCACTGGGCTCTGGATCAGCTGGCCCATGGCCACATCTGATAGCACCCTGTGGGACAACTTCCCACACTCTTACTTCCCCTAAAGGCCTGGCATTGCCCAACTGGGAGTCTCAGGGCCCAAAGGTATGCTGGCATGTTGGGTTCTGAAGCCTGGATCACCAACGGATTTGCTTCCCTGGCAGGATTTGCTGGTGCATCCTGGGCTGCCTCCAACCCACACTGGCCACCTTGGGTGTACCTGGAGATGGAGTCCAGCATGGGTACAGTCTTAGGTGACTGCCCCTCCACTGGAACCCGAGCCCTTTTTTCCTTTGGTCTGGTCTGCGCAGGCCATGTCCAGTTCAGGTGGACTCCACTCCTTTAAGAAATAAAGGCTCAGATGTGGCAGGGAAACCCCTGCCATGGTCAGAGTTACTGTGCTGCCCAGTGGTCTGCTGGCTTCCAGCTCTGCTGGCCCATGCCAGCCACAGGGAAGGTTTCTGGAGGCAGCGTAAGTGCTCCCTCCTTCCTGCTCCCCCCTGTGCATAGCTGCTCGGCTCCATTTGTCCCAGGAGATTTGAGCAGCCAGACCAATATGAGGTCCCACTTCTGGCTATGGAGTGCTGAACCAGCCACATACGGACCAGCCACTAGAGCCCAGCAGTGCAGTGAGTGGGGCATAGACCTGCCATAATCCTCAACTATTATAAATCAGTGCAGCTGTAATAGATATGACTAATGCAATGTGTAGCCTTCACCCCAGCTGTAGGAAGGCTGGAGAGCCAGGTTGTAACCCATTAAAAGGAGAGATCTGGGGCCTACTCAGAAAACCTACTATTTAGCCCAGTACACATTTTCAAAAGAGCAAAGGTGTGTCCTCTTATTGCTGTTTGGATGCAAATTGCAAAGGTGCTCAAGTCTTTTCCCCTGGTGACTGCTCTTATTCTCTCCTCCAAAAATAACATCTTTCACTGTCACAGAGCAAAACAGCAGCCATTCTCTAAAGAAGCAAAAGTATAATCTGATCCAGAAAATGTCACATATATACAAAAAAGGTAAAAACCAAACAGAATGATTAAGCAAAATAAATATGTGATAGCAATAAAAACAGACGCATCATTGAAGAAGGCAGCATTTAAATAGAAAAGACACAATTTGCATAATTTGGATCTTCCTTCCCTCAATCAATGTTTCTGTGCGGAAGTCTATGAATCTTATATGAAGATATCAATTAGCCCATAATGTGCCTTGTTTCACTTTCTCATTTAGAAGTCTAGCCCTTGATGGAGCACTTTTTCTTGCTAATTGTCCTTTTCCTTATCTTCTAAATTACAATGACATTTTCCAGATCACGTATTTCTTTTTCTACTGGACAATGGCAAAATTAATCTCCAGTCACGATGAAAGAGAAAGATTAATAGAATAATTAAAAAATATGAACAACTGTCAATTAAGGTTTGACAGTAAGAAATCAGCCTCTACTTCAAGTGAAGTCATTGGTAGTTTCAACTGTGCTGAAAAGGAATTACAAATTGCAAATGCACATATGCACACAGGAATTTTAAACAGAGTTCCCACATGAGATTCCAACCAACTATAGGATTAGGAGTTTATTCTCGAAATAGGGGTGCTCAGCCTCTGGCCTGTGGGCCAAATCTGGCCTGTGGAGCTGTTATCTGGCTCCTAGGGCTCTCCTAGTTCTGAAAATTTGGCAGCAAGAAAGCAGGGCAGTCTTAGTTGCCTCTTCCTTACTGCCAAATTTCCAGACCTATGGGGAGTGCATAGGCTGGATAGCTTGGCCCTGCATACTAGATTGGGCATGCAGGACTGATACAGCATAGGGCTAGATCTAGCTGTGTGGAGCCAGGATAAAGGGTGTGGGCCTAATTCAGTCATGCAAGTTTGGGCTGAGGTGGTACTTGACTTGATCTGCGCATAAGGTGGCAGAGGGCCCAATCCAGCTGCACAGGGAATGATCCAACTGTTCAGGGCCCCATCTGGGCACTAAAGACCTGTCTAAGGCATCCCAGGGCCTCAAGCAGCCATGTGGGGCCAGGGAGGATCCAATCTGGCCACATAAGACCTTGCTGTCAGGCATGGCTGAGGCAGTGTGGGGCCCAATCCAAGTGCCCAGGACTGGGCTGAAGCAGCACAAGGGCCTGATCTAGGAGCACAGGGCCTAATCAGGGCTCGTAGAGCCAGGCAAAGGCGGTGCAGGGTCTGATCCAATGGTGCCAGCCTGAGGCAGCATGGGCCTCGATCCAGCCATGTGAGGACTGATCTGGGTTCTGACTTGTGGACTGGCCCCACACCACTCATCCAGCTCACAGAGGCCAACAGGTTGAGCACTACGACTCTAAACAGAATTTGGATCTGGACAAATAACCAATGGAAACAAATGTTAGTGTATCAGCTATTTGTGAACTGTTTGCTTCCCTCAGATACTGCTAATAAGGAACAAGGAACAAGCAATAAGCAACTGGTCCCCTAGATATTGATTCTTCTCTTGTGCTGGTATAGTCCCATTGGCTTCATCTGAGTTACTCCTGATTTACACTGGATTACACAAAATGAGAATTAGGCCCAGGGGTTTTTGTTTTTGTTTTCTTGCCTGACTGAATGGCCAGAGCTTTTTAAACCAAAGCATAATGCCTCATGAATATTTATCAAGTGCTAATACCAACACTGCACAAAGAACAGTTATCTCCCACTCCCCTCCCCCAAATTAACTGTGCAAATTTATACTTGCTGACAAAAGTGGGTGTGACTAGCATACAAAAAGGGGCTTAAGAACTATCAAAGCAAGCAGGTGCTTGGAATTCTTATAGCTACACTTATAGCTACACTCAACACCTTTGAAAGATGATTCAGATGCAATATTTACTAGGTTACATACATGGTAATCAGTTCACCTATAAGAATTTAGAGGTTTCACTTTGGCCTCCAGGGTACTCCCATATCACATTTCATCCATCATTGTCAGTGTTTTACAAAAGAGAATAAGTTTCAGTACCCCCGTAATACAGATAGGCATACAGTGGCAAAGTAATTTACCCAAGGTCACTCAGCAGTTAAGAAGAAGAGATGAGAATAGAAGCCATTTCAATAAAAAATGTATTAGAAACAGTCAACAAAGGAACAAATACAGACCTGATTTTTGTGTATTTTAACAAAACCATACCCATCTAGGAAGCTCTGAAATCTGAAACTGTAAATTAACAAAATGGGCCAGGTGCTCAGCAGCTTGGAGGAAACTTAACAAACTTGGTTTAAAAAATGAAATAACTCAAAAAAAGATGGGGGTAACAAGGTGAAAAATTAACTGGCTTGAATGAAAACCATTTTTTCAGAGCCTAAAAGAGAACCGCACATGTAGGGAAGATACTTCATACTGCTGGATATCTCTTTAACTCAAAAACCTGCATTAGTCCAACTAAATATGTCCCTGAGAATGGAAATACATTATTTGGCCAGAGAAAACTGGTTTGATGTGGAGAGATGGTAACTAGCTCATCAAAGATCATCCAGTATCTATTTAAGTTAAAGCCTCCCCCACTGGTTTCAGTGGCAGAGTACTTACAATATCATCAATTATACCTGAATAAAACAACTTACACAGTATTTGTAGCAATCTTTTGACATCACAGAGGCTCTTTTTTGTTGAAACTCATTCAGAGTTTTTTCTTCAATAGCAAAATAAATGATCCAAAACCTGCTTAAGCTAATCACAATTGATCAAAATAGATTTGAAATTGTGTGGGTTACTTTTTTATTCAGCTCCTAAGACTTTGATCAAAATAAACAAGGAATCAAATTAACAAGTACTTGAATTAAGGGGTACACATTGTATTCTGTCCTATGACTAATATACAAAAAAAAAGAAGTGTTCATTATGGCTGTGTCCAGATGAGTGCAGCCATGCAGTTATGTGGCGCCACTGACAACTGCAGTGCCACATACGGCATATTCAGTTGTTCTCCATGCTGCAAGGGAGCAGTGCGGAGGGCGTTTTTTGACCCCTGGATATCCAGGGGTCAAAAAAACCTGCAGAGAAAAAACGCAGAGCACTGAACGCGCTGGCAGTGCACGTGTGCTCAAAAGCAGAGCCACGCTGCCCAGATCTGGGCTGTGGCTGCCAGCTAGGGTCAACATGGCAGAATCACCACTGCTGCAGCCCCAGGAGGCCCCCAGGACCCCAGGTAAGACTGCTGGGGCCAGCCCAGTGCTGGCCCCAACCTCCCCTACTGCCCCCGGAATAATTTGCTGCATGCCACAGTGTGCGTAGCACAGGTATTCCCCAGGGACAAGCCAGTATGGTTCAAGGTGTGCCACTGCTAGCTGTCCCTGGGGAACCAAACATCCTTGCCACATATGGACGTGGTCTATGGGTACAAACAAGTGTTTGTGGGACCCACCTCAGGTTTAGGTGGCCTAGTTTAAGCCACCTGAACCTGAGTTGGGATTGCTGTGCACAAGTGTTTCCTGCTTGCAAGGAGCAGGTGAGGGCAAGAGGCAAGTAATCCAGGCAAGGGCAGTCTGGCAGGTCCACGGGTGCTGGCAGGTCTGTGGATAGTTTGGCATGTCTCAGAGAAGGGGATGGGAAGCTTGCAGGTCTAGCGGTGGGCTGGCTGATCTGTGATGTGGCCTACCTGGGCTGGCAGTGGGCAAACCAGAGGGATAAAAATAGTCTGGTCAGGGTCAGAGACTTAGAAACAGCACAGCCCTGGGGCTGTGGTGAGTGGCTGACTTTTCCCAGTTCCAGAACTGTGCCTAGGTCAGGTTAACCCAGGGGCAGGCAAAATACAGCTTGCAGACCAAATCCGGCCTGCCAGGCCATTCTATCCAGCGCACCATGCCCCCCCCCCCCCAAAAAAACTGGAAAATTAATATTTATCTGCACCTCACTGCCTGTCAAAGATAACAAGGCCACAGTGGCAGCAGGGCCCAGGAGGAACTGACTGCAGGCACCAGCAGCAAGAGCAGCAAGGCTCTCCTGGCCCCACCCCAACCCCAGCCCCCAACCAGAAGCTTCTGCCTAGCAGAGGCTTCTGGCCTGGGACTCTGGGACTGTTCCCTGCCTTCCATCTGCCCAAAAGTGGAGAATCAGTTAAGAACAAGAGGGGTGGGGGTGGAGAAGGAGGATCACTGGCACCTCAGGAGTCAACCCAACCCAGCTGATACCACACAGTTCCCAGCTGGCTCCTCCTGCACCATGCAGTCCCATGCAACTGGGACAGAGTGGCAGGTAGGGGAGGGGAGAAGCAGTGGGCAGGAGGGGGGAAGAGGTGGCAGTGGGTGGGGAAGGAAGGGAAGCAGCAGCAGGCACGGAAGAGGGAAGAGGCAGGGAACAGGAGTGCAGGGCCCTGGGGGTCAAGGCCCATGGCAGCAGGAGCCATCTGGGAACCATAGGACTGGGGCTGGCTCCTGCTGCATTCTGCAGTCCTGGCTGCAGTGCCGGATCTGCAGAACCCAGCAGGAGCCAGCCCAGCCCCCATGGTTCCCAGCTAGCTCTTGCTGCCACCTCTATTGTGGGGGCTGCATGCTTGCAGCTCCTGCAATCCCACTGGAGGAAATGTGCTGGACCCAGCTGCCTTCCCCACTTCCTGCCATGCAGATCCACAGACTCCACTGGGAGTGCAAGGAGCCCTGCCCCCTGCATCCCTACAGTCCAGTGCGGGGCTTCCCCAGATGTAAGTGTGGGAGCTGCAAGCATGCAGCATGAAGCCCCCGTGATAGAGGCAGGCCAGGCAAGCTGCACTCCTCACCCCCTTGTGCCACACTGGCCAGAGCCACACCCCGCCAAGTGCCAGTACTTGCTCCAGGCATGCACTTGTGCAGCCCCACCTGCTGAGCTACCCCACCTGCTGCTACTTCTGGCAGCAAGGGCTGCATGCCATGTGGGGGAGTGTTTCATAGATTTCATAGACATTAGGGCTGGAAGGGACCTCGGAAGATCATTGAGTCCAGCCCCCTGCCTCAGGGGCAGGAAGTCAGCGGGGATCATAGGATCCCAGCAAGATAAACATCCTGATGTCTTTTGAAGGCATTCAGAGTAGATGCTTGAACCACATCCGGCAGCAACCTATTCCAAACCTTGGGGGCTCAGACAATAAAGAAGTTCTTCCTTATGTCCAGCCTGAAACGATCTTGCAGGAGTATGTGACCTTTTGACCTTGTCATCCCTTGGGAAGCTCTGGTGAACAGATGTTCCCCCAGATCCTGGTAAGCACCCCTGATAAACTTATATGTGGCCACCAAATCACCCCTGAACCTGTGCTTTTCCAGGCTGAAGAGTCCCATGGCTCTCAGCCTCTCTTCATAAGGTCTGCTTTCCTGACCTCTGATCATGCGTGTGGCTCTCCTCTGGACTCTCTCAAGCTTCTCAACATCCTTTTTGCATTGTGGAGCCCAAAACTGGATGCAGTACTCCAGTTGCGGCCTCACCAAAGCTGAGTACAAGGGGAGAATGATGCCCTGGGATTTACTTAAGAAGCATCTGTGGATGCAAGCAAGTGTTTTGCTTGCTTTACTAGCAGCAGTATCAGATTGCAGGCTCATGTTCATCTTGTGGTCAATCATAACCCACAAGTCCCTTTCATCCATAGTGCTAGCCAATGTAGCATAGCCAAGCCTATAAGGATGCTGCAGGTTTTTCTTCCCAAGGTGGAGAACTTTGCATTTTTCGGTGTTAAACACCATCAGGTTCTCATCCACCCATTTCCTGAGCCTGTCAAGGTCAACATGGATCACCCTCCTATCCTCAGGTGTGAATGCTTTACCCCAGAGTTTGATGTCATCGGCAAACTCGGCCAGTCTGCTTCTGATACCAATGTCCACATCATTAGTGAAGATGTTAAATAGTATAGGCCCAAAGACAGAGCCTTGGGGGACCCCACTAGTCACAGGGCACCACGATTATTGATTTCCATCAACCACCACCCTCTGGGTCCGACCACGGAGGCAGTTCCCCGGCCTGTGGATCGTGGCATGGCCAAGGCTGCAGTTAGCCAGCTTTACTAAGAGGTGATCATGGGATACCAGATCAAAGGCTTTTTTAAAGTCAAGATATATGACATCAATCTCTTCTCCTTTGTCCAGGTGATAGATCACCTGGTTATAGAAGGAAATAAGATTGGTCAAGCAAGACCTACCCACAACAAACCCATGCTGGCTATCCCTCAGGATGTTGCTGTCAGCCAGTCTGTTAAGGATGGCCTCTCTGATAATCTTTTCAAAGACCATCCCTGGGATAGAGGTCAGGCTGATGGGCCTATAGTTTGCTAGATCCACTTTCCTCCCTTTCTTGAAGATAGGCACCACATTGGCCTTCTTCCAATCATTGGGCACTTCACCAGAGCACCAGGAGGTCCCAATATACCCCCAACCTCCCTCACACCCCACAAACCTTACACATCCACACCCCACAAGTCCCACACACAATATGAGTGAGACTTTATTTTTGAATTATTATGAAATCCCTTTTATATGCAGTACACAAAAAGAAAATTGACAAATATTTTTTGTAATAAAATATATTTTAGTAGGTATTTGACTTCTAGTGTATAATTTGTTTTTTTCCTACTTCTAAGATGGCAACTATCCCTCCCCAAAGGACTTTTCCTGGGGAGACAAGAGGAGAAACTTCTGGTGGCAAAGGTCAGGGGTTAGGGGATGGGATTTCTGGTGCCAAGATGGTGACCAGGAAGCAGGACAACTGTCAAGGGGCACAGCTGCCCAGCTCACCAAAACTCATTAAGTGGCCCTCCAGCCGAAATAATTGCCTGCCCCTGAGTTAAGCCATGAAGATCTAAAGTTAGTTTTCCTCTGGCAAGAACTAACTTTACACTGGGCATGCCATTTTTAGGGTGACCTAAGCCCAGTGAACACTTGCACATCCAGGCATTTAAATCACTCTGAGCTTGGTTAGGGCAATCTAAGTGTAACACTTGTATGTACCCTCTAACAACAAAAGACCTAATCCTGAAAAGTGCTATGCATTCTAAACCCAATTCAGCAAATCACTTAGCTCCATACCAGCTTTATGCACATGACCAATGTCATGGTGGAATGAGGAAAATCTCATGGTAGAATAAAGAAAATCAATGGGATGCTGTAATACCAGAATACAAATTATACAGAAATGATAAAATAGGTCATACTGGTGGGGGAGTGGCACTCTACATCAGAGGCTCCATCAAATCAAACAGGGTAGATTTTTCAAGTGATAAGAGAGATACCATAGAATCTCTCTGGACAGAAATTCCAGGTATCTATTGAAAAAAGTATGTCTGAGGATATACTATCGACCCCCAACCAGGACAGCAGCAGCAAGCTAGAAATGCTAAAGAAGATAAGTGGGGCTGCAACAGCAGAAAACACAGTAATAATGGGTGATTTCAACTATCCATAAATAGACTGGTCAATCTAATATCAGGCTGGGATGCAGAGATCAAATTTATTGAAGATACAAAAGACTGATTCCTGGAACAATTTGTTCTGGAAGCTACAAGAGTAAAGGCCGTTCTTGACCTAGCCTCTAAGCAGTGCACAAGATATGGAGCAAAGGCTAAGTGGTACTAAGCCACTCTGGAATACCAACAACAATGCAACTGGGTTTGATGTCTGTGTGCAAGGGGAGACAATTCCAAAATGAGGAAGCTAGTTAGACAGAAGTTAAAAGGGGACCCTAAGGAGGTGAAGAACATGCAAATAGCATGGGAACTGTTTAGGAACACCATATTGGAGGCACAGAGCAAATGCATACCACAAATCAAAAAAATGGAAAGCAGACCAAATGAAAACCAGCATGGGGTTAATGCCAGAACTGCAGAGGCTATAAGCAGAAAAAGGCATCTGTCAAAAAGTGGAAGTCAAATCCCAATGAGGAAAATAAAGAAAAGCATAAATTTGGCAAATCAAATGTAAAACTGTAAGAAGACAAGCTAAGTTAAAAAAAAAAAAGAAGAAAGAAACCTGTTAGAGACACAAAAGATAACAGTAAAAATTGTCTTTAAATACATTCGAAGCCAAAGTCCTGCCAAGGAGTCAGTTGGAACTTTAGGACTAGGGACAGGCATTCAAAAATCTAAAGCCTGAATTGATTCAATCTTTACAGGATGGTCTAACCTGCAGAGCTTGAACTGATTTGGAAGTGGATAGACATTCCCTTTTCACTCCAGAAATGCAGGGACATGTCTGCAGTGGCTCAGGCTAGAAGCCAGGGGCTGCTAGAGCAGCCCTCCCTTCCCTTCCACAGTGCTGAGCTGAGGGCAAGGGAGGTTGGGCAGGCCCTGGCAGGATGTTTTGATTAGGGCAGGGTTTAAATCTCCACCCAGCCTGGATGGTCCCTATCCTGGAGGCGAAGGGGGAAGCAGCAGGCTTTCCCCACCACTCTTCCACCCTTGCTGCTCAGGGGATGGGGAATGTTGCCAGCCCCCAGCCCCCAGGTAGCATTCTGAGGCAAAGGTGGCAGGAAGGACTGCTTGTGTGTTGTCTGTTGAAGATACTGTACTTTTCACTCTCCCTCTCCCTGCTTCTTCATACTGTCTGCAAACCAGGTTATTTCTAACACATTTCTCTGCCCCTCTTAAAGACTGACAAATTGCAGCCAGCAGGTTGCTTATCAGAACAAAGTTTACCAGCCCACCAAGCCCTACAAAAGAAAACAGCTCTCTCATTAGTTTTAAGCTCTTCTTAACTACAGGGTGTATTTGCATTTGCAAGCAAGCATGACTAGCTCCTAGAGAACCAGCCCCACCACCTGCTTGCACAGGAGGCAGAGGAATGGCTTGGAGATGATGGTGTAGAGATGGCCTGACAGTCAACAACCTTGACACATTTCCTACTTGAACAAAATGGACACCATCAGCATCCAGTTGCCCACACACAGTGGGTACTGAAGCCAAACACCCTCACATGCTTGGGGGGTACCCAGAATCCACTCTGCCAAACACCTTCTCCTGGTCTAGGGACAGGAGAGTGAATGACAGGCCATCCCTGCAAGCAAGCTCAAGGAGGTTCTGCACCAGGTACAGGCTATCAAAGATGGACCACCCTGGAATCATGTATATATGACAGTATCCACAGGTGTAGAGGTCATCATGGAAGATGAGGGCCTGCTGGTCATTTTTGCCATTGTTCTGCATATGCATCTTGCCTTCCTCCACCAGAGTCCTCACTGAATTGAGGGCTTAGTGGAAATCCCCGCTAGTAGTGCAGGGAGAGCTTCACCTTCTTCCCAGAGTGCCACATGCTCTCCAGAAATTGGAGCTGCTCCTCCCTGGATACCACTGGGACCATGTCTACAGGCTCTAAGGACCCTACAGACTTCCAGTTATCCTCTTCCTGATCCTGTGATTCAGCAGGCTCCTCCTGGCTGCCAGATGGGTGAGTGTTTCCCCATCCTCTGCTCTCATGAGTACAGAGGCCCAGCAAAGAACCACCCAAACCACCTAGTCCACTACATCCCCTGACACCAGGAGAGAGAGAACTGCAGCCCTTTGGAATGGGGGAGGGGGTAGTACAGGGAGTGCCAGGGCAAATGGAAGCAGGACTTGGGCAGGGTCTCTCCCTCAGGGTTGGGAAGGTTTTCAGTGGGGGACCCTGCTTCTCCCCGCTCTGTGCTGGGGCTAAGGGATGCACTGGTGTCTGTGGCATGGGTGGCTTTGACTGGGGCTAAAACAAACAGTTTGGGTGGTGATGGTGCTCTCACTGGAGCTCTGGTGAAGGGACTCTTACCCATCAGAGCACACTGGCCTGAGCCCCAGGTCTCTCGCCTCCCCAAGGTGGTCAGAGGGGTAGGTCTCCACCATTAGACCTGCCCCAGGGTCAGGGCTGGGACCTCAGTGCCTGCAGTGGTGGGGCACAGGTTACAGCCAGCAGAATTGGGGGTCCCCTCCATGGGCTCCTCTACCACCGAATGGCTAGGACATCCTGGGCCCTCCTCCATGGTAGTGACAACTATCTTTTTTATTTTTCCCAGGGGTGGGATTCCTGCTTCACATCAGGAGGTGGTTGTCATGTTGTTGACGTCAGCCTCCCTATTAGGTGGTGGGAGGCACTTCTCCATATCAGAGGGCCTGAGCTGTACCAGGACCTTCATTTTGCTCTAGGCAGCAGATTGCCACACATACAGGACCACCCTAACCTTGGTGGAGATCTGCGTTGCTCCCTATTGCTGATTAAGGGGGCACTTTTGGTGAAGATGCCCCAGTGCCCAGCACCAGAAACCCTTACCTTCCCTGCTGTGTAGAAGATACTGTTGGGGGCCCCCTAGAAGGGGACTCTTCCACCTCTGCCCCCGCTGCCAGCTGGATGGTGATCTGGTGGGGAAAGCATTGGATGTGGCAGAGACTGGAATCCCAACACCCCAGTGGGAGGGTGGTGACTGGGGAGAGGAACCTCCCCAGACCTTGCAGAAAGGGTACAAGGGCCTAGTGACAGAGGTAAGGGGTGATGAGGCTGAGGACCACCTGAGTCCCCAGCTCTCCCAGGAGCTCAAGGGGAACACACGTGCCCCTACTGTGAGCTCCTTCTCCACTGCCTCCTGAATGGTGGTCTCCACAGCAAGGTGAAAGACACCCTTGCCATAATGTCTGGAGGCCACCATGGTCTTTAGGGATTCCCAATGCCTGTACAAGCATCCACACATAGGTTTCAAAGGGCAGTGGCTCTATCTCAGGCAAGTCACTATGCATTCCATGGCACCTGCTGATGGTGGGGAGGGGTCCCAAGTGCCTAAAATGGTTTGGGTGGAGGTTCCAGGTTCTGAGGCTACAGGTTTCCCTGTAGCCACCTGGGCATTGCTCCAGGTGCTGGGCTGAGCAGCCAGGTTTGTGCAGCTAGGGGAAGGCTGAGTGGGAAGGGTGCCCGCTAACAAGGTGCTTCTGGTCCCTATAGCTGTTGCTAATTTGACTTTGTTTGCAGGCCCTTTACCTTTCCCACCCTCTTGCTGCGGGCAGCTACAGCAGCAGGTGATGGCTAGTGCCAGGTGAGGCCTCCACTTCTTCCAAGAAGGGAGGGGGGCTGTAGGTTCAGACAAAGGTGGTGGTAGTGAGCAGAGCAGAAACCTGTAATAGAGCACCAGGGCTCCTGCTGTTCCCTGGCCCGGCAGCTCTAGCAGTAGCCACTGGTGGCACCCCTGGTGGTCACAGGATACAGGACTAGATGGTCTGACTCAGGAAATGGTCTGACTCAGGAAATGCCAATTCTTATATTCTTATGTTCAGTGAAGCCATATTCCTAATGCCTGGCTAGACTGGGGTCAGAATGGTTACCTTCTTACAGGATTGTACCTTAAGTTGTGATATGCACCCAATTGGTTTTCCAACTTATAAGATAACTCTTTTATTGAAAGTAAGTTATAGGAGCAATCAAAAGTAACAAAAAAGGAAGGCCTTGTGTTAACCTATGTGGGGAGATGTGGCTTAATTGGAAGTACAGGAAAACAGACTTTTTGATTTGCCTTTCTCTGTTTCATTTCATCCTCCCCCATCCTTTCTCCCTATTTACTTTTGTTTCTAGGAAATAGATAAACTTTCAGACACTAGTAAATAAATTCCTTGTCAAAGTTCACACAAAATCTCTTCATTCCATGATAAGATAAAAATAGCTATTTTGGCCATGTGCTCACATTGTCTGCCTGGTGTGTGGAAATCTATAACTCAGCTTTCATAAAATGCAGAGTCTACGACCCAGTTTATTTTATGTTCTTTTCTCAGTGAGGAACAGTTTAAAATATATTTACATTAAAATAAGCTGTGCATTAATGGTAAAATGGAGTATAAGCCCTAAATAATATGTAGTCAACTTAGCAAGTCTCAGTGTATTGCAACTACAGGTTCATGGAGGGCAACAGCCTGTGGAGGATACACAAAGATACAGAAAACCTAGTCAAATTTGTCTCCAGAGTTTGTGTCAAACATGTGCTTGTAGAGAAGGAGGGTTAGGAAATGAATCAAAACACTAAGCACTCAAGTCCCATGGCCTCTGCTCTACTCTCTAGCTCCCAACTATACTAGCACTCTAGCTTGTTTGCCATTTGTACTTCTTTTCCATTCATATCAGTAATGTCAGTAAAGAACAGCTGGCATTATGGCTCCACCTATCAGAAAGCACAAGGTAAAGCAACCAGGAGTGGGGATGCACCAATATAAACCCCAAACTATCAAAATTCATTGTTGTTATACCAGCCTTCACTGCCTGAAAACATGAAAACTTTACGTACAACTTGCTCTCCCTCTCTCACCTCTACTGATTCCTTCTCCTCTCTTTCATCTAGAAATAGAAGAGAAATTAGCTCTTTGGGGCAAGAATTATCTCTGTACTGCCTGGCAGAGGTGTACTTTGACTAGAGCTGACCAAAACTTAGAATTTCCATTTTACAGAAAATACTGACATTTTGGAAATTGGTTCATTCCAAATCAGAACTGCTAAATTTCCTTCCAGATACAAATTCAAAATAGTACAATTCAAACATTTGGTTTTGAAAAAACCCTCAAAATATCACTTTGATGCACATTTTAGCTTCAATACTGATGTTGTATTTTTATTGAATTCCTATTTAAACATTTTTCATTTTCATGGTATGACTAGTAACTGGCCAGATTTCATTAAGTAAGCAAGCACTATAGACATGCCTCTAATCGAACTATATCTTTCCCTGCCCACCTAGAGAACAGACACTGGGGTTCTATTCCACAGATAGATACGTGACTTCTGACCCATTTTCAACATTTGTTGCCTCTATAAACGACCTCCATAACAGAATTTCTGGGCAGAGGTTCCCATTGGTGTAATTTCAGCTGGATCCAACAACCAGATTTTCTCTGTTGGCTGGCTATGAAAGATAAATGTTTATACATTCCTTTCCAATCAACCAATTGGCATTTACCCTGTTTTGGAAAGACCTTTTCCATATTGTATCCTGCTTCCTAGGTTATCTTCAGTCCCATCAATATAATGGTCATTCTGGCTGCCAGAGGCTTGGCCAGCTCTGTCTGTACCTGGGGTAGAGATGGGGGGACAAGCTTGGGCAGCTGCCACTGGAGACAGGCAGCAGCTCAGGTTTCCAGGACAGTTCCTGGTGTCCCATTTGCTCCCTCCCTCCCCCCAGGTACAAGTGCGTGCCTCCAATGGCAAAGCCTCCAGGAGAAGCATTAATCCATTCCCCTCCCTCCCAGATACATTACTGGGCAGGGCATGGGACTGTGCCTGCCCAGCACCTATGGCCAGCCACTGCAGGTCTGCTCCTGCTGTGATAACAACTCCTGGGGGGGAGGGAGGGGCATCCCTCTAAGTCAGCAGCAGGCAGGGCTGGTGTCCCTCTTGCCCCTGCCAGTTACGCTACTGTTGGTTGCATCTTGTTATCCACAATGGAGCTTATTCTTTGTTTTTCAAGTGCTGATGAAATCACTGGGGTCTTTGTAGGAAACAATGCTTTTAAGGAACATTTTCAGTTACTGGGGCAAATTGCTAGGCAAATTGGTTAAAATACTTCTCTAATTATTCTTCCCTTTGCCTTCCTCTTGATGAAGGTGGTCTATCACCATCCACTGGACTTCATCTCTAACTTGAGTAGTTTTATGGCTATGAAACTACAATCATCTTATCCATTCTGTCTCCAAATGCGGTTTTCTCCAAAAATAGAAAATTACATTTGTCTAACATTAAGCATGTGAAATTTTGCATCTAATTCACTAGAGTTTAGAAAAGCCAGACAATTATTTGTATGTTTCATGACATAATACTAACATTTTTAACAAATGTGCTCTGTGATTTATGGAGCAAAAAGAAAAAAAAGAGAGAGAAAAAAAGAGAGAGACATTCACTACCCTAAAGAGCTTAGTCTGGGTTTTTCAAATGAGTCTAAGCAATTACACACCCAGCTTGCACTGACAATTCAATGAGAGTTTGTGCTTCTCATTTCAAAGACTGAAAATCTGAGCATTAACAGCATGTGTTGCCAATAAGCTTCCCTTCCCCCAAAGTTGTCCCAAAAACTACAATAGCAAAACAGGCCAAAAAATTTCATACACCAAGCTGGTCAGCTAAGTGTCAAGCATCACTCCTTCAAAAATAACAACACTTTTCAGGGAGTGAGGGCTAAAGAAACCTTACCTGAAATATTCAAGGTGACTTGATCAGCTCCTCATGTGTCTCAGGTAATATCTTAAGGACCTCAGTGGATCTTATCATGGTTCTTTTAGTACCAAAGTTCTTCAAACAAAATGATAAAATGACTACCATCTCTCTGTCATAGGTTGGAAGAAAAAAAAGAGATAAAATGAGGAAAATTACTCAGCAATAATCTGTATATTGTCTATTCCTATCACAGATCCCACCATTATCCCTAATGAAGAACAGTAAGTTTTGTTGGATATCTTAGTTCCATACAGCATATGATCTCTCCCTCTCTCTCTGAGACAACAGGTACAAAAAACAAATGTGTGAAACATCCAGGTAACAATGACACAGTTTGGAGTAGCATCATATGTAACAATCACAGCATGCCACTTGTTTAACCATTGTCAAGGTCCTTGTGGGCATTGTGGTGCCAATGCATTTTAAGGGTAGATTTAAAGGAGAACAACATAACTGCCTTGCAGCTTTTTTTTTCTGGGGAGCTCTTCCTGGCATAAAAAGAGGTGACGAGAGAAGGCTGGAAAGTAGGGCTGTACGAAGCTTCAGGTGCTGATTTGATTTGGAGGAGATTTGGCCCAATTCAGTAGCCAAATCTCTGAATCCAAATCAAATCAGGAGACAAATTAAAAGGTCCAAATTGATTTGAAGCTGTCTGAATTGATTCAGAAACAATTCAGAGACCTTCAGTGATTTGGGCAGTCCCTGCTCACTGCAGCAGGGAGCTGGACCCAGTCTCCATGCTGGTAAGTAGGGGTGAGGGCAGAGGGAGCTGGAGGAGTGGGGAGAGGACCATGGTGGGACCCCTGCCAGGCCCCATCCCCTGCCTGATCCCCCCACCCCCTTGAGTTGGGGCTTCTTTTTTTTTAAGGGCCAGGAGCTGGGGTGGGCAGGGCAGCCGTGGGGAGGAGGGGCTGGGAGAGTGGGTGGGGTCAGGGGAGCTCATGACAGAGCCCCCACATGGCGTGAGGCAGTGGGGGGCAGCGTGGATCACCCCCCCACCTGGCAGCAGCTGGTGAGCGTGGGCTTTTTTTTAGAGACGGGAGCTGGGAGAGCAGGCAGGGCCGCCATTAAAAGTGGGTGGGGAATGGGGCTAATTCAAAGATTTGGCTGATTTAGCTGCAGCCAAATCTCTGAATCAGATTCAGCCAAATTGATTCGAGAGAGTGATTTCAATCACCGAATCAAATCATTGTCCCCCGAATCGGCCGAGTCCAACACGAATACTAACTGCTTCACACAGGCCTGCTGGAAAGTACTTGCTTGAATATTTAACAAATTAACATTACAGAATGCTATATACAGTTATTACAAATACAAAAATGTGAGGCTACAAGCGTGTAAATCTCCTGACAATTATCTCATATTTTTGCATATTTCTATTACCTTATTTCAAATCTAACTATGGTGCCAGGCAGTCATGTATATGCACTGATATTTGATAATTATTTGTGACCCAAACATTTCTTTGTGATTTGTTTTGACTGCTATGTAATCCATGGGTTAGAGGTGCAATTTATTTTATGGGGTTCAAGTAACAGCATAAGTATTCAGTCATGAAAGAGTAATTGTATGTATATTTTTCCCTGTGCTTATATAGCAGATGTTATTAGAATTAGCAAATACAGTGCTCCACTGCGCTGTGGGTTAAAAGAATGCCCTTGATAGAACATGACCACTAGAATGAGAAACTGTGAACATAATGTACCTAACATTTTAGAAAACTCGCTTTCATGAGGCATAACTAGGGGTGAGCAAGCAAGAGACCAGCCCTTGGTGCTGGCTTAGAGGTAATACACACCTCTGTTGACCAGTCCTGAAGTAGCTACCATGTTTGGAGCACTAAGTGGGGAATGGAGCACTATGACAAGGGGGAGAGATATGACGCAGATCTTGGGAAAAAAATAGGATTCAAGCAGTAAGTCCAGTTGGACCATGACCAGAAATTTTTTTTAATTTGTGTCTCTCTCTAATCTTTCTTGGTTGCCTGCTCATGATGTCACTTCAAGACAAGAACTAATAGAAGGAACTGAAGTGCATCAGAAGCTTCAGTTGGATGGGGCAGATGAAGTAGTGAATAGATCCATGTAGTGGCAGGATCAGCAATACTATGGAGTGAATAGAGAGCTTGATGAGGTGGATAGAGTCCCTGAGTCTTTCTAACCATCTTGGGAGTCAGAGGGCACGTCTTCATGTACAATTAACGTGAAGCAATATACTCCAGAATTTATTGCTTCTGGGAGCACTGTTTGCATGTGTGCCCTGGATCACAGCACATTGAGCCAAGTTGGAGCAGCCCCAGCTAGCAGGGGGCCACAGGTGTCAGCCTGCCAGCCTGGAACTGCTCCCCCTGGCTCAACATGCTGTGAAGAGCCTGGCTGGGACGTGAAGGTGTTTTAGCATGGGGATAGCCAACAGGAAACCCCCTCACTGAAGTGCCTTCATACCCCAGCCAGGCAGGGCAGCACCTACATGTGCATTGCTGTGGAGTAAAAAACTCCATAGGAGGATAGTACTTGTATGTATTTAACAAGTACTACCCTGCTACGGAGTTAGTTTACACCAGCCTAATAGGGAGGCGCATGTAGATGTGCAATGTTTACTGCAGAACTAATTAGTCTACTTTGCAGTACACGTCTTGTGTAGATATGCCCAGAGAAACATTTTCCAGTACTTGCTAGGATTGTGACTAGCTGAGGGCTACTAAATTGTAGGAAAGCACAGGAGGAGTGAGGGAGGAAATAAGGGAAGGCATGTGCTAAGGGAGAGCCCAGGGAAGTGCTGTCTTAGTGAGGAGAGTGGGAGAGGGAGTTAGAGATAAGGATCACGTAAATCCATCTGCATTTTATGTAGATCAGTGCTATAAGACATCAAAGTTTTGATCTTCTCCTTTCCAAGCAGCCATATCATATTTGAGAAAGTAAGTCACATGCATTCTGATTTATGGTAGGATATGTTGGGCTATGCACCTGATCATGCTATTATTCAGGAATTTCTCAATCATACTGAATAGGATGAATTACCAATTAGTCACCTCAGAGAGCAAAATAATAATATGAAGTTCTTGGGTATTAGAATAGCTTGCTTAAGTGCTGGGTGCTATCTGAAGTAACAAAGCTTAGATTTGTTCGATCACAAAGATCCTGTCATAAGTCTCTACTGCAAGGACAGAGAAGTTTCTTCCAAGCAGTATTCGGTTTGGCCATTTGTGCAGTATATAGAACCTTACATGGAAATATATGGACAGGAATATTAACTATTCAAAGGGTGTCTAAAAGAACCAAATATACCTTTTCTTCCTGACTGATGCAACATAGTTCAAGATGGACCTACAAACTGGAAATATACTTTGTCTATTACAGATGTAACAATGTGAACTACACTGTAATTTCCCCCGGGAAAGCAGAAACGAATAAGGACAAAATGAAATGTACGTTAAAGTTTTTTATAGAAATTATGCACCATCTTTTGCCTGTATTTGTTCTCTAGCATTGAAATGTTGCTTAATACTCTACTCTGATAAGCCACCTCTCCTAACCAAAAGATAGCAAGTACAAATTGTATTGGTAAAATAGCATCACAACTTTTCTCAATGGCTAGAAACTGAAATTGAAGTGTACATTATAAATAGAAAAACAGCTGGCTTGGAGCACATTACAAGCCACTAACATAGTTAAGGGATTTGAATGACATCATAACCCGGGAGAGCATGTTGCTGGCCAGCTGGTGTTATTTATAATATACACATAATTGAGGAAAAATAAAAAGGCAAAAGTTATGTATTATAAAATTAACAAAGTTAAATTATCTCCTTCCTAGCACCATTTAAATTGTTGCCAAAATAATTAAGAATAATACTAGTGAAGGGAAAATGTTTATTTTATTTTTACAACACAACATTTAAATGGATAAATGGTGACCTAAACTAGGCCATTTGTGCTGTTATATTCACACTACAGTAGGTTCTAGGAAATAATATAATTTCGCTTGTGTGGGTCTTAAAGAATCACAGCACTATATTACCCTGTTCAGCACACATAAGTAAGTACTCAAACACTATCATATCTATACCAAATTCCAAACAGTTATTTCAGGGTTAATATCACTGAGCTGGAAATTATTATTATTACTCAACAGATAGATGCACCAGGTTTTCAGCACTAACAATGCAAAGGTGTATAAACTGATTACAGATACACACAGCTGCCATATAGCCACATTACATTACCTTGTTTTCCATGGCAGCATAAGCTTTTTTTGCCTGCTAGCCCCTCTGTCATTAATGCACATTCTTTTAAAGGGAGAAAAATATGCTTCAGTGCTCTAGTTTTAAAATGCAAAGGTATGATGTTATTTGTCACCATGCCCAAAAAAGTCCTTACTCGGTAACTTTGCCAGAAGAGGGAGAGAGAGAGAAGGCAAATGCTCCCCCAGCTGTTTCCTGTCTACAGTGTCTGTGTAATGTAGATAAATGTGAGGATTTTCTCTAAATCCCTCTTCTGTTTGCTAAATCTCACTGTCACTGCTAAAATCAGAGCAGATAGAGCCTGCGCAATGGAATAAAGTCCTCAATATTGAAATGTGACATTGCTCTCAACATCTCACATCTCTCTGGATTTCTTTTTTCTCATTATTACTGCTAACAAATTCATTTCCAGACTTTGCACTTTTAAGAAGCAATGGAAAAATTCAACAGTCTTTCAACACAATTATTTAAGTGCTGCTTTTGTGATTTCTTGAAGGTAAATCTTTATTACTATTTGAAATCATTTTAGAGTTTTATTTTATTGTGTGTTGTCTGCTTCTGGCTAGAAGAGTGATAGGCATTTTTCAATTACATTATTTCTGAACTGAGAATTATTTATAAATTGCTGAACTTGCAATTTTATATGATCTGAAAAATGGCTGTATGTGATAGTTGCAATTACATAGATAGCAACTGCAAGGGTAACATTATTTAAAATAAGCAGATATTTCTTTTAAATTCCACTTGTGTTAGAACTTTACAGTGTTTCAGGAAATGTTATTATTAAAGCTCCCAGTTGCATTACTGCCTATTGTTAATTAATGCTGTTAAACATAGAATAAGAACTTTCAGATATCTTCTGCAGGTGCAGGGTTTTTCACAAGTATATGGTAAATATGACAGCTCTATACAGTTATATACACACACACACACTGTATAAAATGTTAATACTTTCTAATGTTGAAAATGAAAGATAATGCTATTACAACAGTCTGCTAACACCATAGTGCATTTACTTGTCCTTTGCTTTTATCTATTAAAAGTAAAAGTGAAGTTCAGTTTGCCTTTTACATTAGAAATCAGTTACAACTCTTGCTGACCTAGCATATTTATATAGCTGAAGCAACTGTACATAAGGAAAGTGCAAATACTTTCACATCATCTTATCCAACTTTTCTTTTGTAGGGAGGGTTTTTTCAAGAAGTTTTCATGTGAAGTGTTATGTTATAATACTGTCACTTATATTCATAACAATATATCCTCTTTAGGTAAATGTGGCTGCAATAGATGCACTGACCTCTGTTTCTGTCAACTAGCCTTAGATCAAGTTTCCATTCTCAGCAAAATTATCTTTGAAGGACTATGATTTGGGGTTTTGTTTTTTTTCCAATTTGCAAGCATACTTTTAAGTAAGTGGCACAACCTCCATTGCTATAATTGTCTTAGGGCCCCAATTCATTAAACAAACATGCCTGACACTTAAGCACAACTCATCCACTTTCCTTATGTCAGGATAGTTTATCTGTAATTGCAATTGAAGAAACCATGCTTTTGGTGTACAAATGGGCTCCTCATTCTAAGATCTTTGAAACATGAATATAAGTACAACAAAAGCTGAGCAAGCCTGGAAGTTCAGAGACATTAAAAATGGGCAGTCGATATAAATTAGCAAAATTTAATTGAAGTCAGAATTACTATGATTTTCACAAGACAAAAGCATGACCCAACTTCTCTAACCAGTGTTCACTATACTTCAAAGTCTGATTTGGCCCAAAGTATTTATACTGTACTTGCATGATAATAACTAGTCAACACTACCTTATTACATAGTAATTACAGGTTTCTTCAGCCACTGTGGCTTGTTAATTGGTGCACCAGTGTCATAGGCAACTTGTGGAAAAACAATGAACCAACTATGACATTTTATTTTGTAATACATACTACCACATGGCATTTATAAGTACTGTAAATTTAATTAAAATGTTGATAGCCACCATGTATGTAAGGATTTGTTCGTTGCACTTTATGCCGCTATTCGAGACTATTAGAACACAAATTTGTTACCAAAATAAAATCCATGGGAATTCTACCTGTGAAAGTCTGATCAGTCATTCTAGACAACTAAAGTAAGTATTTACCTAAGCTCATCCTGTACCTGTACTCAGTGTCCAAATGTAATTAGATCCTTCAATAAACCCCACCCACTTGTCAGTGCATTTTTTTAAATACCCCTGTTTGCTGTTCACATAAACACCCAGACCTGTTGTAAAAGACCTGCAGCCATATTGTGTTACAACTTTGTAAGTATTTTCTTTAAAATATTGCCCTTTAATATGAATGGAAACTTTGGTCTTAACACAAACACTCTGAATTAATTAATGGTACATGTAATTTACATGAGACAGAAAATGAAGGTAGTCTCTTAAATCATGCGCTTAAAGTATTGTTTCCACAGAACTTATTTGAATAACTTAATTGAATTATCCCAAGAAACACGTGAGTCCATCTCTTTTTTCAAAGGTTTTACTTGTCTACTAGTCCTTGATTGTTTTAAATTTGGGGGAAAAGTGTAGAAATTCTCTGTGGTTGTACTGTGCAGCTTTTTTGGCCTGCACTAAAGGAAAAACACTGGAGAATTTGTCTTGTCCAAGATCAGTACTGATATTTATGTTACAATGTAACGCAGCTGAAAACTCTTGAAAAACATAAAATTGTTAAATGCTTAAGATTTATGTTTATTGCTGGTCCAATGCTTTTTCAAGAACAAACTGTTAAATACATAATGTTCTTATATACACAAAGTCTTTCGGCCTTCTGAGGCTATGTGTTTAACAGCTTTCAGCTTTTTCTCCTCTGAATTAAGATCTGGGAAACATCATAAATTGCAGGTGCATCATCTTCTTGTTAGATTGTCAAGATATGGGAAGAGAAAGAAGAAGTTTATATATTGTTAGAACATGGAATAATGACAAAAAATGCCCTCCATTATCATCAGTCATTTATAATATGGTCTTCTTCCATCTGCCATTGAATTCATGTCCATGCAATAATATTTGTTGGTTTTTTCCATGGCAAAGTTGGCTAAGAACTCTCATGAATGGAAAAATAATTATTCTCATTCTTTTTATGATGTATCAGGGGATTTGGATTTGTTAGTTATTTTCATAGTGCAAATGCCATCCAGAAAAAAAAGAAAGCATGGGGGAGGGGATCTGTTTCTACTTATTTATACATTTTCTTCTTCTGAATTTTGATTGTTTAAATTGATATATGGGACTTTTCTGAATGGTGCTGAGGTTTTTTCTGTATCAGATAAGCATATGCAACTACTGTAGACTTCAACTATAGATGAAGGAGGGGTCAGTGTCTTTCTGGATCAGGTCCTATGTTAGCAGTTAATAAATAATTTTGTCTGGGTTCACAAAAAAGGTCTGCAAAAATGATGAGGAAATTGTTGCTGACATGGAGAAAAGGACTTTCAGCCAGCTTAACCAATATGCTCCCCAATAGCTTTGTACTGTTCTGATAGCACCAGGTAGAAACCAAACTTTGCTGGGCATATAAGAAGGGTTTAGATCTGCTGGCCTGGCCAGAGCATACTGGTCAAGATGTGCTTTAATTTTAATTCACACTTTAGGCTGCTGACATTAATGGTAGGGGATACAAATCAGTGTAGCATTTTGCTAACTATCCCTACTATTGAACATAAATGGATTTTCATACTCTTTCAGCAGTGGTATTCTCCAAAACTGCTACTCTTTGCTCCAGTGAATTTCAACTGGTGTAAGCTGGTATAGAGGTGAAGCGAAATGGAGCTGTGGTATTTTCTGTCAACCAAGGATTCTGCCTTTTTGTTTTCTTTCTTTCTTTTTTTTTCTTTTTTTTTTTTTTTTGAAGAAACAGAGTTTGTGTTAAAAATAAAGAGAAAATAATCATAATCTTTTGCATTCATAGCCAAGTTCAGAGCTAAGTGCATATAGTTAACCAATGAGGTTACACCAAATCTGAATTTGTCCCATACACCCTGATTCATTTTCCTGTTAATTTCTTGAATGTTTCCGGCTTCATCTCCCCCACCCTAGTTATTCTGGCCTCCTTGGGTTCCCTTGTGTCCTTATTTCACCCTGATACCTCTTTCCAGTGCAGTAGTAGCAACAAGTTATAATCAACTCTTAGAAGGGTCCTTAACTCATACGACATGTGAACCATGAATATTCACCAGGAGAAGCAATCAGATGATGAAATGCATACAATGGAAAATGTAAATTTATAAGATTATTTATGAAGTCTTTCTTGCTATGTGGTTATACCTATTCAACACTGCACACTCATTCTCAGCTCACAAGGGTGCAGTATTTCATTGTCTTTAGGACTCTATTGGGAAACTCTGACGCAGTACTTTTGCTTCTTTGGCAGGTGAAGATGCACACTGTGTCCTACATTCATTTATTCTATTTTGGCCTGTGTTTGCTTACCTTAACCAATTCTGCTGCTGCTGGCCCAGAGACATTGTGTGGGGCAGAGCTGGTTGATGCTCTTCAGTTCGTATGTGGAGACAGAGGCTTTTATTTCAGTAAGTCAATCCCTTCTCTCATTCAACTTCTAACCTTTTCCGTGTAATCCTTTGGGTTTTGCAACCACTATAAGCATGCCCAAGAATAATCAAACCAGACTGCAGAATATGACTACTATCTTTGGTCTCTGAGCTCTCCAAGTCTGAAGTGAACATACAGTTTCAGCAAAGAAGAGCTCAGCCTGAGTTCAGCCTCTCTGAGGTTTTAATAGGTTTTCCTTTTCAAACATGTTATTCTTTTTAACCACTTCCCAGCCACTCCTCTTCCACCTGCTGTGCTGTTGTTGGCCTGGAATTGCAAGTAATGGAATTACAAAACATATTAGGCTCAATAAGTTTATGTACTACTGTATCTACCTAGCATGTCAGACAGAAGTTAAGTTAAATACATAACATACCATATTAAAAAACACACTAATCTGCATCACCTGGTTTGAGAGAGAAAGTCAGGAAAGCAGCAGGCAGAGAAGGGCAACATCCAATATGCATATACTACACCACTTTGGTACAAGTGACAATAAAATTAATTTGTATTCGGCTAAACAATGACAAGTGGCCTCCTGTTTGATAAGAACAGAGCTTTCCAATAGATGTTATATTTCTTGTAAAAGATTATCTGTCCTAAGATTCCAGTGTATATATATCAAAAGTATTCTTGCTATCCCATCAGTACATTAAAAAAATTACATTACTAATATATTCATATCCAGCACATATCACCTAATACCTACACAGATACATCATTCTGAGACCACTGAAAGACATTTCACCTTTAGTGAATACTTTTGCAATTTGCTAAAGTAATGCAATTCACCTTCTGGTAAGTTCACTTTCATGTGTAAGACTTTCACACTGTGCACTCTATGAACCTTCATTTTTGGGCAAACCTCAAAGGACTCAGATACATCCCAGAAATTTTGGACATCTATCTTACTTTCTTTTTCCAAAAGCAAATTTCCTTCTTCCTAAACTCTAACATTCGTGATGTAATGCCAAATACATTACACATTCACTTAAGAACACCTACTTACTCCAAATCTCATATTCTAATACTGCACAGTTCAGAGTGGAGGTTGTTATTGTAATTTTAGTATTAATGTTTATTCATAACTTTTTCTTAAAGTATGTTGGAATTTTTCAATGTATAACTGTAACATTTATGATATTCACTGTCCCAGTATTTGTTATATACTAAACATTTTAATTTAATGGAATTTTTGTCTGATAATTTATTCTTTACATTAAGAACAGACAATGTATTTAGAATATATGAAATTTAGGATTCTGGTAGATTTCCATAGTCTGCACGTGGACACCTGAAAATGTTGATTCTAGGCACTTAAGAAACGCTATGTGTTGATAGGCCCCTGTTTTCCTTTTATTTCAATTTATCACTCTTACAGCTGATCAGTTCCTCCTCCCCCCCTCCAAACTTTTTAATGGAAACAGTACAAACAAAAAACTAAAACATTCCAATATTCATGGTTTTGATTCTTCAACAAAAAAGTGATTTCCCCCAAAGAAAACACATGATTTCCACAACTTTTGTTTAATTGCAAATCCAAGCAGTTTGGACAGAGATTTTTCAACCAGCTCTACACTTCTTTTTCCCGACTGAAATATGTCAGGTGTCTTTTAGTAACACTGCCCCTCAGTAATACCCTATTTTACCACTCAGTGGGATTAGCCATAAAGAAGTCCCACTACTACAAATCACAGAGAACTTTGCTCTGATCCAAAAGCCGACTTATAAAATAAACTTTCCTCCAAAATGCTTCCATTGACATTAACTGCCTTTGGATGAGGTCACAAAGAAGGACCTCCATAAATGCAAAGAATGAGTAAATTAGGGCAAAAACTTGTGGGTCATTTCCCCCCTTTTCCAAAGTCTGAACATGTGGAAGACCTCAGAGACCTGGGATGGCTCATCATAATATCCATGAGCTTGATAAAAATTACCTGCTTGGTCCCACAAACAACACTGAATATTATGTCACATGTCCAGTATGTACTATAAAGAGAGCAAGGCATTTACTAAGCTTGCCAGAGTAACATTACCCTTAAGCATCACAACTGGAAAATTCATAACTTCTGAAAATAATCAATTGCATTTTAGTATTACACACTAAACCAACTAAAGACTCCAAATGACTTTAATTAATGTTGAAGAAGTTCTGGTATCTCAGCTAGAAAATTAACTAGTTTTTATTTCTTTTCTTTCTGGCTTCTTTTTTAATGTATTTGAACTCTTGTGAACGGTTTTAGTTTTATCATGTCAAGATGAAGTAACACATTATTCAATTTATTTCAAATTTGGTAGAAAATTATAACTCAGTCTCAGATCTAAACTACCATATTTGAGGCAAATACACTTTTCTTTTTGTATCAATCTTAGGGATAGGTGATCAAGTTAAAAATCAGACTTATGTAATGGAATCTCAGTTGCAAATGCAAGGATCAATGAGTGAAGTAGACTGGAGAAAGCAAGTTGGGGTGGGAGATTGGGACTGGCCATACAAGCAGCCTAAGATTAGGAAATGGGAAAGGCAGACACCAAGACTGGCTATTTTAAGGGAGATGCCATCTTTCTCCTGAGAAAAAAGCAACTTATACGGTGGCATAACTAGGGTGGGATGACTGAGGCACCCAAGTTGACCATGGGGGGCAGAATAAAAATGTGGCTGCTGTCACAGCTGTGCAGTCACATCAACTGCTGTGCCGGCACCACTGATCCCGTGTGTGGCAGTTGCTGCAGGCATCCAGACATGTTGTTATGTCTCTGATCCTGAGTCGTGTTTTAATAGAGGAAAAGAATAAGCCCTAAGCAAAGGAAAGATGAAATGGGAAGGACAACCAAGAGGAAGGAAGAGACTGGATCAGGACAAGGACAATTCAAATAGGATTGGAGGAGATTTAGCTTGGCAGTAGAAGAATCCATGCCTATTAGGGTACAGAATTTGTGTGTGACTCTACAGTCATTTAAACTTTCTATGGCTGATCAATAATTGTGTTTCTTTCTAGATGCTCACTTGTGGTACCTGATTGTGGTTCACTTAGAAGTGCTAAACACTCACAGCTACAATTATAGTCAATGTGAGCTTTGCTTTGCAAATACAACATATTAAGTATTCAGGAAACATCTGATCATAAATATCTCAGCTGAAGGACCCAAAATGAGTTGACATTTCTATCACAATTTCTCCCTGCCTCAATGTCTTATTTGTAAAATAGGGGTAATATCAGTTCATGTCAGAGAAGTGTGAAAATAAATCAAGGTTTGTAGGATGTTCAGTCTAAGTACTGTTGAATGCCACAGGGAAAAAAAAAACATGAGAAAATGACTATGTCTTCAGAGCAAAGTTTGAATAGTGTACAATTAATAAGGCAAGGAGTCATGTATTAAAAACAATGAGAAGAAAACAAAATATGGAACAGCTGCTCATTAAGTGCTCATCTATCCTGACCATGTAATGATATAAGGGTTGTGTGGAAAACAGGGCATGAGATCATAAAAACACACATGCTATCATAATGTATATGCACAAGGGTATGAATTGATATTGTGCAGGAAACCTTAATTCTGGCATTTCCTAACTTTTGCATTCTTGGCTTTGCAAGCTTACTACTGTTCTTTCAACATAACATATATATGTGGGTGCGGTAGTTACATACAATTTCTTGCAATTTTAAATTTCCACTTAATTGTATAACTAGGTATCTAGCTAAGATATATATATTGCAGCTATCTTCATCACCGCTGAGGAGAAGCAAAATCTCAAGCAACATTCATATATTAATCATCATAAACTCTTAAGACAATCCAGACTGACGACCCAGGAGACTGACGTATTCTCTTTATCCGCAGAACAATTACACACTACACAGTGACAATGCAAGTGGCCTCACACTGTTCTGTTAGCGTATCTCAGTCCTGACTTAGACAAATTCTAAGATGACAGGGTAACTCCTTGGAGTTTTTTGCTGACAATGCCAGTAAGAGTATGAAATAGTTCTTACTGGGCTGGGCGCATCTACCTTTACTCTAGTGCATTAGATCCAATCACTAGGGCTGTGTGAGGCTTCAGTCCCTGATTCAATTTGGCAGAGATTTGGCCCAATTCAGTGGCCAAATCTCTGAATCCAAATAGAGTCAGAGGACCCTTTAATCTCTCAGAATTGATTTGGAGAGATTTGGACAGATTTGGCAATTTGCACATAGATACAGCTTTAAATGATTTTTCTACATACCTCTAGGTAGCAGGGGCTCTGAACACTGTGGTCCTGGGGCAGATGCAATGTCCCACAGCAGCGCGGGGGGCTCCCCAGCAAGCTTGGCAGCAGATCCAGAAGTGGACCAGAAGCACTTCTGATTCACTTCCTGGTTCCCCCTGCGTAAGTAAAAAGCAGGGGACTCCTAGCATGGGAGCTTCATGCTAAGAGCTGCATCAGCTGAAGGGATCACAGCGGCATGGGGCATCCAATGCACTCCTGTGGCTGGGAGATCAAGGTAGCTGCATCTCCCAGTCCTGGGGGTTTCATGCACCCCCAAGGCTTCAAGATTTGAAGCAGCCATGATCTCCCAGCCAAAATGAATGCTACAGGAACCCAGGATCCACAGGTATGGGACTCTGGTCCCCACAGTTGCTGGGGCAGAGAGTCCCCTCAGTTGTGGCAGGCAAAGTTCTTTTGTGTAGATGTGATATCATTTATTGAACCAACTGAGTAGTTGGAGAAAAGCCTGCTATACATGCAAAATGAAGTGTGATAGCAACTAGCTATAAAGTTAATACACATTTTTGAGGTCTAATTTTATAGCTGTTTGGAGCTTTTTATGCTGAATAGCCACTTAGCACATGTAGCTGGTCTCAATGTAATTGCACAATTAACCAGTTAATTGCATACCTGTAACATGTAGAGGGGGCCTAAGAAACCTTCTGATTTCAGACCTAAAATAGTTCATGGCCATTTCATACCCACTTGTTCTGTGTCAACAATGTCTTTTAGTTAAAATAGTTCATTTTCTTCCCTGTGTTACAGACAGTAATCGTACCTTCTCCCACCCTTTGTTTTGCTACCGTATATAAGCCAAGCTATTCTAATAACATCTTATATGACAGATTGTTTTCCAAGTAGCTATCCTATGTACTTGTTTCAGTTTTAATTAATCTTTCTTGAATATGGGACACCAGAAAGATACGGATTACCCTCAGTGAAGTCTCAACAGTGCCTGATACATTGTTAAAACTTTTCTACCCGTAAAAAAACTACCATGCCTGATCCATCCTAGGATTGATCATATTTTCCTTTTTCATGGCCTTATTAGATTGGTGACATGCAGTCATCCTGTAATTGACTAGTATGCATAGTCCTTCACCTTGTTAGTTAGTTCCAGTTGATGAGTTCCCAGTTTACAAGAGAAATTCTTGTTATTAGTCCCCAGTTCCATGTCCCTGAACTCTGTACTATTGAATTCCATTACATTTCTGTTACTCACATTCTCAGTCATCTGGTTTTACCTGTATGGTATTCCCAACCTTATCTGCACAGAGGATACCTTGTAACCTTGTGTCATCAGCAAATTTCATGAACATATTTTGTGCCAAGGTTAGTAATGAAAATATTTCTAACAATGATCCTAAGACCACTCCAGGAGGAAGTCCACTAGTAACCTCCATCTAGCCTTCCCTTTCCACCACTACACATTGTCATCACCCCTTAAGTCATTTCCTTACTGCCCCTGGTTTTCCTACATACTGCCCTCTTTTCCAGTTTAACTATTAATTTCCTGAAAAACCACATATTATGCTGTATTGACATCCAGATAAGTGAGATCTATTGTATTTCTTTTACCTAGAAAATCAGTTTTTTTATCAAAGCAAAACATCAAGTGAGTTTGGTATGATTATCCTTTAGTAAACCTGAAATATATTGAAATCTCATATTACCGTCACCTCAAAATTTTCAATGTCTTTCCTTCAAAAATTGTTCTTAATCCTTGCACACTGTTGAAATAAATCTAAGAGGCATGCAGTGACCCAGACCACTTTTTGCGGTCTTGGATATTGGTACTATGTCTTTCTCCAATCACAGCATCACTTCTGACCTAATAGTTTTTTTTTTAAATGCTCATTATTGGACCTGGCAAGTTCATGTGCAAGTTCATTAAGAATTTTGCAGTGAATTCTACATGGTCCCAACCAATCTGTATGTATTAAATTCTTTGCAGTTTCCCTTCTGCAACTGTTTTGGCAACTTCATTTTAATATCCTCATTCACATAAGCCATTCTGCATTTGCTTCCATGTTCATCATCATTAAAATGCAACCTTGGTTTCCCAGAAGTAGATTGTGCCAGACTCATGTGATTATTATATTTTATTCAATATCATTTGAAGCAAAATACTCATTTCACTTTGCGTCCATACCTACATTTTCTTTAATCCCATACTTCACTCTCACTGAACAGCTGCGACACTTCTTCTTGTTCTCTTTTGCTTGGCATACTGTTTGTCATTGAGCAACTTCATATGATCCCAGAAATTTTTACGTGGTTGCTTTGTCCATTTTTTCTATTCCTGGTACACTTTCTGCTTCTTCCTACTGTCTGTTTTAAATTGGTTCTTCATCTGGTTAGGGGTGGAGCCTTTCCCTCAAATTTTCCCTCTTGCTTGGACTAAAAGGTCCCAAATAGCTTTTTTCATACATCTTTGATTAAAGATAGTTGAGGTCTCCTGTTCACCAGTTTTACCAAAGCTTCCCTTTTTGAAATCAATACTCTTACTTTTGTTTATCCTAGTAACTGATTACAGCATAATGTTTACCTGTACATCACTTCTACTTACCTTTTTCTTTTAACCATCATTTCTAGAACACCTATCAAAATGGTATCCAGGGGCTGAATATAGGCTAGTGGAAACAGTGGAATCTATCCTAAACAGTCAATCCTCCATGCAAATTTACATTTGTTGGCTTAAACCAGGGGCAGGCAAAGTGCAGCCCACCAGTCAGATCAGGCCTACAGTGGACTCCCTTTCCCACCAGCCCCTGCCCGTGTCACTGTGGCCAGTTTCCGTGGATACCCCAGGAGCAGCAGAGCTGTGACAGCTCAGGGTCAGGGTTTCCATGGAGACCGGCCCCAGCAGTGCTGGCAGGGTGTGCTGCAGGGTGTGGAACTGCTCCATGGCTGGGATGTTGTGGCAGTGACAGTGTGGTCTAGGGCTGGAACAGAGCTACAGTCTGCTGCCCCCATGCCCTGGCCAGGGGCATGCAGGCAGTGGATCACAGCTCTGCCCCAGCTCCAGAGCACATTGTCACCACCACAAGATCCCAGTGCCAGCCCCAGAGCAGCTCCACATCCAGCTGCACGCCCTCCCAGTGCTGCTGGGTCTGGTTTCCATGGAAGCCCTGGCCCCGCACTGTCATGGCCCTGCCACCTCTGTGGTCTCCATGGAAACTGGCTGCAGTGACACAGGCAGGGGCTGCTGAAAAATGGAGTCCAGCCACTGGCCAGATTTGCCATTTTGCCCATCCCTGGTTTAAACACTATGACCACTATGAAATGCAGTGTTCAGTAGCAGCTACTTTCCACTGAAATGGCAGGTCAAAGTAGGGCATTTTGTTAACCCTTTAACACATACAGAGGTAAGGCATAGAGTTTTTCACCTCCCCTTTCTGTTCCTGCACAAGAAGGCAGTCGGAATCCCATACTCTGCTCCTTGCATAGAAGTACAGGGAAGGGCATAAGATCACAAGTGATATTAGTCACATACATGGAAGCATTGTAGGATTATAGGATTTGGCTGGGATGATCTACTTGGGGCTGGTCCTGCTTTGAGCAGGGGGTTGAACTAGATAACCTCCTGAGGTCCCTTCCAGCCCTAACTTTCTATGATTCTATGATTATGGCCACATCCTATGTCAGCTGGCAATCCAGGGTCAATACCTTGGGAATGATTTTTGCAATGGCCATTTCCCCCCCTTCTGCATACTCCCCTGACCCCAAATTACATTCTTCCAGGCTTATCTTCACAGGCAGAATTTCTGCTGCTTATGCAGGGGACTGTTGCACACGTTCATCATAGCATTGGCTACTATTATTGTGCAATATGACCTAACACATATATAGCTGTTTGGATCACTTTGGGGTAAATACATGTAAAATATTAGTCAACAACAATAAATCACTTTCAGCCCCAATGACCTTAAGGTAAAAGATTCTGTTTCAAATTACTATATTCTCTGAACCATGCTACCCTTAATTGAAGATATTAGCATATGTATGAACTTCAAAGCAGCATTATTTATACAAATCTTGGTTGCAACTTGGGAACTTTCCTTGATGTGCCTTCTAAAGAATTTACATTAACACTTTTCATGCTGAGTTTTGATTTAGCCTGAACACAACCAATTTGACATCATCAAAGTCCAATCTACTTTGGTTCCAGATGGTTCTTCTTCAGAGTTCTTTTCAAAAAATGTAAAAGGACTTTTCTACACTACTCTGTAGTGGGTCCTGGCACTAGGGAGGCCTGAGTATACCCTGTTGACTAGGGCTGTGAGAAACAGCTGTGTTTTGATTCGGTTTCAGATTCAGCTGTTTCAGAGGACAGTGATTTGTTTCAGTGTTTAGGATCACTGTCCTGTTTTGTTTCAGCCAAATCTGAATCTCCTCTGAATCCGTTTCCAATGGGCTGCAAGGGAAGCTTCAAGCAGCCCTTCCCAGCCAGGCGGGACTTGGGGCCGGGTGCCACAGGGCCCCAGCAGGGAGCAGGATAGGGCTGTGGGTGGCTTGGCCAGGAGAGGGGGACAAGCCACCCACTCCCTTCTGTGCAGGCAAGGAGACCCCTGTGCAGATCTCTGATCCCTGTCATGCTGGATCATGGGGCAGGGAATCAGCACAGAGTGGCAAGCCTGCTGGTTCCTGCCATGCAACCTGGCTCCACAGGGAGCAGAGACCTGGGGCTGTATGGGATGGGCAGCAGCAGGGAGGAGACCTTGGTGCAGATCTCTGCTCCCTGTAGAGCCAGGTCATGTGGCAGGGACTGCCCAGGCCCCAGTTTGATTCCCCAGCTCTTCCTGGGGCGTATGGGCACCCCAATCTGCATGCCAGGTTTTAGAAGGCTGCTGCTGCAGACTGCTGAAACCCCGTGTGCAGATTGGGGGCCCATGCCCCCTGGGAAGAGCTGAGGAAATGATCAGAGAGCTTGGGAATCAAACCAGAAGCTAGATGTCAATATCAGAGCAGTTCTTCCCTCCCTCTTCTTAGTTTTGGTTTCCCTGCAAGCCCGGCTCTGAAACTCCTCTCTGATCAGCCTCCTCTCTGAAGAGCCTTCTGATTAATTTCATAGCTGTTTCGGAGCCTTCTGTTTTGATTCTGATTTGGTGTTTTGGGCACCAAAATGGCCCAAAACACCTCTGAAATGAAACAGCTGCTGAAATTTCACACAGCCCTACTGCTCACCCAAGTCCCCAGGCACATTGCAAACCAAAAATATAGCAATGAGGCTACTCCACACTTATCCATGTCTGCATGTTCTCAGCCCTCCATGTCTGGAGTGTCCAAGAGGAAGTCTAATCCAGTGGTTACTATGCACTACTGGTTTCAGGTGATGTAGGATCTGTACCAGGCTCTACCCTTGGCTCACAGGGCCAGTCTTTTACCATCACTGTCTCAGTCTCCCCATCTGTTATATGGTAATAATAGTATCTAAAACCCAGAAGCACAGTGGGACTAATATATATATATATATATATATATATAGCACCCCGAGACCCTCAGATGAAAGATACAATAATACCATATATTGCAACTCAGTAGTAAGTTAAAAGCATTATTTTATTTCATGTACTTTTAGTGAAAAATCAAGCTGGTAATAGTAGCAAAAAACAAGAGCCCCAGCAATACAGCTAAACAGACATAAATCGGGCTTTAACTCTGTTCCCAAAAGAACTGTTTTGACTGAAAAATGAAAGACAAAACATCAACTGTGTAAGTGGAATAAGTGTTCCTGAATGCAATGGAATTCTCAATTTACATATATAAAAAGTATAATAGTTGAAATTAAGAATTCTCAAGACAACATTCATAATACCCATTACAGATATATATGAATATGTATAATACTCTGCAGTAGGTATTATGTATGTCATGTTGAGAATTACTAATTATATATGAGATTCTCAGCACAATATATTGTATATACATTACAGTTATATTTACATTTTATATTTACATTTATAAATTAAGTGTTATACAAGTAAATTGAGAATTCCATTGAATTCAGGAACATTAATTACACTTAGTTGATGTTTTTTTTCTTTCATTTCACACACACACTTTTCCCATTACAGAGTACTGGGGGGTGGGGGAAACAAAAAAAATGAATATGGTCTCTGAAAGAATTAAAATTCTGAGGGGAAAAACCTCAGAGAATAGATGCAGTTCCATTGTCTACAGTGGAGCTATATACATTCATACCAGTTAAGAACCTAGACCTTGCTACTCAATCGGATCTGGCATGCTGTAGCAGCACAATTTTGTTACTGAACTTCTCTTCTCTACTGGTCTCTCATTTAGTCTGAGGTTTAATTCCACAGTTCTCAAAGTTGCCTAGTAAACTTATTCAAATGAGTGACATATCATGCCTACCTATCTTTGCTCCCACGCAAAAACCCTAAATTTCAAGTCATGGGCTTTTTTTGTAAAATGATAAAACCTAGAATTTCTAGGACAATGTTACACTAATAAATACAAATAATAATGGATAATAGTTTGCATTATTATGACATCTTCTATTCAGTTCAAAGCATTTACTTAATTTAGTTTTACATTCCACCATTCATATTCAATTATAAACTAACATGGTTGGGTGTAGAACAGTTTCATAAAAGCTCCAGTCTGGAGCAGAGTGAACAATTTGAAATATTCTGCTCTTGTCAAACTTTATTTTGTAGATTTTTATGAGATGGGATGATACTTTGTCACTTCACACAATGCAAATTAAATTCAGTGGATACTACAGATCACAGTTATAGCTAACTTTATATTCTGAATGAGCTGCACTACTCTGGGGCAGAAGAACAAGTGCCATTTGCTGTATGAAACAAGTAACATGTTCTCTTCAGTTCATTTCCCACTCTTTAAAAAAAAAAGGATTTTCTTTTTCCCAAGCATGGAGGTTCCTTTATCTAAACATGCACATGAGTGTTAAAAAAATAAATGGTCCTTAAATGATTTATTTATTCATTCCAATTTCTCAGGCTTCACTTAGACGTAACAGGTTTCTGGGGCCATGGCACAAGGTGTCAGTTTCATGAAATGAAAAGCATTTTTTAGTTACAAAAACGTCTTGTGTTTAAAGTGAATCTTCTGAAGCATTACTTGTATGAAAATGGAAACTGAAGTTAGAGACCTGGCATGGTGAAGTTTCTCCAACATTTTCAGAAAATGAAGAATGATCTAACACATGCTTCCTTACACAGGAGTATGTATAACAGGGATGGGCAAACATAGACTTTCCTAGTATCCAGCCCTCTCACTCCACATGTCAAGCACAGTGTGGACAATCGAGACCTATTTTTGCTACCTATTTTCTTCCACTAAGACAAGGAAAATGATGCAGTGTCTCTGGGGAGTTTCTCAGGCATTTCTCTTGATTGCACACACCATAAAAATACTGGAATATACTCTCAAACTCTCTGCCCAATAGCAAATCAGGAAGAGCATGTGAACAGGAACTCTGGTAATCAGACCTGCCCTTATACTTCAATGCTGGTTTGAAAGGAATTTTAAATGGAGTCACTGCCTTACAGAAACGGAAAGCAGTGGTTTAACAACAGGGAGTTTTGTGAATACTCCATATTGGTCAATGGCTGGTCAACTGCCTCAGCACAAAGTCTCCTTTTAAAGTGCCTTTAGGCCTTCTGAGCCTGGCAGCAGGATTCATTAATATAATACCAGAAGATAGAATTATGTCCTGTACCTCTGCCATACCAGCAGTGGCTGTGGCAGGTGTATCATTGTAAGCTCTTCTGCTTGTTCCCAGCCAAAACTAAGAATATATTATGACACCTGAAATGCCCAAAAGCTGCAACTGGTATATTATATTAGTGAAATACGTGAAATGTTTCAACACGGTCATCATACATTTGAACCTGTGGCATAACCATATGACATTATGCATCATGACTGGATAAATGGTGGAATCAAATAGGATCCAATATTTGTGGTCCCTTGTGTATATTTTACTGCCATTCATGAGAAATCTGGAGGAATGCATTACAAAGAAGCAAGTCAGGTCTTTGGGAAAATTCAGCAATGCTTGCCACATTGGGAAGGGGTGGATTCTGTCCCTTTGCTCTACCAGTCTTCCAACCATGATAAAAATCAGTTTGCTTTCCATATAGTTGAACCACTATAGTGGTGACCACTGATGCTGAAGCCAGAGGCAAACTTTCAGGAAGATACATTTTTGTGAAATCTCTGTGCTACTACGTCCAAATGAGAGTGCAGCAGTTTCCATAAAAGTTCAATTCATGTGTGTCCTTATTAGCTGTTAGACAAATGAGATGACAAAGCTTTTTATGATGTTTGTCTTTATCTATGTGCCAAAGCAAGTTTAAAATTTAGCAAAAAGCTGTTATTTGACATCTGATTCTCTAACTACAGTTAGCTGTACGTGTATTTAATGCATTGTTTAGTCTCATGTTGGCTAAAGTCACTTAAAGAAGCACTTGGCAAGCTCCTCATTAATTCTTGGCATAGCTGCCCCTCTTACTTTTTCACTGAACCTTAAATACCAAGAAAAACCCTTGACTTACTTTACTTTTGGCATATTACCTTACACAATTGGCCAAAACCTTTGCACATGGTCCTCCACATATTGTCCTGATATTATTAGTGGCTTTGCAATATTTGATCAGCAGCAGCTAGAGTCACAAAGACAAATCATACAATTCACCAAGACCACACAGTCTCTTAATGAAAACCTTTTGTATTAAATACTTGATCATCTAAGGCAATCTGTGTAGAATGTGTTACAGGGAAAGGAATTCATTCTGCAACCTCTCCAGGGCCTTGATTCAGCAGTTCATTTCTTAAGCATGTGTTCTAGTCCAACCAACTTCAGTGCAACTGAAGCATTTATTTAAAGTTAAGCAAGCACTTTGGTGCTCTGCTGAATATAAGTACAGATTTCAACATGCATTTGATAATACTTTGAAAATGTTTCTTATGTAATCACAGATTTCATAAACATTCCACATTGACATGAGCCCAATTGCTCAAAAGTATGAACACACAGGAAAGTGATAATTAAAAGTTGTTATATTTCAATATAACATTAAAACATTAAAAAGTACCACCAAAAATCAAATTCTTCGATAGTTATCATATTAAAGACAATGGACCATATTCATCAGAGAATTAACTCCATGGCCCCTTGTACCAAATGGAAAAAAAATGAAATTCATATCTATTTTATGTTACAGTTTAATGCAAGCATGAAAATAAGCTGCTATGCAAGGCGTTTAAGAGGGAATCCCATAATTAGAAACAGACATGTTGACAGTTAACTAAGAATCAGGCTCTCAAAATGAGAGCTTCAGCAAGTACATATTTTGGGGGTGTAGGCACAGATGGGGACACATAATACACCCTGACCAGTAAATCCAGTGTCACTGTTAGCACAAGCTCAGACAACTGAAAACAATTAAAATGTTTCTCAAAAGCTCCTTGAATCAAAATGGCTCACCTTAGTTACTCATGAACCAACAATTCTTAGGTCAAGGCTGACAAACTGCCTTGTTACTAACAAGATTAGTAAAATAAAATGCTAACCCTTCCCCAAAATTGACTATTGTTAAAAAGAATTCTGAAGATGGGCTGTTTTTGGTCAGTTTTATATCAGTAACTCGTAAGTTAGAATTCTGACTTCTGTTGTGCGTTATGTATCTCTAAACCTTAAATTAGTCTATGCAATGTCCTCAGTAGTTACTCTGGAATTTCTTAGTAAAAAGTTAAATGTTTACAAAATCTGAAGCAGACAGATGAGTTGGGTTACCATGTTGCACGTCCAAAAAAGAGGACAACTGTTGAGGGAACACCCATTGAGGGAACACCCCACTCCCCACCCACAGCCCCCTGGCTTTGGCAGTCCCTCTCACTCCCTACCTGCAGCCCCCCACCATCCCTGCTGCTGCCCCTCACTCCTGACCCACAGTCACCTGTCCTGGGCCATGTTGGTTCCCCTCCCTCCCTCCCCATAGCCTCCTAGCCCTGCCAGTGCCTCTCACTCCCAACCCGCAAGCCCCTACTCTGCTGGAGAGGGCTCCCAGCTGCCTCATCCTGACCAGGCTGGAGCACAGTAGCTCAGATTCATTAGGGTGGTGGTGAAGCAAGTCTGGCTCTGGTGGAGGTGGGAGGAAAAAGGGGAGGCAAGTGGCACCCCCCCACACCCTTGCCTGGGGATCCAGCACCATGCCAGGTAGCCTTGTCATGTCCCCCTGGGCAGTGTCTCCTAGCCAGCCCAGCCCTGCAAGCAAAGGCACTGGCCCCAATGCCAGAGCTTCCTGCCACCCTCAAAGGGCAACCCCCCAACCCATTTCCCTACTGCAAGGCCAGGTGCCTCCCCCCGCCCCCTCTGTCCTGTTGCAGCCCTGGCACTTGGACAGACAGATGCACACACCCACACACTTCATCCCCAAGCCCTGGCCCTCCAAACCCCACTGCCCATAGGCTTACCTGCATGCAGCTGCCAGGGCTGCTCCCACAACCCTGCCTGGCTGCATGCTGGCCACGTGTGTGTGCATGTGCAGACATACATGTGCCCACTGTCTCCAGTTGCTCTTCCCCTGCTCCAACCGGCAAAGCACAGCACAATCCTGGACATTGATTCATATTTCAAACAACTGCGCAGATGGATATTGGAGGGTCCAAAAAGAGGACATATCTGGGGAAAACCTGGATGTATGGTAACCCTACAAATGAGAGAGTTTCTTATTAAGGATTACAGTATCTCTGTGCCATCTAATATGGCTGTGCGAAGCTTCGGTCCCTGATTCAATTCAGCAGAGTTTCAACCTGTTTTGGTGGCCAAATCTCCAAATCTGAATCAAATCAGAGGACCCTTTAATCTCTCTGAATTAAATTGGAACCCTCCAAATTGATTTGGAGAGATTCAAAAAAAGTCAGAGACTTGGACATAGAGACAGCTTTAAATGTTTTTTCTACATACCTCTAAGTAGCAGGGGCTCGTGAGTGTTGTGATACTGGGGTGCATGGAGTGTCCCACAGAAATGTGTGGGGCTCCCCAGTGCACTCAGCAGCAGATCCAGAAATGGACCAGAAGCACTTCCAGTCCACTTCTGGGTCTGCTGGGGAGTGCGCTGGGGAACACCCCCACCATGCGTCCCCGGCTCAGTGACTGGTGGCTCCTGGGTCTTGAGAGTCACCCAGGGTCCCCCTGTGGCCAATCACTGAGCTGAGGGGTGTGGGGGGGGCCCAGCATGCTCCCCAGAAGACCCAAAAGTGGACTGAAATTACTTCCAGTCCAATTCTGAGCACGTGGAGCACCTCCCTTCACCACACACACACACTCCTGTGGGATGCTCTGATTCTCCAAATCAACATCAACTCTTCAGACTCATATTCAGCCAAATTGAATCAGGGACAGTGATCCGAATCAACAAATCAAATCACTGTCCCCGATTCAGGCTGAATCCGAATCTGGATCAAAAAAGGGCTTTACACACCCCTACTATCTAAGGTAGCATGTCTTAGATGAGCCTATCTTAAGTCAGGGTTACATTTTATTTCTCTAATCTATCCAAGCAGAGGTTATTTTCAGGGAAAATCCTTAGTTACTGTAAAGTGGCATAGCTCCTTGACAGCAGTGGAGCCCTACCAACATTGAAAAAATTATCCTGGCACACATCCAGGAGGGCCTTGCGGGGGAATGCATGCTCAGGGGCAACCAACATGGGTTCATCAGT
>NW_017728931.1:44526796-44547843 GCF_001723895.1 Crocodylus porosus | reverse complement strand
CTCCTAGCCTGGGGATTTTTAAAAGGAAGTTAGTTGAGCACCTTGCCGGGGTCATCTGACCCCGGTGCTCTTTCCTGCCAAGGCAGGGGGTCGGACTAGATGATCTACCTAGGTCCCTTCCGACTCTAGCTACTATGAAACTATGAAACATATACCAGCTAGTAATGTTCCCTTCATCTTTTCTGACCCAATATATATTTCCATGTCCCCCATGCTGTTTCTAAAATTCAGCTGAGATCTCAACCTTTTTTTCCATAAAATTAAATAGAATATTCAATTCTCCCAACACACTTACATTTGCCTTATGTACCTACATGTACATATAAAATAGAAAAGTGTCCCATTTATTTACAGGGTTTTTAAAAAATGGTCCCCTATACTAATTCAATATTGCGAGATTTTTAAGGCCAAAGTGTTTGTTTTTTAATTCTTTATGCCTGTGTAAGATGCGCAATTGCTTATCTAAATTGCTGTGTAGAAAACAAAAGGAGGGTCTTTTAAATCTCTATGATATCATCTTTCTAACTTAAGTAAATCCAATAGTTTTATTACTGAAGATAAACAGTTACAAAAATACTGCTGATCAGTTCCACTTCGAATGAGTTAAGAACCTAAATAACAAGACCAGAAATATTGCAAACAAAAAAATAAACACTACTGCAAATTATTTCCACTTTCTCTGTTAACAGATAACCAGAACACATAATAAAGCATCAATTAAAATCTATGCCCTACCTACTATTTATTTTAATAAAACACCATTTCTACACCCTAATTTTTTTTAATGTATCCAACTACTTCATATGATTGCATTTTATGCAGGAGCAGGAAGAGGCATGTATCTTGTGGGTGTTGGATGTGGGTGAGGATAGTGTGGCAAAGAAAAATCAGGGTGGTAGGCCACAGAAAGAATGAAATTCTAATTTGGGATTCCCTGCTACTGTGATGGCTTGTGCTGGTGGTATATGTACTTTGGAAGCTTTTACTGGTTTAAGATAAGACAGGCTTCCTGTCTGAGATACATACACAGCATATTAAGGGGGTTTTTCCTATTAACTCAACCATGTATATTATTATTTATTAGAGCCTCCATTCCTACAGCTTTTTTGGTAACGTCTTCTTGTAACTTTTCAATATCCAGTACAGCTAATTTGAAAGCTAATTTGGACATCTATTTCTATTTAGCAGCTCCAAATTGAACAGTACTGTGAGGCAGCTGTAGACCAGTGGATTGTAATATCTTTCTTTTGCATCCCCATAATTCCTGAATTATTAGTCAGCAGGTCTTCCATACAGAAACTTAACTTTTTCCTACGTATTTCAAGTTTTATGTTTCTTTCCATTAAAGTTTCCAGTCTTTCACAGGCATATTTGGCTTGGTAGAGAAACTCCAGTGACTTATGGAATGAGGAAATTTGAGAGCAAGCTACTGGAAATGTATCGTATTCCTCCTTGTGTAATTTGGGAGCAAGCTACTGATAACCTGTCTAATTTTCTTAATTTAATCAACTGAATTATTGGCAAATATATATTCTGTATAAAAGCTTTACTATTCCTGAAATATACTTGTATTTTATCTTTCCTATATACCTTGTACTTTTATGTTTAAGTTATTCCTGGCTCCTTTTCTAATTGTTTCTGGTGTTGTCTCTTAAATTAACGGGCACTGAGTGAAAACAAGAATCCTACCGAAACCATTTCCAGTAGGACTGTACCTATGTTTTAGAATTCAGCAAGTAAGACAAAATAAATGTTCCTTATTAAAGTCATTATTCTTTCTGCTTACTCTAGAGGCATGTTCTGATCAGCTGGATTATTGTTAATGCTCCATTCTACCTATGTGAAGATGTGTATTGTTAGAATAGCTCATGTGTCATATTAAACATTCTATTGATTCTTTCATTCAATTTGAAATACAAATTCTAATAAGAGCTTTTTCTCTCCATTCAGTTCATTCTCAGACTGAAGATCTGTGACAATCTTGTATCATTTTTGTTGTCTTTGTATGGAGAGAAACTTTCAGAAGATAAAAAAGATCTAGATAGGCCTTGATCCCCCTGCCTAATGCATAAAAGGAGACCTTGTGCATATGTGGAATCTCAACTTCCATGGATTCCACCATCCGTGTAAAGATCTGCTTGCATGGATCAGTTTCATATTTGCAAGTGCAAAGTTTTGTTTGTATTAGTAGAACAACACTTGTGGGACACAGTGTCACAGTGGCACTCTACATGAACCCAAGGATCTGCTTATGCAGCTAGTGCATAGTAAGGACTTCTTCAGTCCTGTTCAAGGAGAACACCTGATGATGATGACTTCAATCTGGCTTATTGGGATTCCTCTGTGGATAAGCATTCCCTTTAGTTATGGGAAGCTGGAAGAGATGGGAAATGTTATATATAGACACTGAGCCAGGAAGAGGGGGAAGAGAACAGCTTTTGTCTTGATTTGTAATACACTTTATGTATTGTTGCATATCATGGGACATTTAGGGTGTATTTAGTCACATGAAAATATGAGAGGTTCAGATACTAATGGAGTAGTGTCCTGCTCCATTAGTATTCATGGAAGAAACTGACCTGCAGTAGATTTCTAAGAAATGGAAGTGGCAGTTTTATTAGAAGCCAAATCTGAGCAGAGAGTCAGGAAAGCATTCTTTCTTGTTTTTTATAAGAGTCATCATTGAACCGAGTTTGGCACATCATTGGGCAGCTCAAATTGACATTTAAAGAAACACCGTATGTGTTGTAATGATGAGCCCTGAAGTAAATAGAAAAAGAAAAAAACAACAACACTAAACTGCATTATTAGGAGTTGCCATAGATATACCAGGCATTTTAGGGGTTCAAGGAAGTAACAGATACTGCTGATCTACTTAGCTCTGCTATAAGGATGCATATGGAAGTCCACTGACTGAACTAAATGAGACAGAACCCAGCTTGAGGTCATTAGCAATTCATGTGCAAGTCAACGATCCAAAGCCCCTCTGACTCTCCAGTTTTTCTTTTCCCCCAAGGTAATACAGAACTGGTCCAAGGATAACCCCAGTGCCTGCCCTTCAGTGAACTGGAAACTGGAAATGCTAATTGCTGTGGCTGCAATTTCCAAACCAGTTGTTGAGGCCAGGAACTGTACTTCAGTTGTTCAGATCTTGCCAATTTTTTTCAATAGTTGCATTCTTCAAGAAGAGACAGAGAATAGCACTAAAGAAACAAGGAGGATGATTTATATTTGTTATGAGTAGATACATGCTCTGTTTACTTATATGACATTCTTTGTCATTCTCAGCTCTGTCTTAATATTATATGCTGCACCATTTTCATTTAATTTGAAGAAACAAATAAGCCTTTCCCTCAGTATGGGGGAACAAAAGATGTAAGGTGCCATAAAAATAAGTTGACTATAAAATGTAATGTAAATCTTTAAAAGTGGGCTTCAGATGAACTAGATGTTCATATACACATCCTTAGAAATACTGCTGAATGCCATCTCTTGGTTTAGTAAACAGAATGCCAGTTTTTCATAATATGCACATTTAAAAATGTAAATGATCAAAACAATATGCTTTCTTCAAAATAAATTATAATAAATTATCACTTCATATAATTATAAGTAACCATGTTAATACTTTCAAAGACAAGGGACCTAATTTTTCCTTCTTTGCAAAATTTGTAATACCATCCTGCTACTACAGCTCTGACTGTTTAAGTTGAAATTTTTTGTTCCAGACACCTTACTTGGGTTTCTAAAACATAAAGGGATTAAAGCCATAAACCTAACTGAACTGTTTCCTATCATCACCAAGAATAAGACTTGTGAGTGGTGGTGGTTTTATTCTAATTTTGCTGACATTTTTCCAATGTAAATTATGTTCTGGATGACCCTGATTTAAAACAGATACAGAGGTCTAACAACAAGAGTCTGTTTCCTGTGCAGCAGCAGTGGCAGGGGCAGCAGCAGGGGTTAGGCCAGCTGTAGCAGCTGGGCCAGCAGTGACAGCAGCTGGCATTCTTATGCCCCTTTTAAGTTGGTATCTTGGGTTAGTGCCCTAGTCACCCACCAAGCACTATGCTACGTTAGAGATGAGCCTGAAATCTATTGAAATAGATAGAAACTTTTAAATAAATCAGACTTGATACCACCACCAACAAGAACCAAACAACCAGGTAACAGGTAGCACATTCTGACTTTAAAAGGTTATTTTTTAATTTTGAAACAGTAAATTTAATCAATAACTTAAGGGATAATGGTAGGTTTTGGTAGTGGTAAAGCCAGCACAGATTATACTAATGAGAAGACATATCATATTGGATAGAAGGAAGAACCTCTGGGTACTTTTTCTAAATTTCTAGCTTTGACAAAGCCCAGGTTAAAAAGCTGAGCATTTTAAAAACAAGCCTCAGCAGCCAAATTGCTGAACTGTTTCAAGTAATACATAGTTTCACTCCAGATGGCCATGACCCATCAGTTTCTTTCTCCTATTGACTTCCATTTGCTTTTGATCATTTCATTGATATCCATAATGAAACATCTGCTGGAGACTGGGAGCTGGGGCACTGGCACTCCCACTTGTGGGATGTGCTTGCTGGTGGGGACTTTGGAGAGCTGCATGAGGGAGCTCCAGGAGGAGGTGAACAGGCTGCATGCTATCAGGGAACACGAGGCAAAGATCGACATGTACTGCCAGGCCCTGCACCCAGAGAAGCATACCATGGGAACCAGGAAGAACAACAGGCTTGAGCAAGATGACCCAACCAACAGCATATGGAAGTTGGTCACTTCAGGCCCAAAGCCACAAGGCGCCTCAGTTGTTCCACCAATAGCCCTGCCCAATAGCTATGCAGCTCTCACAACATTGATGGATGGTGCATCTGTGTCCTCTGCACTGCAAACAAGATGAGAACATCTGCCCCCACCAAGGAAGCAATGAAGAGTGACTGTCATGGGAAAATCTCTCCTGTGGGGCACAGAAGGAACTATTTGTCATCCAGACCCTCTTGCTCGAGATTTCTGCTGCCTTCCATGAACCAGGATCTGCAATGCTATGGAAAGGTTCCCTAAGCTGGTCCACCCTATGGACCACTACCCCATGCTCCTTGTCCATGTGGGCAACAACAATATGGCAAGAAATAGCCCTGGGAGAATCATGGATGACTACAAGACCATGGGGGCAAAGCTCAAGGAGCTAAGAGTACAAGTGGTCTTCTCCTCAGTCCTCCCAGTCAGGGGCTGAGGCTGACAAAGAGAGGTCAACCAAAGACTTCTCAGATGGTGTCACCATGTAGGCTTCGGATTCCTTGACCTTGGTATGCAGTTCAATGGCAGTGGTCTACATGCAAAAGATGGTATTCACCTCACAGGCAGAGGGAGAACGCTCTTTACTAGGAGAGTTGCCAACTTGCTGAGGAGGGCTTTAAACTAGGCATGTTTAGGGGAGAGGGCAGAGGTTCCACCATTATACATGAATACTCTACTGAACGTGACTCCTCTTTCCATAATGACTTGAGAGAGGGCATTGACATAGTGGAGACCCAGGTGAGCACCAATGCCCTAAGATACTCACATAGCAACAAAAAAACTGAAGCAAACAGAAGGGAACTCAGGTGCTTTTGTTGCCCATGCTTCTGCTGTTTCCATAGACAGGAGGTACTGGCTTACCTTGTGGCAGACAAGGAATCTGACTTCACTGGGCTGATGGAGACCTGGTGGGATGAGAGGTACAATTGGTCAGTGGATATTGAGGGCTATAGGCTCCACAGGAAGGATCAAGTTGGGAAGAAGGGAGGAGGGGGGACCCCTCTACATGAAAGGGCAGCACCCCTCCCTGCAAGTCAGGTTTGATAGTAGGGAGAGATCTCTTGAGATCCTCTGGGTCAAGATACAAGGGGGTTCAGGAAAGGGAGACCTGAAGGTGGGAGTCTACTATAGACCTCCCTTCCAAGAAGAGGAGAATGATCAGGCATTCTCCAGGGAATTGACTGAGGCAGCTAGAACTAAAGACCTGATTATCATGGATGACTTCAATTACCCTGACATCTGTTGGGAGGACCATTGGCTGGCTCCAGCAAGTCAGCTAATTAACTGGCAGCTATCAATGACTTGTCACAGGTCATTGAAGGACCTACTAGGGGTAAAGTCACTCTGGACTTGGTGCTTATGAAAGATGACATGGTAGAGACCCTGAAGATTGGAGGCACTCTGGGTGCCAGTGACCACGATCTGATTAGGTTCACCATCTGCCAGAAGGCTAGGATCCTAATTAGAACAGAAGTCCTAGATTTCAGAAGGGCAGACTTTGACAAACTCAGAAGGCTAGTTAGAAAACTCGCCTGTAACCAGCGACTGGACAATTTGGGAGTTCAGGAGCAACGGTGCCTTTTCAAGGGAGCAATTCTCACTGCCCAAAAAGAGGCCATTCCCATGTAATCAAAGAGTAGGAGAGAAGCCAAGAGACCCGCTTCGCTCAACAGGGACATTAGAGAACTTTTGAGAAAGAAAAATGATGCATATAATCAATGGAAAAAAGATTCAGCAACCAGAGAACAGTTCAATTATATAACCACAGTCTGCAGGTATTAAATACAGAAAGCCAAGACAGGCATGGAGAGCAAGCTGGCATCCAAAATAAAGGACAACAAAAAGTCCTTCTACAGGTACATGGGGAGGCAAGAAGAAATCAAGCTTCTCTGTGGGACCCCTACTGAATATGGAGGGACAGCCCACCATTGACCCCCATGAAAAGGCTGAGCTCCTAAATGAATACTTCACAGCAGTATTCCGGAAGGCTAATAGGAGCTGTGCTTCTGTCCAGAGGCCCAGAGAACACAAGGAAGCCTACAGATAACATGAAATCAGTCCCGAACATGTGAGGGCCCTCTTAGAACAATTGGATGTTTTCAAGTCCACTGGGACAGATAACCTGGTTCCAAGAGTCCTGAAAGAACTGGCTGAACTCATAGCAGGGTCCTTGATGAAGATATTCCAAAAGTTGTAGAACTCCAGGATGATCCTGGGTGACTGGAAGAGGGCCAGCGTGATGCCCATCTTTAAGAAAGGGAGGAGGCTGCAAACTACAGAGTGGTCAGTTTGACTTCAATCCTTGGAAAAACTTCTGAAAATATTGTTAAAGAGGTCATCAATCACAAGCTTGTAAGTGACAGGATATTAAGAAATAACCAGCATGGCTTTGTGGAGGGTAGATCATGCCTGACAAACCTGGTGTCCTTTTATGACCAGGTACCTAACGAGCTAGACAAGGTTCATGAGGTAGACATCATTTACTTAGATTTCAGTAAGGCCTTTGATTCTGTCTCCCATGAAATTCTCTCAGACTGGCGGATACTGGCCTGGAGCAGCCTATGGTGAGGTGGATAGATAACTGGCTTAGAGGCCTGTACCAGAGAGTTGTAATTGATGAGGTGGCCTCATCCTGAAGGACTGCCATCAGTGGTGTCTCACAGGGATCGCTGCTTGGACCCGTGCATGGCATCTGAATGGGATCTGGGGGTCACAATTGACCAGAAGATGAACCAACAGTGAAAGGACGTCACCAGCAGGGCAAAAGCATCAGCCAATGTGTTGCCAACAGATCCAAAGAAGTGCTTCTCCCTCTCTACTCAGAAGTGATGAGGGTGCAACTGGAGTACTGTGCCCAGTTTTGGGTACTGCACTTCAAGAAGGATGCAGATAAACTTGAGAGGGTGCAGAAAAGGACCACTTACATGACTAGGAGCCTGAAGGATAGGCCCTATGAGGAGAGACTCCAGAAGCTGGGCTTGTTCAGTTTGGGTAGAAGGAGGCTGTGAGGTGGCTTGATAGTCACCTACAAATATGGCAGGGGGGAACACCGGGATCTGGGGGAACAACTCTTCAGGAAGCTATCCTTTGGGAGGAAGAGGACCAATGGGCACAAACTAATGGAGGGAAGATTTAGGCTGGACATAAGGAAGAACTATTTCACCATAAAAATAACTAGAACCTAGAACACACTTCCAGCAGTCACCTTCCTTGGAGGTGTTCAAGAGGAGGCTGGATAAGCACCTTGTTAAACTAGTTTGAGCTCTTTAACCTCCTGCCTATGGCAAGGGACCAGACTCAGTGATCTTACAGGTCCCTTCAGGTTCATTGACTCTATGAGTCTATGGGCGCATCCACATATGCAAGTATGTGTGCTTGCAGCAGCTCAAATAGAAGTGGTGAAAATTTGAGCCAGGGCTTTTTGCCTCAGCACACATGCTCAGACATGCACTTTGTTTTAAAGCAAATTGTGTCACTTGGGGCAAAATAACCCTGACTGGCTCCTCCCAGATCTGCAGCCAGGGGGAGCAAGAGCCCAGGGCCAGCATCTCTGCTGTCCCCAGCAATATTAAAAGCTGCCCTGTCCTGGCCCCATCAGTACAAAAAGATGCCCTGACAAGTAGTTCAGGGTTACTTGCTCTCAGGAGTTTCTGGGGCCCAGTCAATTGGTAACTGGGGACACTAACCCTTGTGCCAGCTGGACTGCTGAAGCAGCCCTGAGAGTTCCCTACACCCTCTACCCACTGCAGCCATCTGGCAGAAGGGGATGCTGCCTGACTGTGACCTGCTGTACACCTGCCAGACCTGGATGGGGACTGCACAGCCAGTGGAGGCATCTGCCCCTCTGGGCCAGCTGCCAGTGGGCTATGGCTGCAGGGTTGGCCTTTGTGCAGCACTACTGCCATGCATGCCCCTGCCTGGCCATCTGGGCAGCTCTCATCTGGAAGATGTTCCCAGTGTGGTGGCCTACTTTAAACTGTCAAAGCATTTCCTCCTGGCCCCAACTGGCCAGGAGGTCAGCCACCTTCAGCTGGGTCCAAGGTGCCAGATCTGAACAGGTAGGGTCCTGCCACTGGCCTTCCTAGCACAAATTCTGGTGTTCCCTATTTGAAAACTGAAAAATCCCTGATAAAAAAACCTCAGTCACTCTGTAAAATACCCCCAAATCCATGTTCCTCCACGACTAAAACAAAAGACCACTATGTATATATATAGAGAGAGACAGAGAGACAGCGCTCAGTTGGGCAATGTTTTATTGATATACCTACAGTGTTAAAGCAGTTTGGATGCGTAACAGTGTCTCTATCATCATAATAAAGTGAATTCTAAATACCTATATGTTTTGCAGCCCCCCATCAGGGGTAACAGCCTCCCCAACAGAGGCCAAATGGCCCCCACAGGGGCTACTTCCCCTGCAGGGCCCACATGCCCAGCCCCCCGATAAGCCCCTTCAAAGGGGTTTGAGAAGCTGGAAGAGACATGTGCAGGCTCATCTGGATGCAACCTATGACTTTATATTGTAATGAATTTACTTTGTGCTTCAAAGGTACCATGGATCATCTTTGTACTTGGTTTTGCTGGTCTGGGTTTTGTGGATTAGCACCCAGAGAAACTTACAGAGATACAGAGGTGATTAAGTTCTATTGAAATCAGTGATAGAGAGGTTCCTAGGCATTTTGGAAATGCCCATTATCCATCTTCCAGCATTGGATACCTAAATACATTTGAAAATCTGTCCCTGGAATCTCTTCTGAAAGTAGGAAATACATTTCTTGGGTGTTTGAAAATTCCAGAGATACATAAAACAACTCTAAAATTTTAAAAAATGACATACTGACATGGCTGTCTGTGGTGTGAATTATTCTAATATACTCAGCATGAAGTCTTCTTAATTCTAGCAAGTGTGTGTGAGGCATCAAATGAAATCTAATAATTTCCAGAGTGAGCTAAAAATAATGAAGGCTGAATTTGAATAAATATTCTGTCAGGTGGCATTCTGAAACAGACAGTAGTTAATCAGAACTTCAAATGTTACCTTTCCACTAAACAAGAGCACTGTTTGCAAGATGCCAAAACCCAAAAGTAGGCCAGAAAAAATACAGAATAAAGGTTCAACATGAAGAAAGTAAAATTAATAGTAAAAGCATAGAGGGGGAGACAGAAGGGTCAATGGTAGTCTTTCTGCAGCATTTGGAACGAGGTACACTAGTTATACTTTATGTGCTTTAAGCATGCAGAATGCTTTACAGCTGTAACAGAACAGATGTTCACAGCACATAAAGCATTTTAAAATGGCAGCTCCAGCTCCAAGTTAACCCTGGATGGATTGGTACTAACTTAAAGGGCTTTCTCTTAGAGTGCTTTATTGAACATCTGTGCCAGATCCCATCAAGGGTTAACTTAGAAGGGGGAAGAGAAGTTTCTGTCCCAGTCCCCATACTATGGCACACCACAGCCCAGCCAAGGGTGTTGTGGGGAAAGGAGTCCAGGCTCTCCCTCTGCAGCTACTGGAAAAGCAGCCCCCATTCCCTGCCAGCTAGTAAGGGAAAAGAGCCCCCTTACTATAAGGGCCTGCCCACAGCTTGCTGGCTTGAGGCTCGGGGGTGGGGCTGGGACAGGCTGGGGCTGGGCAGCAGTGGGGCTCCATTCACCCATGCCCTCTGCCTGAGAGACCTGACAACTGCAGCCAGAAGCTGCAGAGGATGGTTTCTCTGGCTTTTCACTGCACTGGGACCTGCAAGGGAGCTCCCCCCTGATGTGAGCCTCCCACAACAGCTTGCTGGCTTGGAGGGTCAGGGGAGTCAATCCTGGTTCATGTGGTATGGGGACTCCCTTCCCCACCCCTGCCTCAGTTCAGAGCACAGCAAAAAGCAGGGCTGGGCAGCTCTGCTGCAGCAGCTGGCTGCCACTGTCAAGATGCTAGGGTGGGGGAAAGGGAAGCTCCTCGCCATTGAGACCTTCCCACAGCTTGCCAGCTGGGGTCTTTGTAAGGGGCCGGGCCAGGTCCCCATGGTAGAGAGGGCTCCCTTGCTCCCTGCCCAAGCCTCTTGAAAGCAACATCCAGCAACTGCAGGAGGGGAAGCCTGGCCTAGCATTTCCTGGCACCAGGAACTGGGACCAGGGGGAGGGAGTCCCCTCTGCTGTAGGGACCAACTGCAGCTAGTAAGCTGTGGGGTGTTACTCATGACAAGTGGCTCTCTTTCCCCAGCCACAGCCAGCAGTGGCAGCATGAGTTCCCTGTGCTGCTTTTTTACTGCACTGGGAACTCTGGCAGGGCTTAGAAAATGCTCCCCTTCCATGAGGAGGCCTTGCCCAACCCCCAGCAAGACCCAAGCCAGGAAGCTAGGGGAGCCTACCCAATAGGGGGACTCCTTTTCCACCCACCTCCACCAGAATTACCAGTGCAGTGAAGAGTGGCACAGGGAACTTGCACTGCAAGCTGCACCTAGGAGAAATGAGCCTCTCTGCTAGGCAGGTCCCTCCCAGCTTCCAGGCTCAGGTCTTGCTGGGTGCCAGGCCAGCTCCCCTATGGCAAGGGGCTTCCTGTCCCCCAGCTGCAGCCAGAAGCAGCAGCCCGAGTTCCCTGCACCACTTTTCACCATGCTGAGAACTCCGGTGGGGGGAGGGGGCAGGAAAAATCCCCCCCTGTGGTGCAGGCCTGGGCCTTCTCTCAGCAAAACCCAAGCCAAAAGCTACCTGGCAGGGGGGATCCTTTCCCACAATCCCCCCCTACCCCCAGCAAGAGTTCTAGTTGTGGCAAAAAGTGGCACAAGGAATTCACACTGCCACTGCTGGCTGCAGCTGGAGGAAGAGAGTGACATCCCCCCAGTCAGGGCCCCCCCCCCCCCCCCCCAGCCTGCTGGCTGGAGTCGGGGGGCAGGGACAGGTCTGAGCCAGGTCTGCATGGGATGCAGGGCTCCCTTCCTCCCCTCCCCCCCAGCCACTGCTGACACACTCCAGCAGTTAGGGCCGCTGCAACAGCTTCCTGGGACGCATGTGGGAACATCCTCCATATGCTGACCTTGGCCAGTACAGGCAGGGACTGAGTCCTCCCCCACCACAGAGCATGTGTCTGGTTGGAATTTGCTCTAACTTATAGCACTTTAAGTAAAGCGTGATAGAGTGCTTTCTGCCACAGGCTTTTTAACTTTTGTACTGAGCCTGGGTGATTACTAAACAGAGTAAAAAAAGAAAGCTCAGGTTTGGGCCTTGATGCTCCTGGGGGGTGGCTGGCCTGCTGTTGGGAGCATAAGGTCAGAGAATTAAAATGTAAATGAGCAGCAGGTTTAGGCTAAAAGCGGGGCCTGATAGTTGCCCTAGGAAGCAGTAAAGACAGACTTAGTGGCTGAAATTCTCTCTCTTTTGTAATGGACAAAGTCTGGATGCAGCAGTGATTCTCAAACTTTTTTGGACTGTAGTCCCCATTTTAAGCTTGTTTTACTGTTATGTACCCCTATGATGACTAGTTATAAAAAAGTTATATTCCATGTCATTTTAATGACAGGGTAACTTCTTTAAGTGCCTAAGGTATTTAGAAGAAAAAAAAATGAAGGACAACCCTTTAATTTCCTCTATTTCTATTTCCCCTTTGCTTTCTTCTTCTTTCCCATTCCTGCATTACACATACCCTCCAGAAGGTCACCACATACCTCCAGGGACCCAGCTAGAGAAATACTGGGTTAGCATATCATAATGGCCCCTCTGGATTTAAAAATCTATGAAGGTGTTGACCTTACTTTTCCTCCCTTATGTAGCCTTGGGCAAATTATATTCTGCATTCTGATATAGTCTGTACTTACATGATCACAATCAATTTTTATAGGATCCTGATGTAATTTAGTGCACAGGATGGATGGTGCTCAGGGAAAGGCACAGCTGTTCAATATTTATTTTGACCTCATAGTTCAATATTTGGCCCTATGCCTTATCAAATGCACACTAGCCAGAAAGTGCAGTGAATAAAGAATTACTAATTTCCTTACCACCTCTTTTCCACTACTCATCACTAAAATATCTGATTGTAGTACAAAGATTAATAGACTTCACCTTACAACTCTCTTGTATTTATCCCTATTTGATACAACTGAGAGAGAGAAAAAAGTGCAAATTGTTTCCTAAATTTAGGTGCCTTAGTAACTGGATGTCCACCTAGATTTTGCGCAATATTTAGCAATTGTAATAGCACTTTAAGTTTAAAGCATTGTACACACATTAGCCAATTACTTCTCCTAATCCTTTGGGATATAGGTAAATAGTATTATCCCCAGTATACAAACAGAAAAATGGAGGTAGAAGGGCAAAACGAAATTCCATAATATGCAGCTGCAACTGTCCCTCCCACTCCTTCAAAGCAGTCTAGCAGGGTTTGAATTTTGATACTGCAGCTTAGCTCTCTACCACTTGTGGTAAAAGACAATTCACCACCACACTGGGCAGAAGAGTTATACTGTGTGAACCAGTTGATAAAGAAACATATGACACACTCAAACTTTTAACAGGCAAAATATGAACAGCTGGACAGTTCCAGCAACAATTTAAAAAAATCTTCTTATCTAGGAATAGCCTTGTGCCCTAGTCTTGCTGCATAGGCTGAAGTCTCCAAAAGGGAGAAAAAAGAAATCCAGAAAAGCTTCGCAATAGGGAAAGATATACAGTCCTGACACAGGGTCACTAATACCCCTCCTACATGTACACACACTTCTGTCAAGTGTATTATAGTGAAGCCACACTTAATAGGTGAAATATGTCTTTTTGTGGTGGTCCAATGTAAAGCTGCCCCTACCATGGAGCCATCAGAATATTTTCTTGTACAGTAGGGAACAAGTGCAGTAACTGGGTAACATGGAAATTATTCTAATTTACCACTGAAATTCTTAGTTACTACAGCAATTCCAGTTAACATTAATGTCCTTCATCCTTACATTTTTAAGGCAGAGACAGGCACCACATTTCTTCTAGGTGTGAAAAGCTTTTCTCCTGGCACAAAAAAGCATACAGCCATTCAAGGGGTTTCTTGCAGAATAGAACTAGTGCTTCCATAGGAAAGTTAGATCACTTCCAGACAGGAAGAGCTCTCTCCTCTTGCACTGATTTGAATGCTATATGTTTTTCTTGGGAGGTAAAGATCTCCCACATCTCACAGCGGGCTGTAGGAGAGGGAGGAAGGGAGAACACTGCCCCCCCTACAGCCCACCTAGGGGTGAGGTGTCAAGGAACCCTGTGGGGCCCCTGCTGTCAGTGCCAATGCTGCCAGTCACTGAACAGACTTGGGCCACATAAGATTTGTATTCAGTGTAAACCAACTTGGTCCAAAAACATGATGAAATCAAATCCTTCCATAAGATTTCTCATAATATCTGGTTTTAGCTGAAGTGATCAAACATTTTTTTTAATGAAAACCTTATTTTTCTCTTTTTAAAACGAACACAGTAGCTACTGACAGACAATGCTGACATACCCTATTTTTTGTCCAAACAAGTACAGAGCCCTTGGCTGTTGTGTAAGTATCCCTCACAACAAGGTGTGAATGGGCTTCAGCTTTCAGCTGGACTGACCACCCCCAGACCTTTAGCAGGGAAAGTATAACTCAGACTCCATTAATCATTGGGCAGTCTGCTGAAACAACCAGCAAGAGTGCCAATTAGCGCCTGCGGTCTTGTGATGTAAATGCTTACCCACCAAGAACTATAGCTGAAACCACTATTTCATTTCACAATAGCTTTCAGATAATAATGCCTTTTGATTACCAAGCCCGGCTGGAATTAAACCAGGAAACTACAAACAAATAGCCTTTTCTATGTGTCAGTGTGCTATGGGAGGGTGCTTTCTTCTTTTGTGGCTTTTATTCCTTCCCCATTGTGTGTAACTCTAGTAAACCAATGTCTCCTTTGAAGACTTTGAGCGGACAACTTGAGCTTTATGCCATGAGTCCATCTTAACTGGTTTTGACAGGGCTTTTCAGACAGACAGAGAAACTGATAGCTGCTTGTTTCTATGTTTTCAAAACAGGTTGATTATATGTTGAGTAAAAGTTTCATTTTATTGCTTGCTTATAACCTCAAAAGATGGAGAGCTATCCAGGAAAACTCAGATTTAATTGTATATCAGTGGAAGACTGTTTCCTTGCTGAAAGGCCTGTAATCACAAAGAAACTAGAATAAATAGACTGTTTGTGCCTGAAACTGACAAAAGTCTGGAATTTTAAAGTCCATCTCATGCCATCTCACATGTCTGAGCCAAGGGCACAATATCAAGTCTTTACTTTGAATTGCCTCCCTTTTTTCAGTCTACATGACATCCTTTATACTATTTTAAAGGCTCAGCCATAATGCTTTTTAAAGTACTGCCCTGCATTCAATTTTGGATGCATTTAAACTACAGTAATTGAGCTGACGGCTGTTCAGCCTTCATGCAGCTAGTGAGAGAGCGATCCAATGACCCCAAGTTCACTGAGATTTCTGGAAAAACAACAACAAGAGCTTGGAAGGCCAATGCCTCAACACACAAAGAAATATATTGAATACTTTTAAAGATATAAAATTCTTAGAACTGTTGGACAGGCTTCCGCATGTGAACTCTCACATCCAAGCTGCATTGCTAAAGAGCATGACTCCAATCAGAAGGCTGACATCATCTTGTTGCACAATGCATAACCATAGCAATGCCACTTTTAAAAATGTGTTATACATGCATTCAGCAACTATGGATCTCCACACTGTCAACTGCTAAACAAAAGATAGTTCAAAACATTTCTTTTGAAATATGAGCTCTCTATATTTTCAGAGAAAAAGAGTTTAGGGGTTGCCAGAAAGCTAACAATGAAAATTGGAATATTTTATTTATTCAAAATAGATGCATCAGGATCAGGCTCCCCCACCACTTTGAGTTGATGGTAGAGGTTTTTATGAATAACTTCTTCTGATAAAGACTTTTCATCCACATTTGCATCAAAATAAAATCAAATCCTTACCAAAATATATGCAGCAATAACCAGCATGGTGGTGCTACACTACTAGCTGAATGAACTGTGCCTAGGACAAATTAATCTGGGGACTGACTGAAGTGACTGAAAGACAGTATACAAGAATTCTAGGTACTGGGAGATTGATACAGATGGGTTCCTCCATTGTACTCCAAATTCAAGCATCCTTGCAATGGATTCTGTGCTAGTACAGAAAACTCATCCATAATATTGCATTTATAAAAGGAAAGGACTAACCATTGCAGGGGTCAAATTTGCTAAGAAACAATTAAGACTAATTCAGTTCCTGCTATGCAGTCCAGGATTCCACAAATTGGAGCTCTGAATAGGTAGGAAATGACATAGCCTGAAGTGTCTCCATTTCGTCTTCTGTGATTCAGAGGGCTCAGAAAATGACCCAGCAGATAAAGCACAGAGCAGTAGGAAAAGCTAAATTTATTCCTGGATTGGACACTAATTTGCAGTGTGGTTAACATGGCCATGGGCAAGTTATTTTACCTATATTTGTCTTTGTTTCTCCACGTGTAAAGTGCAGACAGTTATAGTTATCCACCTTTTCCATGTTTTTGAAAACCATGCATCGAAAGGGCTGCGTAAGTGCAGAGGATTATTTCTATTATTAGGTGTAATTGAATTTTTTTTTTTTAAAACACAACATGCCTGAATTGTTCTGTTTTTACCCTGTCCTTTCCTTTGTTTTTCTTCAGACATAGGTTCTTTTATCTATTTTTCTTTAGAAATCCATTCATAAGTAATTACATTGTTGAAAAAGGGTAACAAATTAGCCAACATCAACATTATCAAACATTATAGGTTAAAGTTAGTTATACAGGCTGAATGAGAATTAGCTACTGCATTCAAACAAGCCATTATTGTATATTATGTGTTTGTACAGGGTACCCTCAAGCACTTCACCATTATATAAAATGTTGTGGGACTTAACAGTGGGGCACATCCACAGAAACACTGCCTATATAAAGTGCCTGGGATTGGTTTGATAAATTATGACAGGATTTCTACTGGTTTTAAAAGCAGAAATTTGGTCCTAGTTTTGCTCCCATGGAAATCAACAACAAATCTTTGGTGTGTTGAAACACCTCACTTTAATGTTGACTTCAAGGAGATTTTGCCCTTAGTGGATTAAAATGCATTGAGAATTTAGAGGTCCATTACAGCTAAAACTAAGTTGAGTTTGGTTTGTACTTTCTCTACAGTTACTTTCTACACCTTGGCTACAGGCAGACATTACACACCAACCAGTTTAAGTGATCAGAAACTGGTTTAAACCTGTGACAGAACAGACGTTCAGTGCAGATAATCCAGTTTTAAAATGGCTGAAACCAGTTTGAGATCAACCTGGTTGAATGTAGTATTAGACTTAACTGATTTGGGTCAAACCGGTTTATGCAATGTCTATCCCAGACCCTTTCCTAGTTTAAGTTAAACCAGAGTCCCCCAGCATTCCAGATGCTTTGCTAAATGTGGCTCTGCTCTCTGCTCCAGCCCAGCAAGGCTGGCCCCTTCCCTGGATACAGCTCTGGCAGAGACTGCAGGTACAGCAGCATCTGCTTGGCTTACTCCTCCCCCTCCCCCTCACCACTCCCTGCTGAAGCAGGGATTTCCCCCCTCCCTTCTAGCTTACTCAGACACCTCTCAACATTACCTAGCATACCACATGCTGGCTACAGTCCATGCTATGGGAGACAGGACAAAGGCAGACATAAGACAGTGTCATCTTAGGGCTCTTTGTAGCTAATCAACAGGTAGCTGTTTAAGAGCTTGAACTAATGAGAGCTACTTTTGTTTTGCTGATGGGCTGATAAAGACTGTGTAACTCCCTGCTGTATAAGTAACTGCTGTGTAACTCCATGCTGACTCCTTCGCTAGTCAGAGAAGCAGCGACCGGGGGCGGGGGGGAGGAAGGACCCCTCCCTAATCAGACCATCCTGCTGGGGCCTGGCCATGCCCCCCTCAGCTCAGCACTATGACAGGAAAGGGAGAGAAGGGCTGCTCTAGGCCCTCCCACTGCCCCAGCTTCTAGCTTAAGCGACTGCAGGTACGTGCCTGCATTTCTGGAATGAAAAAGGAATGTCTATACACCTCCAAATCAGTTCAAGTTTTGTGGGTTAGACTAACCTACAACGATTGAATCAATTGAGGCTTCTTGAATGCCTGTCCCTAGCATTTGAGAGTAGCTTGGTCTCTACATGGGGCCAAATTTGAATATCACTAGGAAGCTCTACTACTGCAGAATGCAGAAGCTTTTTTGAACAGTTCTCATAGGGCAGCATATTACAATCTATTTAGCCCCAGATGCAAATAAAAACATCAGTTTTGACCTATAAATCCCACTACATAGAAGCCATCTTTCTCCCTTGCTTGGTACCCCAGCAGTAGTGGCCAGCTGAGAAGTCTGAGCTAACAAGCTGCTAGATTAAACATGGGGAAACTAGTGTTCAGGAATGCCTCTGTACCAACTGATATGGCTCCCATTCAGGCTACTGAGCTTGCTATATCCTTTGTAAAAATAAGTAGCGCTATGCTATTTATATCAGGCATCAAATGCAAGAGAAACTCCTCTGGCAACAGCCTTCATAAAATGTGCTAGCCTTTTGTGTCAATGGGCTGGATCCCCACTTTGGGATTAGGCCAGACCATGGGAGCCTCCGTGATTTTTGTCATCCCTTAAAGGAAGTGAAAACCTGCCTCTCCTCCTTTTTGCCCCACCTCCCCTGCCTGCCATTACTGCTTTCCCCAAGCTGAAGGAAGCATTAGAGCTGTTCCTGTCTGCCAGAACCAAGCTGCATGTGGGCTGGGCTCAGCTGGGTACAAGGAAAACAACAGCTGGGATGGGTGGGGATGAGCAGGTTGGGGGTTGGATCCTATTCCCTGTGCCTGCTCCCAAGAGAAGAGGCATGAAGGGGGAAACTACTCTTCTGCCCTGCTATTGCCACTATCCCTGTCCCCAAATGAACCCAGCCCTAGTGCAGCCTGGCTGGGGCAGAGAGGGACAGCTCTGGTGCTTCTTCCACCCCATTACAGCAGGAAAGCAACAGGGACAGGTCTGGGTAGAGAGAAAGCCCATAGGTAGTAAGTGCTCTCCTCAACTCACTTCTACTTTTACACCTGCTACCAGACACATACTGGAATGTGTTTGGCCTAAAGGTAGATAAGAATGTTACAATAAAGCTGTTATCCTGATCTGACCATCTCTTCAGGGCCTTCCTACTTAGGAGAGAAGAATCAAATCACGTAGTGGTTAAAATTCTGGCAACTGGTTTGCTGTTCATTGTCATGCCTCCAATATGAGACAGGATGGTCAGCACCAAAAAGAAAATCAGTGCTGCTAATTCTGGCATGAGTAGAAGGTGCTGTTCCTGAACCCAAAAACTCCACAGGGGAACAAACCTCTGTAACCTGCTCTTCCCTCGATGCCTCGTGAAGCGGCTATCATCAAATAGATCACTGCAGCTGCTAGTTCCTAGAAGCAAGTACAGGGTAGAACATTCAAGACCTTGAGCCATCAAATGTTCTAACAAGAAAGGGCCAGCATAAATCTTCCCAATTAAAGAGTGTGATGTTCTTGGGCAGGCTTTTCCACAATAAACAGAACTCTCTGATGGGAAACAATTTCTCCTGTGTACCTCCCCCCCCACCACTCCCCTATCATGTCTTACATACCCCCAGGGATACACATACCACAGTTTGGTAACCTCTAGATAAGACAAACATTTTACCCTTTTTCATCTAGATGAAACACAGCATCTGTACTTTTCCAAATAAGGGGTAAAGTCCAGGAAAAAAGCTTCTTCTCATTCTCCAGGGCATTCTGCCAATGTCATAAACTCAAAGGCTAAGACAGATGTTCAGAAAGCCCCTGATAGAAGTGTTCTATCATGTTTTACTTAAAATGCTATAAGTTAAAGCACAAGTGAACTGAACGGATATTCACTGTTTAGTGGAGGGAACTTGGAGCCTATCCACACTGGCCTCTAGGAGTGCTCCCTCATGCCTCTCTGGAAGCTGCCCGAGTGGCCTCTTCCCCCCCACCCTGCAGCTGGTGACCATCATCAGCAGCTGGGGAGGAAGAGATCCCAGACCTCTTTGCCAAACAGAAGCTTGTTGCTGCTTGGGGCTGCTGCAGTTGCAGGGAGAAGGGGGAAAACTAGGGTTACCATACATCCAGGTCTCCTGGACATGTCCTCTTTTTGAGTCCTCCCATCTCTGTCCGGGAAGTTTTCTGAAATCTCAACCAATGTCCAGGATTTTGCTCTGCTCTGCTCTGCTCTGTGCTGCTTGTGGGAGCAGGAGTAGGGCAACTGGAAGCAGGGGAACCATGTGCAAGTATGCATGCACACGCATGTGGCTGGCATGCAGCCAGGCACAGTGGTGGAAGCGGCAACTACATGCAATAGTCTATGGAGAGCAGGAGGTGGAGAGCCAGGGCTTGGGGACTGTCTGGAGTATGTGTGTGCATGCATCTGTGCATATGGCAGGGTATGTGGAAGGGATGGGGTGTGTGAGGGGGGTGGGTGCCTCCTGGCACTGAGGGAAGGTGTCTGGGTGCTGGGGCTGCAGCAGGGCAGGGGGTGGGAAGAGACACCTTCCCCTCCAGCAGCAGAAGAGGATGAAGGGGCCTTTTGGGGGCAGCAGGGAGCTCCATGGCCAGGGGGGCCAGTGCCTGTGCTCACAGGGGCTGGGAGGCCCAGGAGACACTGCCAGGGGATGGGGGGTGGGGGGCATGGCCAGGCTGCCTGGCATAGTGGTAGAAGCACAGCCCACATCCTTTCCTCTTCCCTCCTACCCATTCTGGGGCTGGATTCACTCCACTACCACCTGCACAAATTAGAGTTGCTGCACTCTGGGGAATGGGGGACCTCAGGTTAGGAGATGGTCACCAGCATAGGCCAGGTGGGGTGAGGGACTGTGGGTCAGGAGTGAGGGACACTGGCAGGGCCAGGGGTCTGTGGGTCAGGAGTGAAAGGCAGCAGCAGGGATGGAAGGCTGCAGCTTAGGAGTAGGGGGCAGTGGCAGAGCCAGGGGGCTGTGGGTTGGGAGTGAGGAGTCCCTCCAACAGGTGTCCTTTTTTTTGGAACTGGAAGTATGGTAACCGCAGAGAAGACACCAGACCTAACTGGGGCTTTTTTCACTGTTGGAACTGGCTGAGACTGCATGCTCCAGGACCATGGTTGTCATGGGTGACTTCAATTACCCAGACATCTCGTGGGAAGATCACTCAGCAAAATCTGAGCAGTTGCAAACCTTCCTC
>NW_017728931.1:44518056-44525751 GCF_001723895.1 Crocodylus porosus | reverse complement strand
GATCTTTGAAAACTCCAGGTGCTCTGGTGTAGTGCCTGAAGACTGGAAGAAGGCCAATGTGGTGCCGATCTTCAAGAAAGGGAGGAAAGTGGATCCGGCTAACTATAGGCCCATTAGCCTGACTTCTATCCTGGGGAAGATCTTAGAAAAAGTTTATTAAAGAGGCCATCCTTAATGGACTGGCTGATGCCAACATCCTGAGGGATAGTCAGCACGGATTTGTTGCAGGTAGGTCTTGCTTGACCAATCTCATTTCTTTCTATCACCTGGACAAGGGAGAAGAGATGGATATCATATATCTTGACTTCAAAATAAGCCTTCAATCTGGTATCCCATGATCACCTCTTGGCGAAACTGGCCAATTCTGGCCTTGGGTCCACCACGATCCACTGGCTGGAAAATTGGCTCCGTGGTTGGACACAGAGGGTAGTAATAGATGGAAGTCACTCATCACGGTGTCCTGTGACCAGTGGGGTCCCTCAAGGCTCTGTCCTGGGACCCATATTGTTCAACATCTTCATTAATGATGTGGACATTGGAGTCAGAAGCGGACTGGCCGAGTTTGCTGATGACACCAAACTTTGGGGCAAAGTATCCAAACCAGAAGACAGGCGGGTGATCCAGGCTGACCTGAACAGGCTCAGCAAATGGGCGGACAAGAACCTGATGGTGTTTAACACCGAAAAATGCAAGGTTCTCCACCTTGGGAAGAAAAACGTGCAGCACCAGGCACGGCAGTGCTACGCTGGCTAGCACTAAGGAAGAAAGAGACTTGGGGGTCACCACTGACCACAAGATGAACATGAGCCTGCAATGCGATGCTGTGGCTACTAAACCGACCAAAATGCTGGCTTGCATCCATGGATGCTTCTCAAGCAAATCCTGGGACGTCATTCTCCCCATGTACTCGGCCTTGGTGAGGCCGCAGCTGGAGAACTGCGTCCAGTTTTGGGCTCCACAATTCAAACAGGATGTGAAGAAGCTTGAGAGAGTCCAGCGAAGAGCCACATGCATGATCAGAGGTCAGGAAAACAGACTTTATGATGACAAGCTGAGAGCTATGGGGCTCTTTAGCTTGGAAAAACACAAGCTCAGGGGTAATCTGATGGCCACCTATAAATTTATCAGGGGCGACCACCAGTATCCGGGGGAACGTTTGTTCACCAGAGCACCCCAAGGGGTGACAAGGTCGACCAGTCATAAACTACTACAAGACGTAGGTTTCAGGCTGGACATAAGGAAGAATTTCTTTACTGTCCGAGCCACCAAGGTCTGGAACAGCCTGCCATCGGAGGTGGTTCAAGCACGTACATGAGCAAATTGGATGCTCATCTGGCTGGGATCCTATGACCCCAGCTGACTTCCTTTCCTTTGGGCAGGGGGCTGGATTTTATGATCTTCTGAGGTCCCTTCCAGCTGTAATGTCTATGAAATCTATGAAATCTCCAGCCTCTCTCCCACTCTTCCTGCTTCAGTTCCCATCCCCTCATCCCCAAGTCCCTAACCTCCCATTCCTTCCAGGCTTCTTTTTCTCTTCCCCCTTCTAACCACCTGTCCTTGTCCCCCCATCCTACATCTCTTTTCTTTTCCTCTGCATACAAGGAAAACACCACCTTTGGCTAGTATGTTCCTAGTTTAAATAATACAGGTACTAGAGCTTCTCAACAATATAAAGATTTAATTTAACAGCTTTAATTTAACAGATTTAATTTAATGTAACTGTTGCTTATTTTCTAATCTTATTCTCAGAAATGGCCCTACTGTTTTAGCTTAAATTCCTCCCAAACGAGTCCACCAAAGGTATACACCCAACACAATGTCATCTGAAAGAGCTGCAGTTTGGCTGTTACAGAAAAACAAAAGGTGATACTCATACTGGAAAACATTAGGTAGGAAAGTCAGGTATAAGCATCACTACATGCTCCATTTATAACACTTGTAGCAATGCACTCAGTAATTCTTCTCTGCTCAATGTTAATCATTATATGATGATCACACTAGCCTGTGCTCTGCCAATATGCTGTATTACTTTACCAGGACATGGGCATCTAAACCCAAAGGTAAAAGCTGAGGTTTGGAACAAGAAGCACAAGCCAGGGAGTAACCCAGGATGAGGAACAGGGGAGGTAGCATTAGCACAAACTTATTGAAAAGGCTATATAATCCACTACTTAAGTAGGGGTTCCTGTTCTCCCCTTGGCCAATCAGGCTTCTTGATATAGCCCAGCTAGCCAATCAGGCAAGGTGGGGCTGTCTGTTTCAGTTCCTGGTAGGTTGATAATAGTCTTACTAGGATTTGTAGTTCATTTTTGCAGAATTGTTTTGTTGATTAACAAAAGCTTGCATGGACCATATGTACAATGAGAAAATATAAATTGTCCCTTGGGGACAGAGCAGGCACTCTGTAGTACCCACCCTGAGCTCGGCCAGGTGCCAGACAGCCCACCCTTCCTCCAGACAGGGCTGTATGCATCTAAGCAAGAGGCCAGAAGCAACCATTACTGCATTGCCTATGCAAAACTGTGAAGAAGTTAGCAGTTTCTGGAGGAAACAAGTCAAAACAAATCTCAGTAAGATATGGGAGGTGGCATAAGCTCATCTCATTCCTTCTATGTAAAAAGAAAGAGTATGAGTCCAAGCACAGCTATTACATCTTCAGCCAGCGCAGAGTTGAATATAAAAGTTTTACCATGTGAAATGATAAATTAGGAATGTTTGCTCTATTAGGAGAACAAATGCAGTACACTATAATCACTACCAGCTTCAGCACTAAAACGTTAACAATATGCATAAATTCCTAAATATCACATTTACTTAGCAATTTTACAGCATATCAGTTTGGAAATACTGTAGATGCTTGCCAGATGTGTTACACCAGCAGAGGAACAGGACAGCACACAGTTTACTTAACCTTAGGTCACCCCTCTCTCTCTCTTTTGCTATTTTTTTCCAAACTGAGGAGAAATGATTACTGAATTTCCTAATGATCTTGAAAGATAACTATTAAGAGTTATCAGAGCTAAAATATACTACATTAAATTGCGTATTATACTTTAAATGCTAATGCTAAGAACATAAACCTTTTCTAAGTCCTGCTTATCAGCACAAAAGACCTAATGCAGTGACGTCATGCTGGTGAGGGGAAAAGGGATAATCTTCCTCACTGCTGCATTTTTGAGGAATGGCAAGTATTTCTGATAAGCACACCATGCACATACGTGTAATTAGATTCAATTCTAAGCTCCCACTATACAGGATGAAACAGTTCATGTATTCTACATGTATTGCATCTTGTTCTCAGCGTTTACAGTACCCTCTCTTTCTACTGTAAAAGCAACACTTTCCCAATATTTGATATAATTATGTGCATTGAACAGTGCCTCAACTCCATAACCGGTCCCAAATCATACGGATGTACTTCATGTAGTAAAAAACAACATTGCCCTGGAGTAAGTATAAGGGAATTTTGCCCTTAAAATATGGTTTAACATTTTTTATCATAATATTCTGTTTAAAAATGTAAATGGGGAAAAAACCTTTTTAGTAGAATTGATGTTAAGATAATTCTCCATGTAACAGAAAACTACCTAAACAAGTTTTGTTTTAGCAACTGTTTTCAACTTATCAAATATTCAAATATCTGCAAGTTTCCAATGATTATGTAAATGCACAAATAAAACAGGAAGCCATGAATAATGCAAGAAAGAAGCATTATCAAACTGAATGCTCACAAAGCAGCATCATACAGGTCCCACTGCTGCTTCTTCATCTTAATCAAAATCACCAAATAGTCATTATCCAATTATTATTAGCAGTACTAGTAGTGTTATGATTATGTCAGATCATTTTTAGTTCCAATCTAAAGAAGATAAAGAGATGTGTATCACAAGGGGGAGCCTTTCTGCTATGATTAAACCTTATTCTGCCTTTGTGATCTACTTTTCGCCTGTTTGAACTACAGCATCTGTAATGTGTAGAAACCAAATAAACATTTTGAGAGCCAGCCTTAGAATTTTGGGGCAAACCTACAAGAGAATTTCTCTTACAACAAAATATAAGAAATTTCTCCAGTTTACAAAGTAATCTGGGACCTCCTGACAATGGAAGGACAAATGGCCAACTCCAAAGACCATTCCAGGGTAGCATAACCTCCAGGAAAAGTTAGGAACAAACTTTCAAAACTACGACAAGTTTCCAATGTAATAGCCTACATTTTCCAGGTGAATTTTACAAAGAATAGGATGTGAGTCTTAAATTTTCTTAAATGAAAAAAAGCCCTGTAATTTCTGTGCCTTCCAGACTGAAGGAGGAATGGAGTTGCTCACGGGTCAGTCTGTCACTGAACATGAGACAAGCAACATCAGGTTATGCAGAAGCAACTTTACATGAATCAGTGATAGGGCAGCTAGATAAGTCAAGATAGCTACCTGGCTGCATTTAGGACAGAGATAGTACGTATTTGTCCCATTTCCTCTTCCTTGTTGTTTTCAGCAGAACTTCTTAAAATGACAGTACTCACGGTGCTCATTATATAGTAACAGTTGGCAAAAACACTTTATAATTTATATATAAAGTCAGGCATATATATTTACATGCACAAATACAACCAAACATACCCAGAACATGTTACTGTGTAACTGGTCGAAATTGTGGGTGCATATTTTGTGATGGGTTTATTACATTACAAACAATTGGCAAAAATATTGGCATAGACAATTTTTCTACTGATTGCAGGTCATTACACAAATGATAAATTATATATGAAATGTGAATGGCCTCCAGATTTCATAGCCCTTGTGTTAAGTAAATAGATTTCAACAAGAGTTCATTTTTATTGTTTTAATCTCTAAGAATTTTGAATGATCATGGTTTATTAAGTAACGTTTTTACAGTATCAAGGTACAAGATGAAAACCACTGTGAGGTTTAAAGAGATGGCATTTAGACCTGATGTCTAACTGCTAGAGGGATAAACAAAAAGCCTTTTAAAATGCTACATTAGAAGATCTGGGCAAGTCATTAGTAAAGCAGACAGTTATTGATTAACATTGGCAAACCTACAGAACAGCAGTAATGATTAATAAGCATGAGGAACTGACATATAGGGGAAAGATTAAAAGCAGCAAAGGGAAATCAGAAAAATCTTGGTCTGAGTAATCATGCAAAAACTTAGGAGTGAAATCCTAGCTCCATCGAAGTCAAATCATCCCAGATGATGATATTAAGCTCTCCTGAAGTCTACAAATTAGAAGGATGAGGGATGAGGGCTCCAGTCTGATTTAAAGCTGATTGTGCATGGTCCTAAGTAACCAATAGTGAGAGTGCTTCCCTCTTACAGATTCTTAAGGAGTGTTGAAAACATGCAATAATGCCCTTAGAATGGTAATCTTACATGAACAGGCTCTCCAGGCCAGTGACTCCCAACCTTTCTCAATCCAAATCACCCCTCTTTAAACTCAAAGCACCCTTCAGAAAATGTAAAGTCTTAGCTTTCCTTTGTTTTTTTACTCCAGAAAAATAATTGAGTAAGTCTTCTGTTGCAAAGAATTCACACCACAGCAGTTCAGAAAGTTTTGAAACTATGGATTCCTATTTGAAATCTCTGAGTTTGCCTTGTGATTCACGTGCAGGTGTTTGCACATCTAACAGTGCTAATATTGTGCAGCACCCTTAAAAGGATTTTGCCTCACCCCTGGTTAAGAATAATTGCTTTACACTCTGATTGATGCCCTGTCTGAACAGCCTTGTGGTGTCATTAAAGCAATTGCCATTCTGACTTACATTTAGGAGTGCAGAGTTACAGAAATGAAAATAAACATGGGAATAAAGGTTAATTAATCTTTCCCAATTTACAAAAAGGATCTAACTTGCACTAAAGGATCTAAACTTGCACTCTGATGACATATGAGGCTAAGAGGGAGAAACAGTGTGGAATACACATCTATGTGAACATTTGCAGAGTGTAAATAATAAGAATATGGAGGCATTACTGTTTCTTAAGACAGTATAAGAAAGAGTAGTAGAATAAGTGAGCCAAGCAAAAGTTAGCTTGAATATAACATAAGGAAGCATTTCCTAACAGTGATGTCTGTGGTATTTGACTGTTGAATATTCTTCACAAGAAAATAACTGATTGCTTAAATAATTTAAATTTAGACAGAAGAAGCTGTACAAGAAAATAGTGTAGGGACAATTCTGCCAAGTCAAGAATTGACAAGATAATGTAATATCTTTTGCACTTCCAATTTTCTTCATATCATTTAAATTACACTTATGCAAAAGAGAATACTTATCTTGTAGTTTTAACTGAGCTGTTGCTGACAAAAGCAGGAAGGCCAAGGCACAAAATGATGTACACTTGGTGTGGGAAATTGAGGCCAATAAGAGGAGGTTCCGTAAATATGTTAGTCAGAAAAGAAAGTTTATGGAAGCTGTGGGTCTGCTGCTAAATAGTAGGGTGATCTCTTAACTGAAGATTAAGAGAGCTAAGTATGTGGAGCTTGTCAACAGCTACTCTGCCTGTCTTCACAAAAAAAGATGCTGCAACCAGAGAGCTAATAAGGGTTATATGAACATGGAAGGGAACATGGAAGGGAAGGAGGATCTAGGTAATAAGAGAGACCATCAGGGAACTTCTGATCAGTTCAAATGAATTCAAGTTAGCAGGATCTAACGAACTTAACTCAACATTACCAAAGGAAGGTCAGAAGAAATCTTAGCGCTTGTGACAATAATATTTACCAAGATGTAGTTGTGGGAGATAAGCAGAGTACCAGAGGACTGAAAATGGGCCAACATTGTGTCCCTTTTTAAAAAGGCAAAAAGGGAATCGTGCCTGGTTAGCCTGACTTCAATACCTGAGAAGTTATTGGAGCATGTGATATGCAAGTTAATTTGTAAGCATCGGAAGGAGGAAGGCTAGCTCAACAGATGTAAGTAAGCAAAGAGTAATTATAAATGGATCCATGTTGGAATGGTAGAAGGTTTTAAGTGGAGTCCCACAAGGGTCTTTCCTAGATCCGGTGCTGTTCAACATAATTATTAATGATTTAGATGACAGAATAAAAGCTTCCTGAGCAAATCTACAGATGACATAAAATTGGGTAAGATTGCCAACACACTGGAGGACAGGAACACAATTCAGAAGGACCTTGATAGATTAGAAAGCTGGGCCAGAGGGTGAAGTTTAATGCTAACAACTGCAAGGCATCACACTTCACAAAGAATAATCAAAAACACAGATACAGAAATGGGTAACAACTGGCTGGACAACAGTACTGTGGAAAAAGGACTTGGGGATGGGCAACATGAGTCTGCAATGTGATGCAGCTACAGAAAAAGGTAAATGCAGTTTTAGGCTGTATCAAAAAGAGTGTTAGCTCTAAGGCTTGGGAACCCTTACATGCTTACATCATACAGCAATCTAGGCCACTTTGAGTCAGGCATCTAGATAGATAGAGGAGGAGGAGAACGGCCTACCCACCTTTTCATAGATTTCATAGATTTCATAGACATTAGGGCTGGAAGGGACCTCGGGAGATCATCGAGTCCAGCCCTCCCCACCCAAAGGGCAGGAAGTCAGCTGGGGTCATAGGATCCTAGCAAGATAAGCATGCAATTTGCTCTTGAAGGTGTTCAGTGTAGGTGCTTGAACCACCTCCACTGGCAGACCTTGGGGGCTCGGACAGTAAAGAAA
>NW_017728931.1:44509502-44517956 GCF_001723895.1 Crocodylus porosus | reverse complement strand
GCAGATTGCCCCCTCAGTGCCCCGCAGGATGGAGTCTCCCACAACAAACACCTTTCGCTTTGACTTGGGGAGAGTGGGGGCAGTAGCTGCAGTAGAGCCTGGGCTGCCTGCAGGAGCTGGCAACTGAGCAGGCTCTGCCGGGGCTGCAAGAGGTGCAAACCTGTTGCTAAGCTCCGGCGTGGGAGGTGCCTTGGTGCAGCGAGGGAGGGGCCTTTTGGCTAAGCTGTGAGAAACATGCAGATGGAAGGTGATGCTGTGGGCAATAAAAGTAAGCAGTGCACTACCCTGGGCGTGAGGCCTTTGCTCCCATGCTGTTTATGCATTTTACATTGAATAACTTGCATAAACACATCAGACAGAGGGGCCAAAATTCAGGGCCCCTTCTTTCCCAGAGTAATATTCATCTTACTCAGCCACACTATCACACTCTTTCTCACACACACTTCTTCTGGATCTGAATTATTCCCTCATTGACTTAGTTTAACAAAAGGGGTGGAGGGGGCTCTGAGCCTTGCCTAGCCATGGCTTGACAGTTAGGGGAACTTTTATAGGAAGTTGGAAATTTGTGTTCAAGTCCCCTCTGGGTGAGTGGTGCTAAAAACCCAGATTTCCTGCCCCGTGTAGAAGTGCTCTAATCACTAGACTCTGACTAACAAGGGAGAGAGGGTCCTCTTCTCCATGTCACTCATAGCTTTTCTCCAAATAAGGATCTGGGACCTTACACAAAAGTTATGCACTTCCAAAACAGATTAGGATGACAATAGAGCAGAAGTTCCCAACACAGTGCCTGCGTGCACTATGGCACTTTCTAAGGTTTATTCAGGTGCCCACACGCATTTTTATGATCAGTAAAAATCATTACTCTAACCAAAAATGCTGTCACTGCCAATTGAACTCAGAATAGCAACACTTCAAAAAAATTTTCACAGGCTGTACACAACAGCCGCCAAAATGAGACTTCTGGCGCAGTGATGGAGTGGCACTTACTACTTCCTCCCCAAACAAAACTACGTGCATGCTCATATCCAAATTCTAAACTTTAATATTCATATTGATGCCTGCTGCTTTTTCTTTTAAATTTGAATGTGCCCTTGGGCATATGAACATTGGGAACCCCTGCAATAGAGCATGAGTGGAGGTAGTTGCCTTAGGGTACCACTTCTGAGCCTGAAAATGAGGCATGTAGACATCTTAGTGATGGCTGGTAGAATATAGTCACATTTGAAGATTTAGAAACATAAGAGCTGCTGAAGTGCCTCCTAGAGTGCTATAATCTTCCAGTTTAACACACCATTAAGATGAATGAAAAAAGTTATACCTTTTTAGAGCCAATAATACATCCAGCATATGCTGAGCTAATCTATACCAGTCCTTGTGGACTGATAACTCTGTGGTCTCAGTAGGAGTCTTTGAGCTTTCAACAAAGCACATGGGATGTAGAAGTTATGCCAGTTCCAGAAGGAACTGGGCTGAAAACTTGATTCATTTCAAATACAAACTTCAGTGTGACCACAGGCCTCCTAAAACAAATAACATTCTTGTTTAATCCAGAGACTGAACCTAAGGACAGCATGCCTGCCAAATAAGAGAGGAGACACTGAGAAACATCTTTAAATGATTCTGGGCTTTCAATCATTAATCAATTCTATAGAAAAGTTGGAGTGGAAATAGTTCGAGAAAGCAATTACTTTGGTTAATTAAAAAACTTAATTTTAAGGGAAAAATGAGCCCTTTAAAATTTAAACTCCACTAAAAAGTCTATTAAGTTAGTAAATGAAAACTCAAAAACTACTATGGCAATTTCACTGGTTTTCATAAAAAGTAGGAATAAGAAGGCTTTGTCAGCTTTGTCAGGAAAAAAAGGAGGATTTTTTCCTATTGCCTCCATAAAGAAATGTTACCTCCTGTAAGTGCTTCAGTCCTCTGTGGTCCTACAAGTATTATATCAGAGCTGCTTTCTCTTTCATTCTTCTAATCTTCTCAATAGCAACCAGCTGTATCCAAATTTGCAAATAAGGTGGTTCCCTCCATCTCTCAAAATGTGCCCTCTCTGCTTCTACTGCTGTCACTGAACCTGGTTCTCCTCTTATTCTCATGTTAAAGTAAATCCAGTGGAGTTACACTGATGTAAAACCAGTATGGAGATGAATTAAGTATATCACTCTCTCTCATCTAGGGTCTCTTTCTCCAGATCCAATTCACTATACCTTTCTCATCCCACAGTTGTCATCTTTTCACTTTTCACACAGTTTCACTTTTCCTTAGCTCATTAAAAAAATTGATGGGAGCATCATGACCTCAAAGGAATGTTTTTCTTTCAAGGTTAGACTTTTACAAGCCCAAAGCATGAATCTAATGACTTAAAAGAGAGCTGCAAGGAAGACAAGTGTGTGGTTAAGGCACTGGTCTCAGCCTTGGGTGATCTGGGTTCAACTTCTGGCACTATCACAGGCTTCCCTTGACCAAATCATTTGGTCTGGAACCTGCCAACATTACTCAAATTGAGCAGTATCCTACTCTATGAAGAGTCCTGTTAACTTGAAGAAAAGCACGGTTTGATGTGAGTAAATGTGTAAGAATGGGCTATTGTTTTCTGCCTTAATTCCTAAAGTAGGAGTAAATATGTCCCTACTTCTTAGGGTACTGTGGGGCTACCTTCACAAATGCATATATCTCAATAACTAGAAAATGGAAGATGACCAAAATTCATGTCCCTGAAAAATAACTCACTTTTAAAATTATGAACCCAAGTCTCTACAAGATGACCTTCTGACAGCAGCAGTGTGCTTGTCTTATCACACCCAGAGAAGCTAGTCATCCTGTAACTCTTAAAGCAAAATTCAGTAACTGAAACTAAAAAGGTTTCAAACAGGGGTAGTCCAAAAGTTTCTGTTTAACCTGCAAGCACAGGTAGAGCAAGAAATGTTAATTGTTTACCACTTGCATTTTATTGTTGCATCCTTTGTAGCATGGAGCTGCTTCTTGCTAAGAGTTCTGTAATGATAACTTGAACATCTATGCACATTGCAATCCTATCATATTGCTCTTGCCTTCATTCTTTCTCTACCCTTAATTCCTATTGTTCATTACACTCACTTTTCTTTAATGAAATCATAAACTCTCTGAGGCAAGGACAAACTTAAACCAGATTAGGCCTTTAGGAATGGTCATACGATAACAAAAATTATACGATAACAGGAATTATAATAGCTGTGTGGAGAGTCACCATGCTGACATGCTTTTGTACAGCATTTTGGCATATCTGGAGTGTGAAAGGTATCATGCAAAAGCTCTGTAAATTGCCTCTTACAAGACATCGATGCTAAAATGTAGAGAGTAAAATATCACACATGTATCCAAGGGGTACGGCATAGCCAAAAACAATGTACTATTTTCCATCCTCAGAAGCATTACCAATACCATTAGAAAGCTTATTCCAACAAAAGGGTTTTATTTTTATTTTTTTGGTCTTGCCTTTCTTAAGGTCTTATCTCACAGCTGTTATTCCAAGGTCCCTGCTCATATTACTGAAGAAGTATTACTCAGTTTCAGGAACAGAAGAGAAAGCAAAGTACCACTCACTGGGCCTGTCTACACATGCCTCTTTTAAGGAGGCTTAGCCTAAAATTCCCACTTTTAAGGTGCATTAAGGGCATGTGTCTACATGTGTGCACCCTTAATGCACCTTAAAAATGGCAATGTGAACCTAAATTTGATATTTACATAAAGCAGGTATCGTACTGAGGTGCAAATAGCTAAATCACATTAGCGCACATGTAGACAAGCTAATGCTAAATCACATTAGCACACATGTAGACAAACTAATACGCATTAACATGGTGTGCGCCACTGGATGTACACAGCATTAATGCACATTACCATGTCTGCATGTGCGCCAATGTGACTTAGCTATCTGCACCTAAAGTTAATGTGCCTTAATGAGCATTAACACATCCATGTGTAGTCGCATGCCTAAATTGCCTTAATGTGCCTTAAGGAAAGGCACATTCAGTTTAAGCATGAGTAAATACACATAATAGACATGCCCACTATGAATCTGATGCAAAGTTCACAGAAGTCAATAGAAGTCTTTGTATCCAGTTTTACATATGCAGTTTCTTGCAATCAGTTCATGAGGTAAAAATCTGGATCCCCTGGAATCAATGGGAGTTTTTCCATTGATATATGTGGGGCCGGTGTTTCACCTAGGCAGTAGCATTACCACTGCTTTTCACCTGCTAATTCAAATAACAGAAGTGGGAAGCGATACTTAGGCCACAAGAAAAAAGTGGTATGATAGAGAGAACACAGTATCTCTTATGAATATTGATAATGACCACTACCACCACAAAACATTGTTAAGCAATAGTCCTGGGTTGTGAAGTTTTGTATAAGAAAAGGAATTAATGTAATATGGACTCATTCTATAGTTTAAAAAAAAGGAAATATATTCTCATTATAGTTGAAAGGATGAAATACTACTATTCTCCATGGATACTGCCCCATAATATACAGCTCTGTGGGCATGTCTACATGTCCATTTGCTCCAGGGTGGGTTTACCCCTGAATAAATTACTCTAGAGTAAACCCACCCCAGGCAGGTGTCTAAGACATGCAAGAATGCAGCAGCAGATATGTTGCTCCTGGCAGCAGTCCTCTCCCACTCTCTCTAGCCCTGCACCAGCCCCATACAGCAGCCAGTGGGAGCTCTAGGCTCCCCCTGGGTGCTAGCCCAGGCCTGTGCAGGGAGCACAGGGCCAGGAGACATCTGTCTCCTGGTGGGGGCTGGGAAATTGTCTCCTGGGGGCAGCCTGCGGTCAGGATAGGCCTCACCACCAGAGCTTGAGTGGGGACAATGTCCCCCTGCAGTATGGAGCTCCTGGCCCTGGGTCCCTAATTGGGGGCAGGGGACTTGGAAAGAACTGTAGGGGAGGGACAGGTCCCAGTTCCCTGCCCCAACCCACTGGTGGAGCAGTTAGCAGAGAGCCCCCACACCCAGCCAGGGACTCATTGGTAGCTGCCTCACTGGAAGATCAGGGCAGGGGACTGGGACCTGCCCCTTCCCTGCAGCTCTTTCCAAGTCCCACATCTTGATTGCCTGATTGGGGCACGAGGCTGAGACCTGCCCCTGACCAGAACAGTTCCCAGCCCCTGCTCTACAGTTGTGATCATGAAGTGGAGGCTGGGAGCTCCTTGCTGCCAGGGCACAGGGACATTGTCCACACCAGGGTTCTGGTACCCCAGCATCAGGCAGCTCCTGTGGGCAGGGAGTAATCTGCCCCCTCCTGCCCAGCTGACTGGGAGCAAGTTTGCTCCTGGTCAGGTATCTACAGGTATGCTACTGCACAGTTACGGTAAAAGCCATGTTATCCAGCACTTTAGTAACTGGCATGCTCCATTAACTGGCAACATGGCAAAAGCAAAACCGATGTGGCACTTCTGGTTTCACCAAGCCCCCACAGTCCAGTTTCACCATCAACGTGGCAACCGTCAATGTGGCAAAAGCAAACCTGGCATGGCATTTCTGGTTTCACCAAGCCCCCACAGTCCAGTTTCACTGGGCCCCCATAGCCCAAGGCAAAGCAGCCTGTGTGGGGCCTCCCTCCCTGTCCCCCAGCACACTGACACCAGGGAGGGGTGTCAGGTAACCAGCATATTTGGTTATCTGGCACCCCCATTCCCCATGGGTGCCAGATAACAGAGCTTTTGCTGTACTAATCTTGAGTAAATGTGCTACTTGTATTCACAGGTAGCAAATTTACTTGCAATTAGAGCCAATTACTGTGCTGTAAGCATCTGTACATGTAGACACAATCAGTTACTGCACAATAATTAGCTCTACTGTGCAGTAGTGTCTCATGTAGGCACTCCCTGTGTGAATTCAAATGTAACAATTATATCTTGCAGAGGTTCCCAACCACCAGGCTGTGGCCTGGTACTGGGTTCCAAAGGGATGGCTGCTGGGCTGCTGGCAGTCATGTGCGGGGTTAAAGTTGGGCAGTGGGGCAGCCCCAGGAGGGAAGCAGCCAGTTCCATACACCCTGTCCCACTCCCACCACCATTGCTGCGCCCAGCTGTGCCCATGCAGCAGGTACCAGGGCCTGTGCCCAGCCAGGCAGGACCCCTCAGCCCTGGCTGCAGCTGGGAGAGGGGGAATGAGGGCAGGGAAATGCCTGGGGCAGAGAGCCAGGAGGTGGCTCCACTGCTTGCTCCTAAGGAAGGCAGTGGAGCCCCTTCTTCCCAGGCAGCCCCAGCTGGGTCCCCCTAGGCAACCGCCTGTGAAGTCCCCTCCCCTGCAGGGTCCCCTGGTGCCTGCATCTGTGGTGCCACAACCCAATCAGATCCTCACAACTGCCCCCACCACGTAAAATTTAATTTAAATATGTAAATTTAAATGTGAACATGCAAATTAAATTTAAATACGTTTGCCAGTCCTCAGTCAAAAAAAAAGGTTGGGACCCCTAATCTATTGGTTTCTAATTATTTTATTCTAGACCTTGATAAACCTAGTTATTCTCTAAGAAATGAATTTTCTCATTTCTGTCCAGCAAAGCATTTCTCTTGCCAAAGTATAATTTTTTTGGCAGCATCTGTCATGTTCCAGTCCTGGAATCTGACCTAGGCTTGTAAATTGTGTTGTGCTGGCAAGATTTTCACCCTCTAGAGCATTGTATTGGTCTAAAGTAATACATCATATTGTTTCCCACTCTTTTTGTTAGTCTTTTTTTTTTCAAAAGAATTCTAAAACTGTAAAATTTCCTCTTCAGAACTCAGGGCAATAATACTCAAGTCTATAGGTCTTGCTCTTTGCCATGGCAAGTGGCTTTCAAAACTACTACATGAAGAGTTAATGCCTTTATCACATGCTTAGTAGACTTAATGGCCTCAAAACAGCAGCTCTGCAAAGAGGGCATAGTGCAATGCAGCTATGTGTGAGGGTAAATTGTTACAAACTCTGTACTTTAGAAACAAGTTTAAGAGAAGTAGGGTTTTTTTAAGATTAAATACCGAATGTTGAGAAAAGAAATTGCTTCTGAAAGCAAATTCCAATGTAAAAAAATTGCACTGTTCAATTATGTGGCAGATTATCTAGCAAATGCAAACCAAATTAAAAATTAACACAAACCACAGATTAAATCCACATGGTGGAAAAAGTTATTTCTTTCTATGTAGACTTAGCCCGCAGTCTTTTAATTAAGGATTTACAGTGTTGATACAGTTGTACTGTTTTGTTTTGCTGCTTGTATGGATGTCTCTATTCCAAACATGATGAATTTCTATTTTGTTTCATTTTTTAAAGTCTAATCCATTCATCCTTATTACTCAGGCTAAACATGTGACTTCGTATATATACCATATACTGCTCTGCATCTAAGTGCATGTGCATTCTTATTATAACTATCCTAGGGCTTAGGAGCACAAAGCCTTTTAACAAGGAGTTGTGACTATATTCCACTGTCTTAGACTCAGAATGCAGTGGTACAAAGTAGCCGAATGCAATCTAGTGCTGTCGATTAAAAATGCTCGCTCAATTACTTGTGTATAGGGGAAAAAAATCATTCTGTATTTTCATGCATCAAAATTAGGCTACAAAGACAGTGCATCCATTCATCATAAATTTATAAATACAGATGTCTGCTCACTTTGATGGATGTAAACAAAATGCATGTTAGCCATAATATATTTATTTTATAAAACTCCTAAAACATAAAAGCAAACTTTAAGTTAGATGTTATAGGTTAAAAACATATTTAGTACATTTTCATGAAAACAGTGGTCACAAAAGCATCAAAACACAGACATTTCCTGTTGATTGATGAAGCTTCTAGTTTCCCCTGTAGAGACTGGGGGAAACTTAGAGAACCCTGAAGAACCCTGGGGCAGTGTCACAGAAGCAGCACAGAATTCTTTATCTGATCTCATGGAAAATTTACAAAACAAACAGCCCTAGTCCCCATTTTTGTACATACAAACATTTCATAAACAAACTCTCCAGCTGATCTACTGCTCCACGAGTGTCCTTTCACAGAATCTGATGAAATGAGCTAGGCTGATGAAAACAGATGCTATACATCTCCAATTTAGTAAGTCTATGAACTGCAAATCTACCCTGCCTTCACTAACAAACAAAGACATAAATACATCTTATTTTTTTATACAGAACAGTTGTGGCCAGAAGTACCCATTGGTGATATGTAGGGGGTGCAGGAGGGTGCACGTGCAACCCCTGATATCAGTCGTGCACCCCATTGGAAGTGCCAGCTCTGAAACCGAAAGTGCACTTCTGATTTCGCTGCTGGCTCAGCAATCAGCTGCTGGTGGACTCCTTCCCTCCCACCCCCATGTTGGCAATCTGGTGCCCCCCCAGACTCAGGAGGCACTAGTCACCCATGGAAGAACCTATCGTACACATTTTGGAAAATTTAATTTAGTCCTAACCTTTAGAATTGTGAC
>NW_017728931.1:44449647-44508727 GCF_001723895.1 Crocodylus porosus | reverse complement strand
GGGACACGGAGGCTGGGCAGGGTAGCTATTGATAGAGCTAGAAGAGTGGGTGGGGGAAGGGGCGCGTTCGATTCAGAGATTTGGTGGTGGCTGAATTGAGTCAGGACAGTGATTCAAATCACCGAATCGAATCACTGTCCCCCAAATAGGCTGAATCCAAATCTGAAGTGAATACTAGCCGCTTGGCACAGGCCTAGTCTAAATATCACTCTCATCATCTTCTTCACATGAAAAAAATTAAATTACCTATGACGGCCAATGTGAAGTTTTATCTGAATATTTTGTTTAAAGTGCCCCTATTGTTTTCAGAGTCCTCTTAATAATAAGCAAGCTCTTTGTTTACTTTAGATTATTATTCATGTAATTTCTTGTTATTACTAATATTAATACTACCAGTGGAGTATCCTCTCCAGAGCAGGTATAAATACTATGATGGTTTAAACTTCTGCAGCCTGTTTATACTAGCCCTACCATCAATGCTACTGCTGGTAGAACTCAACCAATGGTAGCAGCACTAAGAAACTGGATAAAAAAAATTTCAATGATAAACAAAGTCCTACTGAATTACTTCCATGTTCATGCATTATTTAAAGAGAAGTGGTATTAGTACAAAGCCAACTGTTTAACCATTACAATTCTGTAACCTGGCTTGCTTTCAAGAATTATCAGAAGACTTTGACTAAGCTTCATATCAGCTTGTGGTGCATGCAGAGGGACATTCACATATTTGGTAGGATAGATTAAATAGTAGCAAAAATATTCCATTAAAATTCTATTCTTTGACCTACATGATATGAAAATTCCTTGGAGCTAACAACTGACAAAAAAGGAAAGAAACCTCCAAGGAGATCAGAATATGTCAACAAAGAGAAAATCCTAGGATTGTTACATGTCCACAGGCAGCATTCCGAAGGTTGTGTAAATATAAGGAACTTTTGTATAACAGCTGGAATGAGATGTCAAATAATGTCAAAATAAAAGGAAAGAATGGTATCGGTGAGTTATATGCACTACGTCATTCAGGCATATCGGGATCAATCAGTATTTTTCAGCAACTGATAACAATATAACATTAACAGCAAAAGATTCTAGCATTCACTTGCTTAAAAGAACTTCTGCATTCCAGTCTGTTTCCTTATTTGATTTTATATGACTCTTCTTATGCATGTGACCACAGATGCATAATGTGTAGGACTACTTGCCTTTTTGACATAATTTCTTGTTTCATTTATGAAAATAAATATTCCATAAGGAATATTGACTATTGCAGAAAGAACTTAAGCACATAACTTATATCAGGTTTCATCTAGGAAAACACTAAAGCAGATGCTTTACTATGGCTTATATCCAATTACTTTTAGTGAGACTTATGTATCTATTTTAATCCAACTGCATATTTCAATGCTTTGCAGATCTGCGGCTATAGGGCCCAGTCCTGTAGGTCTCAGGAGGAACTCCAAGATACGATAGGGAAGCAGTGATCATGAGACTGTCTATACCATATCAGGTGTCAAAAAGCACCCAAATGAAAAATGCCCCACTCACCCACCCCTGCTCCACATGCACCAAATGCCAAAACATATCACATTGCCATGTTTGGGCTCATATCCTGGCCACACACAGTGTAACTCGGACAGTGGCTACATAACATTTTTTGGCAAGCAACAAGTGCAGAGTGGAGACGCTCCCTAGCACTGTCTGATGCAGTGTAGCCATGTCCACATCTTGTAATTCATATTACAGCCTTGTCTGTCATCAAAAATGTTATGGTTATGTTAAGGCTTATATGAACTTAAGGGGATAGCATCCCTCAAAAATGGCACTTCTGTCTGATTTTTTTTAAATAACATCTAAAATTATCGGTCCTGAAAGAGTGCCGTGTGATAGATGCATTTTAATTCCAAGCTCTCTATATAACGTTCCTTACAAATTTTTTAATGACTTTGTCCTGCCTTCCAAGTTTATTATTCAGGCAGGTAGTAAAAGGAAAAAGAGGCTTGCAAATAACTCTAACATAGCTGTAATCATATAGTTATAATAGACTTTAGAATGATATACTGACTTTCATCCAAGAATTCTGAATTTCATGATAGGAGTTGTTATTGTGTACCTGATGATGCCAGGAAAAATGGCAATTTCAAATGGGTAAACTGAAGCAATGAGGAATAAATAGTTTACACAAGGCCACAAAGTAAGCTGGGAGCAGAGTTGAAAATAGAACCCAGGGTGCCAGCCCCTTTCTCCTGTAAGTGAAAGCATGTCCAGTTCCAGTACTTACATATTAAGCACATCTTGATTTCATATGTCCAGGGCACAGAAGTAGGTCCAGTATGTTGTTAAGAGTTAGAGCAGACAGCTGGAGAGAGTCTCTTTACAAAGTGCCATATAATTAAGATCAAACTAGGAAGTAATGTATTGTATTACAGATTATTGCAGACTATACCATTATATTACTTCAGTTTCTCTTATCTATGTCTTTCACAAGAAGTGAATGAAAGGGAATGCCGTATCAAAAGTCTGAACCAAAACAGAACTGGTAAAATACAAGCATCTCCTATACAAATATAGAATGAGCCTGAACAAATTGAGATGATTTATTGATCTTTTAAATAGAGGAAACACTTGCTAGCAAAATCATTTCAATTTACTAGTTCATCTTTGGTTTGTTTAATCATGTCAAAATTAAACATTAACCTTATTAAACATCAAGAGAGATTTAAAAGTTTCAGACATGTTAAACTTTGCTTTGAATTTGACTACTTCCTTTAGAGTCTTTTAATATATAAATAAACCTTTCAGGAATGCCAATCCAGACAGACCTTGACAGAAAATAGTGGAGGCATTATGATAAGCACTACAATTAAAGAAAAATGTTTAAGAAATGTTCTCAGGCTCCTGGGTTATACAAAATGGGCTCTAGTGAAGAACTATGATGCTTCTTATTAAGTTTTATTATTCATTAACTTCTTATTAAGTTTCCATGTTCTATATTCTGTTCTACTCCTGATTCATTGGAGTTATTGGGCAAATTATGTAATTGCATCTCAGTTAACTATCTGGAGATGATACTACTTTCCAATTTTATTAAAGGGATGCTGTGAGATGCTGTTATTTGTGAGATCCTTAAAAATGGAAAGCATTATTAGTATCACTGTAATCTCATAAACAGATAAAATGATTAAGGAAAAAATGACTTTTTGATGTAGACTCCCAAATATTAAGCACCATGTTAGAAGCCTGTGATTCATCTTATTTAAGCCCTAATGCAGCAAAATACTTAAGCACTTCCTCACACATGCATCTCTATTAAGCAAAGCACATTTCAGTGGGACTCAAACACCTGTTTACTACTGTTAAACACACCTTTAAAGGATTGACTAAATAAGGATGGACTTGGGCACTTTGCTAAATGAAGGCCTAACTCTTCAGACAGAAGTCAAAACTATTCTTTTGATTCTGGCTCTTGTATTCCCTCCCTTCGAACAGAATTTTGTCTTCTGGACAGAAAAGGCAAAACTTTATAATCTAAATTAAAACAAAACAACAATTTTGTTAAAACACAGTCTATATATGGGCAATTTGTTAAATGAAAAGGGCTAAATTTGACAAATACACTAGCTCTATAGGCATGTCCAGACATTCAGTGTTTTAAATGGCAAGAGAGTAACAACAAATCTGATACAGCTCCAAATACTAGATAAAGAGTTTCCATCCTATCACACTTAAATCCTAACGTCTATCAAATAATTATGCTAAGGAAATTAGACTGTCAAGTTTCAGAATCAACTCTTGATTATCCCAACGGTGAAAATAGTCTGGAAATCATTTTAATAGAAAATATATTCCTTTATTTTTGCATACTTGAAACATTTGCAGTGGTATAAACAAAGTGCATGCGCATACATTCACACACACACACTCTAAAGTGTTACCATAATCTATTCCTGGGGTGGTCTCTTGTTTTGAATTTATGAAACAAGTTAGCAGAAAGTATACAGTATAAAGGTCTTTCATGAATTACAATGTACTAAGCAAGCATGTTTTTCCTTTTCCTTAATTTATAGTCCCTGGAAAAGGATGTTAAAAAAAGCCCTATGGTCTGACTTCACAAATCTCAGAGGGATACTTAGTTCTTAACTGGCAGTATTGCTGGCTAAAACATTAGACATATTTTATCACTAGAAGAATGATAAAGAGTGATGTCTTTTATGGATGCATTATGGCCTTGGGGTTTTTTGTGATTATTTGTTTTAATCATTGGTGCAATACAAACTGTTTTTTTCCCAAATTAAGAACTTCAGAAGGTTTTTAAGGATGCAACTCTAAAACTTACTGTAAGAGTACAAGTAGTAAATATGTCCAATAAGAAACTAAGTTTATCATCCTTGTGCTACTCTTACTCTTCATCTACCCTGAGTCCCCTCCTAAAACCTATCCTCCTGTAAAGATCTGCTAATTATGAATTTTTGGCTTGGTGGCCAGGCACTTGGTCTTGGATACTGACCTGTTTGGTTTGGGGTTATTTTAACTTTTTACTATTTTTTTACCATTTAAAAAAATTAAGTTAATTTCAGAATGAAAACGTGAAATATGCCATTTTGAAAATGTCAGAGCAGAAGACTTCAACTTTGCTTAAGTTTCTTCTCGCTTTGTGAACCAAAACTATCTGCCAAATTTGATTCAATATCACAGATAGCTCCAGTCAGCCAGAAAAATCATTTTGTGGTGAATTTGTATTCACCAACAAAAAATCTCCAATCTCTAGTCTCTTGACAGTCCAAATTTAGTTTTTGCGGGGCAGTAGTAAGACCTCCAGGCCAGCAAACAGACCACAACCATCTCCTGTTCCATAGCCACCACCTGGCCCAAGAAATCAGAAGGGACAGGATGAAGAAAGAGCTGGATCAAAGGGAGGAGAAACAGAGGTGGTTGGTATGGCAATTTCAGTTTTATTGCTGAATAATGTTAGTGTTGGCCACAGCGGGTTGAATACAGCAAAACATTTTCTGTGAATAGTCATTTGATTTATTAAACTAATTTATTTCTTCTGGACCATTTCCCCTTTTGTGTTCACTTTGGATAAATATCATTTTTTCAAATGTACTGCAGAAACTTTGTCTCCTTCACAGAGCACATTCTTACTATGACTGCTCAGCAAATATAGTACACAATACTCAGATAACAGTATGCAATAGTAGCCCCACTTCACTCCCAGCACAGTAATTATATGGTGCTTTTTGCCTGATTCACCAGTTCCTTAATACTTTCTGCTTTTACTGTACTTTCCAGATTACTGCTGACTTCACCTTAGTGCTTCCTGCCCTTTTTTTAAATTAACCCGCATCTTAGAGTTTGTATGAGTTCACTATATTCCCCTGTGCCCAGGTGTTGAGTTTAGCCTTACATACAGGCTCAGTGCAGTCCCCTCTCATTTATGATATTAAGAGATAGTTGCTGAATGGTGGGATCATTATCTAGAAAAAAAATACCACACATGCACAATCTATGATCTTTAAATACTGCTTAACTCTGCCAACTAAGAACCAATTTTCATCCAATGCTGAAAGGTACCCCTCCACTGTAAAGATTACCTATTTGCTAAACTACTTAATGCTCACCTTCTATGGTGCTAGAATAGGGTTTTTTTTAAAAGCTCTAAACAACTCGCTTACAATAGCTTAAGTTAGGTTTTTGTTCAAGCATTAAAAACGTCACCTATTGGCACAGACTAAGACTGGACATCCCCGGGGATAGGTTTCAAAGAGTTATGAGTAAATGAAGAAATGATCTTAGAATGGGACCATACAGGCAGTCAGCGCAGCTCCCAACAGAATTCCCAGTGTAATAATGCAGTCTATCAGCTGAGTGCTAGTAGGGCTTGTACATTTGCTTTGTAATAATACAATGCTTCCATTTGTTTTTTGCGTAGGTAAGCCAACAGGGTATGGATCCAGCAGTAGACGATTACACCACAAGGGGATAGTGGATGAATGCTGCTTCCAGAGCTGTGACCTGAGGAGGCTGGAGATGTACTGTGCCCCTATCAAGCCACCTAAATCTGCACGCTCTGTACGTGCTCAGCGCCACACTGATATGCCAAAAGCACAAAAGGTAGGGCAGGCTGTGAAAAGTGCCCCTACTTATTTTAGAGTAGCAGAATTTAGGCAAGTCTAGTCATGCATCAAACAGGAGGTATGTTCTACCTGCTTGCTAATGCACCTATAGCACATAGTTACACTTACAATAATGCCTGTCAAAGGGCTGCTCACTTCCTTAAATCAGCAATGGAACATGAAATATTCATGTCCATCTCATCCTTTTGATTGCTGATCAAAAATAGTGACTGGCTAGTCTTGTTCTACCCATTATGAGTTTTTAACCTCATTCCACAACTTATTGGATAGGTACACACAGTCAAGCATCACTCCTGATGGCATTAAATGCCATTTCAAAAGAAAAAATACATACTGAATGGTCGTGAACTCCTCCCCTCCATAGTGACCACCATGGAAAAAAGAAATTATATTTCTGCTCTCCATAATCTGTAAATTAACAGATGGCTTTTGTTCTCAGAGCCATTAGTCTGACATTTTTATAGCAGAAATTACTATTTTAAAAAAATTGTACAAAAATATCAACATTGTCATTTTGTTTTGCTGAATAATTTAGTAGTAATAGTATGAATAGCAGCAGAAGTAACATTTACTATACACTAGCACTTGGAATGACTGTGGTTCTTGTTACTATATTTTCTTGCATACAACATGCACCTTCTCCTCCATAATCAGCCCTTCAGAACTGGGGTGTATGTATTAAGCAGAAGAGCTGATTTTCTTCTCAGGATAAAATACCCTGTTTTGACTCCTGTTGAACAGTGCAGCAGCTCTGGATGAGTATTCAGGCAGCTGAAGGAGTCAATTGACTTAATGGCTCATTGGCACACAAGTGAACATGCAGGGTGCTGCATTGCTTGCAGCTACAAAAAGCCAACAGTATTCTGTCACTTGCAAATCAAGGGAAATGATTCTTTCATTGCAAAGTCCTCACCTGGAGTACTGTGGCCTGGTTTGTGTCCCACACTTCAAAAAAGATGTGGGCAGTTTCAAAATATTCCTGCAAAGAAAAGCAAAAATTCAGGGACCTGGGAGGCAAAATTTATGAGGAAAGGCTGAAAGAACTAGAGTTATTTAGTCAGGAAGAGAGAAGACTAGGGAGTGGATTTGATAACAGTCTTCAAATACCTGAAGGGTGATCACAGAGAGGATGTTGATGGGCCTTTCTTTGTGGTGGTAGGGAACAAGACTTGGAGCAATCGCCTCACGCTGCAGCACAGGAAGTTTAGGTTGGCAATTAAGAGAAACTTACTGACTATCAGGGTGGTCAAGCATTGGAACAGGCTACCTCAAAAAGTTCTGGAGTCTCCATCCTTGGAAGTTTTCAAGAGCAGATTGCACAAACACTTGGCTGGGATAGTTTAGTCAGAGATGATCCTACCTTGAGCAAGAAACTGGACTAGAGAATAGATAACTTCATGGGGTCCCTTCCAGCCCTATTTTCCTATGATCCTATGCAGTATAAATGCTGTGGGGTCATAAATGTAATTAAGACAGCATTGTTTGAAAAGGAAACTAAGTTAATAAACAGAAGAATTTATTATTAAAAGACTATGAATCTGAATATTTAACTTGAAAAGCACTTTTATATGGCTTTAAATAAAAATGACAGATAGTGGAGTCTACATTTAAGAAAGGCCATTTTTAGGAACCACTTCAACTAATGTAATCTGTATTTTCATTGTTCCTTGCCTGGAATAACTTTTCCAAAATTGTGGTGCCTGGGGAAAATGTAATTGAAGCATGAATTCTAGCTCTTACAAATTCAAAGTTGGAATGCCAAAATAAATAGAAATGTGGGATATTTCAAAGCTCATGCTGCTTCCAGGATTTCAGACTCCAAGTCCGTCAATCCTTGATCTTTCATGAGTACCATATTTACTTGATTGTAAGAAGAGGTTCCCCCCCGCCCCATTTAACATGGGGGAAAAGCACCTCTCATCTGAGAATTGTGTAGGAAGGCAGCAGCAGGGGGCAGGTGGCTGCTCTGGCTTGAGGTCAGAGTCATCGCTGCAGCTGCTGCCTGCCTCCCACCCACCTCTGCTGCCTCCATACCCCACTATCGTCTCCCTGCAGCCTCTTCTCTCTACTTTCTCCCACCGAACAGCCTCTGCTCCCCTGCCTGCCCATCTTCCTCCCCACTTTATTTTTCCTCTGTGCTGGCAGGCAACGTGAATGCTACAGCCTGGGGCACTTAGCACAGCCACAGCCTGGGCCCAAAACAGTGGGGTGCAGCCTACACAGCTGCTACAGGGGCTGGGCTGGGGCCATGCTCAGTGTCTCAGGCTAGAATGGGAACAGAGCCTGCCAACGGTAGCTGGACATAAGGAAGAACTTCTTTACAGTCCGAGCTCCCAAGGCCTGGAACAGACTGCCACCCGAGGAGGTGCAAGCACCCATTCTGGATTCCTTTAAGAGTCAATTGGATGTTTATCTTGCTGGAATCCTGTGACCCCAGCTGACTTCCTGCCCCTGGGGCAGGGGGCTGGACTGGATGATCTTCCAAGGTCCCTTCCATCCCTAATGTCTATAAAAACTATGAAATCTATGAAACATGGAGAAGAGGCTGGGGGGGTAGGGAAAAAGCAGAGGTTAGGCAAGAGTAGGGAGCAGAGGCTGAGGGAAAGAAGGAGAGCAGAGGCTAGAGTAAAACAGAGAACAGAGGTAGCAGGCACAAGCAGAGGGCAAGCTGCTTGACCTCCCTATACTACTTGCCTCCCCACTGCCTGTACCCCTGCAGCAGTGAGAAGGATGAGTTAAAGAGGACCCTTTAATAATTAGATTCTATACATGGAAAATTATAACAAATTTATAAATTTCCCATATATAGAATCTAATTATTGGGAATAGTCTTAAATTTGGGGTTGTCTTAGACTTGAGTAAATATGGTATTAAATTTACTTTAGAATTAAAAACTTCAAAATGAAACTTGAAGAACCTTCAGGATTTATACAGCATGCATAGTGAATAAAAGAAAATGGGTCAAATAATAGGTATTTTTGTAATTTAATAAACTTCCTATTTTTTAAAGTCAACTGTTGGGAGTGCAAGATAAACAGATACGTTTAGGTCCTATTCTTCAATGTATATTGTAGCTTAATACATTTATCTAATCCCTGGAGTTGATCTGGAAATCTCATGTGAATGTATGAAATTAATTACATTAAATGGGAAATTTTTTTTAAGTTACATACTCTTATTTAATCTACTTCACACTTTCCCCTTTTACAGTTTACAATAAGTCTGTTCTAAAGCCACGGAAACCAATGAGTCCTTTCAGTGATTTTAGTGGGTGTGGGATCTGGCTTTCTGAATCAGAGCCTGCAGCCATTAATTAGGCCCTGAGTTTGCAAGTGGATCCTGTGACTGCAGGCTCTGTGTGGGTATATAATTCCACCCATTCAGAAGAACTTCAAGAATGGGCCTTAGTGCTGGCATAGTTCTGACTCAAGTGTATTTCATCTGGAAGTCAAAGAGAGGTTTGCCTATAAGAAAGCAAGTAAGGAATTTGAAGCTCTGATCCCACATTTACACACCTACATAAAAATATATAACAATATATAAGGATATTGTTGAAGATTTATTGTGGCTGGTGCCAACATTTATCGGTCAACATCAGAATGTATCATTAAGCACAGGATACTAAGATTACATGAGTTATAAGGCTCCAAGATTCAATAACATATGTGCACATCACTGAAAATCAAACTCAGAAGCAATTTTTGTGGAAAAGATTGCTTTTCTTTCTGAGGAAAAGATCATCTTGTCTAAATGACAAATGTCTAAACAAAATCTAACAATCTTAGGCAATACTTAAATGTTTCTATAAGGCTTCATGCAAAGCTGCCAACATATTAAACATTCCCTGTTAGCATAAGCTCGCTGCTCCCTCTTGAGCATTACAATAATCTGAAATTAAAACACAAAAACCTTGCTTGGCCATTTTTAGAGCTACTATACACATATACACACACATAAGCATAAATCTACATGCATGTGTTCACATATACATGCACACACACCATGACTGAAACCCACAAAAGCAACAAAATGAAAACTTAAGCCAGCTAACAATACCCTTCACCTTTTAAGCACACACATCACTATTGCCCCAACTACTGGACACCACAGATCACAATATGAAACTTTAACCTCCTAGGAATGCCACTCTTCTATCAGTTAATTGCCTTTACGTAAATAATACTTTACCATATTACCCTCTCTTTATACAATTGTTTACATTAATGTAAAATAATTTGATAAAGTGATGTTTACACCAGAGCAAGACAGTATTGTTGCAAGTCAAACAGATTCCTTACAAAGATTTAGGTACCTAGGTTCACTTACACACCTAGGAGTTGGTATAGGAGCTGTCCCCAAGAAATTAAACTGTCACACATGAGAGCCTTATAGGTTTTTTCCTAGAAAAAGCCTATTCCAGTGTTAAAGCTTCAGGTTCAACTGCAGCTTTGACCAGTAGTTTGAATGCTTAGATAATATACAAGTTTAACCAGATAACTGTTAGACAAACATGTACACTAACATAAACTCACAGATTTATAGGTATTTTATCTTGACTTAAGCAAAGAAGAAAAAACAGCTACAAAAATAGCTCCACCTTAATTTATTTGGGCACATGTATATTAACCAGAATAATTATTGTTGCTGCATTCTTACCAGCATATGAAAGTAGCAAATTCTGCTCTGAGAGGTATAAATCCAGTGTGACCCTCTGTAACCAATAGGATCAAGCTTACGCCAGTGTGAAAGAGTGGAATTTGACCTCATTGATTAAAATATTACATAAAATACACACAGGGTTACTTGACAGATTACTGTGATGATAGCATAAGTTGTTTCATATCAAATTGTAAACTCCAAAAGATTTCTGGGCAAGGTATGCTGTTATTGCTAAGGAAAAGTTATAAATGTTAATTGTTATTGGAACTGAACAGGTTGTATAGAATCACCTTTCCAAAGAACCTATTTTATTTCACTGCAAATGCAATTATTCTCACAATCATATGGAGTTAAGATTGTCCTCTTTGGATGGGTGAAGAATTTGACAGATGTCAACCTATCCTTAAATTATACTGTACTATACCCCATCACAATTTAAACTACTTTAAAATTAGTTACACTATATCCTCCATCACAAGTTAAACTATTAATTTGATTAACAGATTGTTTTCATGGTTCCATTTTAAGGTGCATTCTTGGCCTTTGAGTACATAATATTATATTTTTGCAACAGGTACTTAATATATCTATATGCTACAAAATAGTATTTTTTCATATTGTTACTCTAAAGTTTTATTTTTAGAAATTATGAAAAGGTATTTTCAAAATTTATTAAAATAGATCTGTTACTCTATATATTTAGTATTTTCAATAGATAAAATGGGTAAAATCCATATCAATGGAGATTTTAATATGTCCAAATTTATTCTAATATGTACAAATTTGTTAAGGATGAAATTCATCCTATTACAGAGAATTAGTATAAAAATATGCATGACTTACATTCCACATAGCTATTATTGACCTTTTGTTGGCCCAAACATGAACATATTTAGCCATCAGTGTAAGAACATCCAATGACTTGAAGGGCAGTCCCCAGTATAGTCATATTAACATAACAAAAGAACTATCTATTGCACTATCATAACAAATTATAATTAACCCATCTAATTTTAATTGTACCTCAACAGACCTGCATGGTTTTATTTCATATATCAATTATGCTTATCCAAAAAAAAAAAACCCTAACATTATTTCTTGTACACTTGCAAATTGTTTCATTCTGCTGAAAGCTATTAATTTAAATTCTTAGCAATACGAAAAGGAGAATTAATTAAAGTCTATTAAATATATTTTATTTGTCTAGCCAGAACTACTGAAAGATAGGAAGTTGTCTTCTATCTAATGAAAAGCCTTCATATCAAAATTCATCTAAACTGAATGTAGTTATCAATGAACATGTTCATGTGAATTATTAGAAAGGACATCACCAGTGTGATACAGTGGTGGGCAAAGCTAACCAAACTCTGGCATGCATCTCAGGCAAAACCAGGGAAGTCATCCTCCCACTTTACTTGGCCCTGGTGAGACTGCAGCTGGAGTACTGCATTCAGTATTGGGCCCCCCACTTAAGGAAGGACGTGGAGAAGCTTGAGAGAATCCAAAGGAGAGCCACTTGTATGACCCAAGGCCTGGAGGGAAGGCAGTACGAGGAGAGGCTGTGGGACTTGGAACTCTTCAGTCTGGAGAAGAGAAGGCTCAAGGGGAACGTGGTGGCAGCCTACAACTTCATAAGAGGGGTACGTCAGGACCTGGGAGAACATCTGTTCACCAGACCTCCCCAAGGGATAACAAGGTCTAACGACCATAAACTCCTGGAAGGGCAAGTTAGACTAGATATTAGAAAAAAGTTCTTTACAGCATGTGTCCAGGGTCTGGAACAAACTCCCGCCAGAGGTGGTACAAGCACCTACTCTGGATTCCTTAAAAAAACAGCTGGATTTATTTCTTGCTGGGGTCACTTGATTCCAGCTGACTTCCCACCTATGGCAAGAGATCCCACTGATCTCTTGAGGTCCATTCCAGTCCCTAATGTCTATGAAATGTATGTCTATGAAATCTATGAAACCTAATCATAAGGCAACATGTGTGATGCCAAGAAAGGAAGAAATTCCTGTAGTTTCATAATTAGCAAAAAGAAAAGCATGAAACCTAAGGTGTGCTTTAGACCATGACACTCTTTTCATTACAAAGTATAAGAAAAATTAGTGCTCTGATTTTTCAGGTAACATCTCATTCTGTGAAGAGAAAATGTCACCTTAAAAGGCTCCCATAAAACATGCTGGGAGCATCTCTCCAATAGAGAGAGAATAACATGTGCATGGATCCCTGGATGGACTGTGACAGAGGCAAGATCTCCAGCCAGGAGGGGGAAGGGGACCTGCTTCTTAAATTCACCTGGCCTCAAGAGGACCTGCCAGTCAGTCCATCTGACATACTGATAGGCTCTCCCAATCAACTTTCAATCCCATGGCAACAGTTCTGGCTGCTCAAAAGCTATCCAGGATGGCAACAGCTGATCAGCCCTGAACACAGCCATTCAGTCACCAATTAGCCATTGCCAGCAACACTCTCTAAGGCAACTGATGTGTCTCTAGGCAAAGTACGGCCTGTCACAGTTTAAAACAATGGTTCTCAACTAGGGTGGTATCACACTCAGGGTGCCAAAGACTTCCCCACAATGTTAGCACTATTAGGTATACAGACATGATTCACCAGATAAAAGTACAGATTTCAAATAGGAACCCATATAGTGTTAAAAACCTTCTGACCTGGTGCAGGCTTTTCAAGTTCTAACAGAAGAATTGTTCTGTTATTTTTCTGTAATCAAAAAACAACTGAAAACTAAGGGCGTGCATTTTCTGAGGGGTGCATTGAGTCTGAAAAGATTGAAAACCACTGGTTTAGAACTCTAAGACTTTGTCACAATTGTTTGTCCAAGGAAGCATTCTCATGGCTAACTTTCAGGACAAGCAAAGAACGTGACTGCTTGAAGTCACACATACCAGACAAGTTCTGTCACTGAAGCCAATCTTATCTTCCTAATAGGCATCTGGACTAAAGGGGGAGCCAAGAATTCATTTCCTTCTTTCTCTACCAAAAGGCCCAGAGAAGTAGAAAGTTCTACATGCTCCTTGCTGATATAAACCTAAACATGCCTTGTGCTTGTTTTGGCCTTCCATGCTAATATACACATACACAAAGTAGCACAAATGACCTTCAAAAAGTTCAAACTTATAGTTCGCTCACAAGAACGGGTGTTATCTGAAATCCATCCAAACTTCTTCTATGCTTTAGGGCCTTGAGCCAAAATAAAAATGTGGAATTTAATATATTTTATGTTAAGAAAAAAAAAAAAGAGGAGAAGAGAAGTGGAGATTAAATTACTTTTCATTTATTTCTGAAAGACTGGAAGTATCTATGCTGACTGGCACGTTAACAATTCATAGATACATCTACAGGCCAAAATATGTGCAGCAGCACCAATTGTACCTTCTGTTACACCCCAACCACAGCACCAAAATCATTGTGGGAGGCAGTAGTATGGCAGACAACAGAATATGGTCTGTTTACTTTAAAAAGTCTATTTTTGCCCATTTCCCACTTTTCAGTCTTGATATTTTGTCACTGACCACATTGCCCACAGAACTAAAATGCTTTTCAAAATAGACCCTAGTGGGTTTGTAGCTAAGATATGGTGTGTGTTACTAGAAACATTGGGTTTTTCTTTTATTACCAGTAAAACAAATGCCAGATTTAAATGGTCATTCTGAAAAGCTTAAAAGAAGACAATTCCCAATCCCCTTTGTCTGTTACAGTTAAATGAACCTTAGGATCAGAAAGATAATCATCTCCCCTATGTTAATGCTCGTTTCTTGTGAAAGAAATATCTGCTGAAGACAAATCACATTTTGCATTTACACCTGTGAAACCTGATTGGCATAAGTAGAGTCAAGGATCTGACGATGAAAACATTGCCACCTTTCCTTGGACAATTCAAGCTGCCCATTGTAGTTATCCCCATCTGTAATTCCCAACTGGAGGTGTCTGTTACAGAAACAAACACTGGAGCTACTTCATACATAGGAGCTTTATTTTTAAATATTTCAGACAGTTTTTCAAAGTTGGAAAAGAGATAAGCAGTTTTTGTCAGTGTAAATATGCATCTCTGAGCCCGATTCAAAGATTCTTGAAGTCAATAGAAAGATTCACATTAACAAAACCAGGTTCTTTCTATAGTAAACTCCTGCATATTTCTTCTATTTATTGTATTTATTTCCAAAAAAGAGAATGAGGGGGTATTTTTTTGTTTGATGTCCGGTTAAAGAACTCAATTATTTTATGGTGCAGAATTTCTACATTTAGAAAATATGACCTACTTTGGTCAGGATGAAAAGAATGACAACTCCAGTTTACTGTGAATGGTATATTTAATGATTATTGATCTCTGCTCAAGAATTCATCAAATCAAATTGTACATAGACTTCCATCTATTTTTTAGATCTTCTCTAAGATGTAGATAAAGAGGCTTGAGGGAATTTTTTTTAGCTGGATCAAATGAAAGGTATTATAAAAGCCTTTGGAAATCTATAAAAGTAGTTGCATATTTTCTGTACTCTGCATAATGCAGTTGTGACATGTTCTTCGATACTGAGAAACATCTGCATGATTGAATTTAAGAAATGAGTGACCCAATAGACATAAGTAAGACCAGGCTCCCTGAGTACCATACTTTGGTTTTATGACTATCCTTGTCAACACATAGAAGTGACATATGAGACCCTAGATCATCCAGATTTATCATCCTGATTTTGAATGGCCTCAACTATGTCTGTTTGTAAGGGAATTTGCAACTTGGGGCAAAGCCATTTTTCTAGTGTGCGCTGCTGCTACAGTCAGTGCCTCTTCTTTCCTGCAGTGACCAAAGTAACAAATAGAAGTAGTACTAGGCATACTATTAAATATTCTCTCCAATATTTATGCCTCATCTTGTATGCTACAAGCAATGCCTCATTTTGCCACTTGGCCACATATCGGAGCTAAAGCATATGACTTTGCCCCTGTTCCATTTAAGCACATATTTTACTTTACTGATTGATAAGGCATCAAAAATTCAAAGGACAGGAATAGCAGAGAAGACTTATTTGTTCATTATGGAATTGCAATATCTATTATAGATCTAGTAGCTTTTGGAAGCCAATTTTCTTAAATTTTGACTACTTTCTATATTATATTGTGCATAGATTAAAATATATTGTATGAAATAACTTGTCTTTTGCTGTCCTCTGGCAAATTCTTCTAAAATATAGTGCAGCTTTGGAGCAGCAATGATAATGCTAAGTTTTTATTCCACTGCCATCATAGAAGTTCATAGGAGTTGATGATGCAAGCAGAGGTGGATTAGGACAAGATGTGTGGACCTTTAAGTGGCCTGGTGCAGACATGAATCAGTGGAGACATCTACACGAGATACTTACTGTGGCATTGCCTAATTAGTTTCACAGTAAAGTGTCAGTGTCTACATGTGCAGAGCTATTAGGCTGGAGTAAACTAATTAACTCAACCATAATTATAGGCAATCCTCAGACTCACAACACAAATGGTTCATGAAAACTGCATCTTAAGACTAAACATTGCAACTCAGAACTGATTTTCTCACAGGAAACAATGTTATAAATGGGGAATTGGTTCCTGAACCAAGGCCAAATACCCTATTCTCACCAAAAGTAACCCAGAATTTTGTACTTAATAAATTATATATGAATAATGTAGCTACACAATATATTTATATTGTAAACAGCTATCATTTGGAAGGACTTCTTTGAGGTGACTTTGCTGGACTTTTTGAAGGGCTCTTGGTTGGACTTTTTGAAGGGTTCTTGGCTGGAGTCATCTCAGGAGTCTTGGCTGCAGGTTTTTCTGGAGTCTTGTCTGCTTTCTTAAAGAAAGTGTCCAAGGAAGTTTGGACAGATGTCCTCCAGGGAAATGAGCAACACAGCGAACTTGTTTGCTGGCTTGGCATCGCATCGGACCAAGAGTCATAAAGTTGAAACTGATGTCAGAAAGTCAAAACAGGGTGTCAATTTATATATGTTGTAAGTGCTTTTCACTGCAACTAGAAATGTTGTAAGTCAAGGGCTGCCTGTAGTATTGCCCGATACAAGTACTATCCTATAGTGGAGTTATTTGCTGCACCATAGTGCATGTATAGATGGTGACCAGGCTGGTTGGGGACCAAGGGTGATACACTGTGGGACTTCCTCCAGGTAGCCTCTTACTGTAGCACCCCCCAGTCCTCCTGCTGGCTATGGCTGTGCTGCCTTGGCTCAACATGTTGCAGTCCTGAATGTACATGTAAACTCTGTGCTGAGGAGCAATAAACTCCAGCATGAACCATGCCAGAGTTTGTTGCATCATGCTGATTTCATGTGTAAATGCCCTTAGTAAGAACCGAAGGGCTCATCTGCAGTAGGTGCATTACAAGTAAAGCCTAAGGAATCATATGGAAGAAGGTTGAGATAGGTAGAAAGATTAATTTTAGCAAGGCTGGGTAAGAAAAATCAAGAAAACTAAAAAGGTCATGTAAAGTTACAATGAATTCATATTTTGTATATATTTATACACCTATATATACACAAGGCATATTAGAGCAGCTATTCAGCAATGGCTTACTAAGTAATAACTGATAAAAAGAAAACCATATAGAAATTCTTTTGGGCTGATCGAGTGGTCTCTAGATTGCTAGGTTATCCACATTATAGTTGCACTTCAGGGTCAACATATGATATAGATCATCAGGGGAATGATTAAAAAGTTGACATCGACAAGAGGTTTTAAGCATCTTCAGACAAAAAGCAGTGATGAAAGAAACTGCAAGTCTAAGAAGTGTAGGATTAAGGAGGAGAAGACAGTGTTACTACAACAAAGAAAGAAATTCTTAATGTTGAATAATCTAGAATTCACTAACTTGTCTTGCAGTCAACATTGGTGATGCTGCTTAGTTTGGCTGTGCGGGGGTAGGGGGAGGGTGTTCTAGTAATGCTGGTTTGATACATATGACAGTTACTGCCATCACTGGTCCCAACCAACTCTAAAAGAATCATAGGTCTAAAAGAAACATATGAGCAACCTCTTCTAAATGCCTGACTGTATAGTTTATGGTTGAACTTTGTGCCACAGCTACTAGTCCCCAGGGAAAGCCAGTGCTACATGAATTTTGGCATGGGGCAAGTTTCCGTAGGGGTAGTAGGGGAGGCTGGGGCCAGCACTGGGCTGGCCCCAGCAGCCTTACCTGGGATCCTGGGGGCCTCAGTGGTGATCCTACCAGGAGGAGCCTGGCTGGGACCTGCAGCACAGCTCTAGACAGCCCAGTTCCACTTTTCAGCAGCGCACGCTGCCCATGCATGTGCTGCTCTGCTTCTTTTTCCCATGAGTTTTTTTGATCCCTGGGTATCCAGGAGTCAAAGGATATCCAGGGGTTAAAAAAAAAAAACCTCAGAAAAAAAAAATCGAGCAGTGCACACATGGGCAGCACACCCCTTGCAGCAAGAAGAACACCTGATTGTGCGGTATGTGGCACTGCAGACATTTTTGTTGTGCTTGGACATGCCCAGAAAGTTTATTGTTACCTGATGGGACCAGCCAAAGGTACAGGTGTATTGGAGCAAGATTAGAAATCAAATCAAGTCAATAACTAAAGCAAATTTTCTTTCAAGTGGTATGGGAATTTCACAGTACAGAGATCATGCAGAATCACACTGACATGAGAAGTCCATTAATTAGGGCATTTAGGATAATTGCTTTTTTGCAACTGGATTGATGGATAGAAAATATCGTGGAAACTATCAACCTTGAAGCAAGCCTCACTCCACCATATGCAGGAATTTGTTTCTTTTTATAAACATTTATATATCTGCAATGTAAATATTGTATTAACATACCAGTTGTATAGATGGAGAAACTGAGGCAGAGATAGCAACTGGGTGCATCAACATGTGCAATTAATATGACACAAACTCTGGAGCCATTTGAGCCAAAGGGAACTGCTCCTGGAAGCACTGTCTACACGTGCACCCAGGACGGCAGCAATTTGAACCAGGGTGGAACAAGCGGCTGACTTGGCTGAGCTGACTGGGTGCAATTTACACCTGCAGATAGCATCCACAAGTCCATTTCAGTGCAGTGAATTACTCTATTGTAAAATAGTCCTATCCCCAAGAGTACTATTTTACGGCAGAGTTAATTAATTCACTGCAATCTAATAGTGTTGCATATTTAGACAACGATACTTTACTGCAGAGTAATTAGTCTGCTCCACAGTAAAGTGCCCGTGTAGATGCACCCACTGACTTGCTGAAGGTTGCAGATGGAATCAGTGTCAGCACCAGGACATGAATAGAGGAGTTCTTCTGCTTGTAAGCCTATGCTCAGTTAACACTATTTATTCATGTAACCATATAGCATTAAAGATAATCATTTGCTTTTTACACTTTCAGGAAGTGCATTTGAAGAATACAAGTAGAGGGAACACAGGAAGCAGGAACTACAGAATGTAAGAAATCACCATCCACACGAGTGAAGAATGAATGTGCCATCTGCAGGATACTCTCCTGTAAATAAATTATTTGTTAAACATTGGAAGACTTAAACACTATTGTTCAACAAGCTTGATGAAATCTCAACCGATGGGCATTCTCCCAATGAACAATGCAAGTAAACATTCCAATACTGAGTCTTTAGGAGAGCAGAATGTTATAAACCAACCTAGTGCTATGAAGCTTCTGAGGTTGATAGATTACTGTTTGATTGTTAACCTGTTATAAATGATCCTGCACAAAAACTCTTAAAGTCCTGTGCCCCTCAAAAGCCTGCAAATTTATGGGCCTTTGATGGATCCAATTGCACTAAATTAACCTATGAACCCTGGCTGCTGGAGTCATTCATCAGCCTTGTCTAAGTGTTTTTTTTTATTTGCACTTCTATACAAGCAACAGGCTGTTTGCTTTACAGTGTCTGATAGCATTGTTTGTCTACCCCTTTCATATTTGCACAGTTTGACATTCCCAGTAGCAGCAGCAGCAAAGTAACAAATGCAATTTTTGGACATCTATTGATTCCATCTGTGGCATTTTGACAGCATATGGGTTAGATGCATCAATTTTAATTATAGCTTTATTTTTTGTCTTGCCAAAATGCAAGTGGTTGCAACTTGTGAGATACATGATTTTAGAAGCAGTTAAGCATATGTATGCTCTCAAGCCCTCAGTGATTATTCCAGGTAACAACTGTTTTGCAACAGTATAGGCAACTTCTTTCCTCCTCCATATAATGCAGTATGTAAAATTTAGCATATCAATAATACACATATATCAAACGGTATGTAAAATTCTGTTTTATAGTACAATGGTGCTATTTTGTAGTTCGTTATATGAAAGGGTCTGGCCAAAACTGTAACAGGTAAAAGCAAACACAGAAAAACCAAGCCAAAGATAAAATGAAAAGGAAATAGTTTTAAAAACCACGTGTGCATTTTTAAAAACAAACTTAATAAATGGAAATTGTTTTCTTGCCTTCTAAAGGAAATAAAGATAGAAATAAAATTACAGTATTTTCCTGAGATTTGGATTCTAAGATTTATGGAAAAATGGTAGAGTATTCTAAACACAGTCTCATCGGGCTATTGAAGTCAATGGAGTAACTTCCATAGACTTGAAAGGGCAAGATTACACCCAAAAACTCTAGGAAATATTGGGCATTCTGCTCTAATGTATCAGAGGATTAATAATACTCATTTGTTTCAATGCTTCCCACACTCCTGTGTAACTAAACCAAGTCTTAATTAGGCTACTGGATCCCTCTGTAAATCAGAAAAGCTCATCTAATCAAGGAAAACAACAGGAGGATCTGCAGAGAGGAGTGGACAGTGTAGTCCTTTGGACGATTTCTTTACAGATTCTTGAATGCACCCAGACAACCTGGCAATAGGGCAATTAGATTATAGACTTTATCTTTAATCTCACTGTTTAAACAGCTTGCTATGCTGCATTTTTGTAAATTCATTCAGGGCTAAAAGAGCCTTGGAACAAGATGTATTGTGGAGCTAACATTTTCCCAGAAAGAAGACATAAATGGAATTAATGTGAGAGTAGCATACTTCAAGGACAGATCTACTGTCAACCCTGCATTTGACCAGTTACATTAAAGGGATGGAGCCATGGCTTTAGCATCCCCTAAGTGAGACCACCATGGCCTTTTTTTCTAGGAAAAAATCTGGGTTAAACAGTTTTTTGAAGAAAAGAGCAATGTATTCCTCCTGAGTAGCCCAGTAAAATGTGTTCTGAGTACCAGTAGCCATGTCTTGGTTATACATTCAATAGGTATGCATTACACTAAAAAAATACAAGAGGGTAAAGCTAAAATGGGCTGCCTGCAGTCACTGTGCAAGGTAGATATTTTAAGGAGGGCAACAAGCTAAATGAGTCAGATGTGGAAAGCTAAAATAAGTTATTACCTATTCTGTTAGTGAGGTATATGAGTATATACCGCTAAACAAACAAACTAGTATAGCCCGGATAACTTTTTCGTCCAAGAAATGACAGTCTGACATTCTGGAATTTGCTATAAGACTTCAGTTACATCATAGACTATCACTAAAGTATGAAAGAAAAGACAGAATTAAGTCTCACTATTAAATATTAAATGGTTTAAAAATTGCAGTCCCAATGAAGTCAATATGGCTCTTGCTATTTCTATTTACTTCAGTGATAGCAAGATTGGTGTTGAAACTCAACAGAAACTAGCATTAATCATTAACAGTTTTGAAAGGGAAGCAGAAAAATTCTTTGCTCAGCAGTAAAAATGTACATCTAGACTGATAATCACATTTGTGCAAAGGGCCTGCACAAAGCTTATTATTATGTTTTACATTATGCTCAGTCAAAGAACAGGACTCCATTATATGGCCCTGTGAATCCAAATAATAAAGACTGTCTCTAACCATGAAAGTTCAAGATCTAGGGGCCAGATTCTATTCCGCCTATCTGACACATACATGGTAGCTAAATGCCTAAGTACCTAAATGCAATTCTACTGCACCCTGCTTGATTCCCTGAAAAACGGTTGATGCAACGTGTGGGCAGGTCTTCCTCCTCACTACCTTGTTGTGACTTAGGCTGTGTGTAGATGAAACAAGAGGCATGTGCACACGCCACTAAAGCAGGCTAAATGCTTTTGCACTGCTTTAATAGTGTCTGTGTTTGCATGCCTTGGTGGCATATTGCACATTAATTCCAGCTGCTGTAGGAAATTTGGTGGTGTAATGCGCCTTAAATGACTTGGGATGCATCAGACTAAAGCACCAGGCTCTGTGCAGCATAGGGGCTCTGCAGGAAGCCCTGCAGGCAGCCTGGCAGCAGCCTGGGAAAGCAGCTTTGCCCAAGAAAAGCAGCAAGCCTGATCTTTTTTTTCCACCCCTTGGAACCTGCCTACCTGAGCTGCATGGGAGCCCGGTGCTTTTCTCTGCAGCTGTGGTGCCCCCTGGGACCGCCCAAGGCAGGTGCCTGCAGGCAGGTGCCACTTAGTGGGGCTGCCACTGCCATGGAGGGAAGCACCACCCCCTCCTCCCCCCCATCGCCCAGAGACTGCTCCACCTGCTGGCAGCTCATCCTCCCCTCCCCACCAGAGAAGCAGGTAAGGCGTGTGCACAACATGGGGGTTTAACCAGCCCTCAATTGAAGCAGTGTTCTATTTACCCACCACTTCAGTTTAAGGCCCCTGTTTCATCTACAAACGCCCATAGGTAAAATGAGAGTGTATTACAAAAATAAATACAGTAATGAATTTCTGAGACTTGAAAACAGTGGAATAGAATTGCACTGAGGTGCCTAAGTCCACTTAGATGCCCAATAAATGTAATAAAGCCTGGTCCTAAATACCCCTGTGAGGTAAGAGCAGGCCCTGCATGGGCCCTTACGTGCAGGGGTGAATTTCATCCATAAGCAGTAGCTGCATGAAGACTGCCCTTTCAGTTGACACATTTGAATGTACTAGGTCTCCACTACGCCATGCGTAGTGGTTCATTGGCCCACTGTTTCGATGAGCAAGTGCAAAATATATGAAGTTCAGAAAAGACTATGTAGCATATTTGCTTTACCTTTTACTGATTTGGCCAACAATGCCAAAGTGGTGCTATTGTTTTGTTTAAGAAAGTACTTGACTAAAATATAAAGAAAGCATAAATATTTTTTTAAGATATAAAAAATGGCAATTATATAGATATGCTTATTAAAATAGAAATATGTCTAGCCATAAACTTTCAACTTTTTGCCATACAGATGCACAGAAGAAATTTGCTAAATTATTGGAGTTGGGACAGAGGTCAAAGTCAGAGCGCCACAAAAATTCACAGGTTTTGAAACCCAATGCTCTTATCAAAGTCCATATTACAAGTAAAGGCAAGCATTTAAACCAGGAGACAGTGGGTATAATTCAAAATAAATTACAGATAATGGAAGATCCCACATCACACTCAAGATTTTTAAGGCAGGCTCTGCACTGAGTCAATGGCAAGACTATCTTAAAGTCAATGGCACCATATGATCCAGATTCTCATTCAGGGGATTAATCACTATTCCCAGGCCAGGTAAAGATATTACACTTTTACCGGTATAAGTGATTAGAAACTGGTCTATACTCATAACAGAAGTTGGGCACACAAAACTGTAACAGAACAGAAGTTCAGCACATAAAGACAGGTTTAAAAGGGCAGAATCCAGTCTAAGATTTGCCCCCCACTACATCCCCACCAAAGGGTGAATGTGTGCTCTGTTTGCTACAGATCTAAGTTACGCTGCCTACAGAAAGCTGCATAATTTAGATCAATTCCACCTCAGGATTTTTGAATGCCTGTCCCTTTCCCCAGTTTCTTTTGAATATTTTTTCTGTCTCCCAACTAAAAAGCCCAAACAATTCATAAGGCTTTTTCATTTACAGAACCATCTAAAGTAGTGTCTCTGATCTTGTTAAGAAATGAGCAAAGTATTTGCAATGTGAAACAGAGGCTATTTTCTCATTCTGATTGATTTCTGTGGGAAAAAGTTGAAAGAGATGGCTAACAGTCTGTGAATTTTTTTTAACTTTATATGGTCACTATGAACATCTTAATGTGTAAAAATGACACATTTCTTTTTTTTTTTTTTTAATGAGAGTTAGTAAGTTAAACCCAAATAGAGATTCTTGAACCTATAGGATAGATAGAATGTTCTGATGAAGTTATAATCAATCTATTTAAAATGTTTTATTTGTACTCTGAAAAGGAATTGTAATTATTTATTAGGCATTCAACATACACAGCTGGTTCCTCTTTTAAGAATAGTGCTTAGTTCAAACAAGTCTTTCAAATGCCAAAGTCTCTCAAATACATTTTTTCATTGTTATATTTTTTAAATGGCAAATCTAGTTAAATTAATTTTGCATCACTGTTTTGTTTTTTAATAGAATAATTAGAGTTTTTATTTTTGGCATTTATTAACAAAAAGTTTAGACTCTGTCTTGGTGTGGTTACTCAAGAATTATCAAATTTACCCATTGAAATACCAGAAAGAAAAGAAAATTAATTAAAAGTTATATCTTGAAAGGGGAAAAAAATCATAAGTGCAAACTTTCATTCATTTTAATCCACTACACATTTTGCTTGTCACAGCATTGTAATATTCTACAGGACTATCATTGCCAAACACATTATCTGCTATAAATACATTTGTTTCTGTCTGATTTTACATGAAATTGGTTATGAAAATATTTGAAACTTGATTACATATAGTACAGTATAGAGATACCAGTCTAGCAGAGACCAAAACAAAAAGGACCTCCCGGACGCTTACTTTACATTAGGAAGTCTCATATCAGTTGCATAAAGGGTGTGTGTATAGATATTGTGCTTTTCTTTTTTTCCTATTTAATGATTTGACCTCTTGCATAGGAACAATTTCTCTTTATGATTTAAACATTTTTCTTATGGATCCTTGTTAATAACCCACTGGATTATAATTTTGGAACAATATTTTAAAATACAGAAGTCTAAAGGAAGATCCTACATTCATATTTAAGGACCTAGTTAGGTGTCTGGATTTTCAAGACTGTTGCACAACAAGCCCCTCCCATTGAAAATAAGACAAAAATATTTAAGCATCTAAACATAAGTATAAGAACCCAATATTAAAAAAATTTACTTTTCATTCCATCTTTCTTCACCTAAATTTTCATTAAAAAAATAAAACTGTTTCCTTCTTCTAAGCATAATTAACATGTCTTCAAGACTTTATCCTTTGCATTCCTGCAAAACATTAGAAAAATGTAAGGAACTTACTTTCTTCTGGTCAAACTTCCTAACTCACAGCAATTTTACAACAGGCAAAATGTAAATTGATGAATCCCTACTTTTAAATGACTGATTTTTAGCCTAGGTCAATTCTTTAAGTTTGTTCTGTTTTGCCAACTTGGCTTATCCAATTCATCAAGACCATTCATATGACACTTCTGCTGCTAGCAGTTATGCTTAACACTCTTGTAAACATCTTCATCTATGTACAACCTCTACACAGTTATAGAATTGAAAGTTCCTGCTAAAACAAATAGTACAAATCCAGTTAAGAAATAGTCACATTCTTTCTCATTTTAATTTTATTAAGAAGTTTATGACTATGACAGTACATAGTTATATTGTAGTCTAATTTATTGATACCAGCCCATTTCCTCCATGTCAGAACAAAAGAATACTTGTGGAACTGAAATAATTTCCTTCCCTTTTGGAAAAATTCAATAATTGTTGATGTCCTTTTATTTTAAACAGTAAACTGATAAATCACAGTGAGGAACGATTAACTGAACCAAGCTAAATTATTATAATAATTACCATCATTATTATAATTATCATCATTACACATTTTAAAACAGAATTAAATATTCCATTGTCTTTAAATTTACTGACAGCACTTTGCTATTATAGGATAAAATTAATCCATCAGCAAAGCTCAGCATAAAAACCTACACACCACTTAAGCTCTCTTTCAAAGGTTTGAGACATAGGCCTTCTGGTTGCTCAGTGCACAGAGTTAATTTTATTCTTAATATTTGTAACTTTATTGCAGTTAATCCTCCAGATTAACATTGATAAAAGTACTCTACAAGAATGATGTTGTAATTGTTATTATATTCATTTGAAGAGGGGCCTGCATGAAATAGATATATGCAAGCTACCTTGTACAACGCAGTAAATAAAAAGTATATCTTTTGATTTATTATTGTTCCTAAGGAATTTGTACAATTAGATGTATAAAAATGCACCAAAACATGCAAGAATGATTGTGATATGTTTATAATAAATCAAAGTGGTTACCTGATTAAACTTGGTGTAATCAAACTAGAGTTATAATATGGTCCGCTTCATTCTATTATGTACAGTTTCCAAGAAAAGATTCACAAGATTCATTAGTAGTAAAATATACTGTGTTGCTTTTTATCAGAATGTGGTGTTTCTGTTTTATATTTTCTTAATCCCAGTAGCCTTTGGGGTTGCATATTAAACCCACTTATCATAAAGCTTAGAAAATTTAAGAATTAAAAAGTTACAATACAAAAACAAGCATCACTAACCATCTTGCTACTACTCTTCAAATCTTGTGTACTCTTTGAAACTGACAGGCCACCAAAATGTGATGACACTAACACCACTTTTTTCTAAAGTGGTCATTTTTCACAGAGAAATAGTAACTATCCTGCCTTTGATCTCAGTTGATATCCTGAGTAAAACCTGGGTTTACATGATGCAGGCATGAATGTGGCCATTTGAATTTCTGATTATCACTACTGATAAAATGCGAATTTAGCAATCCAAATAATTGTTACCAAACAGTGGCAAGTGTGATATGTTCACTTTTGACCAGGTAAACTCGCTTCCAAACTTTTAACTGGATTCATTCTTTTTTATTCTTCTGTGCTTATTTCATTATGCGATGTCACTACTTGATGACAAGTAATACTTCATACTGTGTATGTAACATCATTGTGTTGCAGAACCCCCTCAAATACCTCAACAATGTCTTTGTTGTGCTACTCTCCCCATTTAGCACCTATATGCTTTTCTAATTATGAACAATGAGTCAAAAGGAAGGAGCTCTTAATATGTGCAAATGTAAAAGCTGATAAAGGATTCTTGCTAGTTTGCAGTTCATGTAATAGCATTTTAGCCATTTTCTTCCCCTCGGTGAGCAGTCTACATTAGTAAACATTGTTCCATAAATAATAGTGTATCCATACTTCTAAAGTCTTTTATATACATTTATGGAGTAGGTCCAAAGGTTGGAAGATCTAACTGACTGATTTTCACTTTTATCTACTACTATGTTTTCAGTAAAGGGCTTTGTCACTTGGTATACATAAAAGCTAATGCACCCTTTGTTTTGTAGAATGTACTGAAATGTTTGCAACCCTCTTGGTATCAGGTCCAAAATGTGAAGCATTACTGTAAGAGGGTATCTTTCTAATGTATTTGTATGTATAGTTTACACCTCTGTGAGGTCTAATAAAGGATAATGGTTAATAACAACTGTGTGTTAAATATTCTTCCTATGTGCAGGCATGCAAACACATACATATTGCATAAAACGAAAATTGTTTTAAACTCTTACCAGTGCACACAGATCTGAGTTTGGATGAATACATCAAAACAAGAAGATACCTAAAAGGGAACATTGTGAGGGTTAGGTTTCTAGTGTTGTGACATGGTTTGATTAAGGAAGATTATCCTGGCGATTTATGTTAGGGTTTTTGTTTTTTTACCCCCTATCTAACACATTGTGCCCCTATACAAGAGCAGCAGGGCTGCTTCGACACATGCTGTAATTATAGCACATTGGAGCAGACTCAATTAGTCGAGTCTCCTGGAGCATGGTAATTACTGTGCTTCAGCAGACTCCAGTGTTTGATAAGCTTTAGTTAAAAGCACCCCACCACCATTTTTAAACATGGGGACGCTGATGCATGAAATACTCTGGGCACTTTAATTAGCATGGCTCTCTGAACTGCTGTAATTAAAGCGTCCTCCCCCTTCTCCCAGAGCACACACATAGATACCCACTTGTATTGAAGCCATCCTGAGTTATAAAGTTCACTACCTGCATTATCTCAAAAGTAATGCCCTTCTTTCACATATTTTTATCCAGATTTCCATGGAACAGACACTTTTAAACAGTCACTACCACAACAACATATTATTTAGCAAATATATGGAAACTGCTGCTAAAAGGTATTAAATTAAACACATAAGTGGCCTTTAATTTGAATCATGTCATGTCATCACAGGGTCCATGTGATGCAGCCAAAGAACTAGAGAAGAGAGACTTCCAAACTCAATTCATATTTGATTTGAACGATACTTTGAACTCAGATTATCACAAGTGTAAGGGTTTTTTTTGCATTTAACACGTTGCAATATTTAACAAAATTTATATAACCCCATAACATGACTAGCAATCCTATCTCAGCTTGTCACCCTAGCTTCACAATGTATTGTGAGAACAGTCCACAAATGTACCTGGGAGTTGCTTCACAAATCAAATATTCCTTGAAGAGGCAAGTGTTCAACAGTACTTATGTGAACTTGGTAAGAAAGGATACAGTGAGAAAGGAGGTGGGTATGAGAAGAAAGTCCTGTAAAGCCTTGCAAGAATATCTTATATTTATAAAATAGAGGTGATTTCTGATTTGAGGTAATTTTCTAGCAACCTTCTCTTTCCTCTCTGCAAAAAGGATTTATTCTCTATGAAACCTATTACAGTGTCTAAGAAAGCAGCAGGAAGTACAGTAAAATTCATACCCTGCAAAAGGTTTGTACCAGGCCTGCCTTATTTTGTGACTGGTGTACAAAGGCTATGCCCTCCATACCGTAGTGATTTTTTTCCCAGATGATTACAACTTTGGGTAGGAGTATTTAAAGCAAACTAGAGACAAACAAGTCTTAGATTTGACGTTCTATGCTGCTTCCCCAATAAAACCATTTGCTTTCTTTTATGAACAGTGGCCTTATATTTTGTCAAATAATTGTGGTATTCAGTGCTCAACTTAAGACAATAAAGGATCCAGAGAGTTTCAGGCAGTGCTGAGTTCTAACCTCTAAAAATTAGATCCACTTCGGGCTTCCTAAACTGGGCATCCAAAGAAGTACCCCGAATCAGTACAATAATTTCATAAAGTGTTCACCGAGATATTTTGAAAATATATTTTAGGGAGCAGAATTCATCTTGATAGTCCATTCCTTTCGCCTTGATAGTTATTTTACCACCTGTCTAGTTAATCTATTCCTGTGTTTAACTATCATGGGGAGCTCATAAGTATGGGTTAGACAAACATGTATCTGGGATGGTGTAGGCAGTGATGAACCTTCAGTGAGTAGGGGGTTGGACCAAATGTCTTCCTAAGGTCTCTTCCAGCCCTATCTTTTTAGGATTCTATAGGTTCTCTACTCTTATTTTCCAGCACCTAGAGGTCTTCTTTATCCTTGGTTCCTTATGTATTTATCTGAAAAATCCATTGCATTAATTGACTTCAGGGGAGCTGCAACTTCCTCCACTGGTTCTAAACTTGTCTCTTACTTTAATTTGGAATACCTTCTGCAGTTTATTACTTATTCCTTTTTGTTTTCCATAAGGATTTCAAAATGCACTCATTGCCATAATACCTGAGCATATTCCACATAAAATGGCAAAGCCCCACCGGGACTTTAATCTTGAATTTCCTTCCAACCTTACAATTCTATGACTTTATGTGGACTCTTGGTACATCTAGATGGCATAATGCAGTGCCAGGTTGAGATACCCCACTGCTACATTTCCATGTTTTATGCACACTAACTCTCAAGCCGTAAGTAGTCTATCCATGGTAGCACACCACTGTGCACATGCTAATGTATGTAGCTCCCAACTTAAAAGCTAGTGTGCACAAAGTAGACAAGGCACACCTTCGCATGCCACTGCTTTGGTGCCCAATGCCTTTGCAAGTATAGTCAGACCCTCTAAAGAACAGCAAAAGCCAGAGAAAGAGAGTGGAGGAGAGGAGGGGTTGAACACAGAAATGGTGGAGGAAGAAACTCCACAGAAGACTGAAACAAAGAAGGGAGGCAAAAATTGTGTAATTGAGGCAGCACAGGAGGAGTTAGGAGAGAAAATGGAAGGGAAGGCAGGAACGGGAAAACAGCTGAGACAGAGAAATGGGAGTGGGGAAGAAAGACACCCTACAGACAAGAGAAGTGGAAATGAAGCAAAAGGAAGAAAATGCAGGGGCTGAAGACCAGGAAGAAGAAACCTGATAAATGAGAGAAGTGAGTCAGAGAAGAGAAAAAAAAAAAAAAATCCGAGAGCAGTTTCCTATTACTAACACCTCTGGGCTCCAACCCAGAGTGGAAACCAGAAGGCGGGAAGCGGCAGAGAGGCAGAAATATGCAAGCCTTCCTAAATGCAGAAGTGATCTGACAGCTTGCAAAAGCTACAGGAATTCAAGTGAAGGAAGAGGAGGAATCAGGCACACCGAGCAGTGGCACAGATGAACCCTTAAAGGGAGAGGCACACAGCTCAAAGCAAGCACAGATGAACCTTAAGAAATGACAGGTACACTCATTTTAAAATAAACATAAATGGCATTGACAGTAGTTTCAGTTAATGTCAAGAGTATCTTAACAAGAAAAAGATGGTGTGACAGGCAGCCACTCTGAGGCCAACCTCTGCATCAGCCTACCCACCTGTCTTGGGCAGTGCACCTGCCTATCTCACTTGCCACACCTAGTTAGTAAATTATTAAGTTATTCGTTAAGCAGGAGGCTGCCCTTCATGTACCCAGCTATACTGGATGGTGCATACATGCTCCAACCTTCCCTACACATGTCAGTCTGTCACCGTGTAAGGGCGTATACCCTGACATCCTGCTGATATTCACTGGCCCCTATGGCAGCTCTGCCCCTGTGGCTCAGCTGGAGGGGATTCGACACCCCTTCTTTTCCGGCCTGCCATGACTTTGATGATATAAAAGATATGAAAAAGGGAGGTGGTGACCGCCTGTCTCCTGCCCAACTCAATCAAAGGGGCTGCCCTGCACCCCAGGGGGGCCCAACTCGGGCAGTGTAGAAAGGACCAGCTTGGAGCCAACATTATGACTCCCTCTTCTCCTTTATTTTATTTTTATTTTTTTTTTTGCCTTTAAAAGAAAGAAAGAAAGAAAGAAAGAAAGAAAGAGTCCTTGACCTTTGGCCTCCTCAGCCTCAGGGGTCTTCCAGGTCTGGTGCTCTCTTGCCTGGGGTTGTTATCCCAGACTCTTCTATGATCTGTTCTCCCCACCCAGGTCTCTTCCCCGGGACCTTCGAACTTAATTATCGGCAAGTGCAGCTCCTGTGGCAGGAGATTCCCTTGGATGTCATCAGGTAGGGTGGATCCAGTTTTCGCGGCTCAGGATCTTGCCTGTCCTGCTTTGAATATGAAGGCTTCTGGGAGTGAGCCCCTGCTCCCCTTTCCTTGGGCAGGTGCCTGTCCTCAGTCCAGACTCTGACGGGCCAGGGAATGTAAACCGGAGGCAAATGGAAAAAAAACAACGAAGAAAAGAAAGAATGCCAATGCGGGTGGTTTCAGGTGGATCTGTCACCTCCTCCACTCCTAGGGGCGATCCTGGATTCCCCTCTGGTGCCCTGTCTCTTCCACCCTCCACTTCACTCCTGCGGTGAGGGTGTCACAACGGAGTCTTTGGCCTTAGCCCAGTGGCTTACCCACACTTCTTCTTCACCTACTCACCCCTGCTCCTTTGACCTCTCTCTGGGTCTGTCCCTGGCCTCCAGATATAGTCTGTGTTGCCGATTGGCCCCAATTCACTTCACCTGACGTGGAGGTAAAGCTGAGCCAGTGCAGACCGGGAATTACAGCCATAGAGTAGATGTCACTGCGTGAGGTGGTTCATGTCCTTGGCCAGGGATACACCCCTAGTCAGTGCCCTCCAGGCTCTTACAACATGTCCTATGCCTTGCAGATGTTACTACCATCATCAACTCTATATGCCCCTGGTGTTGAACCCTCTGGCTCTTGTCTCTCTGCAACACTCAGGCTTGCTGCACCCCCTCTGGCTGTGCTGGGCCCCCCAAAATCATATGCCCTCTCTCTTCAGGCACTAATGATACCTCCAAACCTCCCATTTTAGCCTCATCCCAACCCTCCAGGGTAAACATGAACACAAACACAAGCCCCTGGCTATAACTTAAATACTAGCAATAACAACAATGCTATGCCTCTTTAAGAGGACAGACTTCCACTCAGAATAACATGCCCCTATCTGGGTACCTGGGAGACTCCCTGCAGTGCTATAGCACCTACATAGCAGAGAAGGAAGTACAGGAAGAGCTAGGCAGGCAGGAGGAGGCCTCAAGTATCTGCAGCAGGCAGTAACTGCTTCCGTCAGTTGTCAGAGAGCATGCATGTCTGCTAGCTATGGCCTGGGCTTATATATCCCAGAACCCTGTCTCCTGCCAGTCAGGTGATGTCAGCAGGTGTTGCCAATTACTCCCTTAAGCTATTAACCTGGCAACCTGCACCTAGGGAGCTCTGTTTGGCCTGCAAAGCTCCCTGGCCAAGCTTCTTCAGTGTTAAGGAGCAAGCACATCTTAGTGTCCTGCTACAGATGGGAACAGACTGAACCAGTGTTGAACAAAGGACAGACATAATCTGTTTATAAGAATGTGGAATACCAGGAGAGATGGATTATAAATTTTTTGAGAAAAGGTGGAGATGAAAACCATCTTGGTGGTCAAGGACAAATGAGAACAAAGTGGCATGGGTAGCAATATTATTCAAGAACCCAGAGCTCAGAGCAAAGCCTGGACAACCAGAGCCACACTACAGCTGCCAGCCAGGCTCAGCATGCCTGGATCACTGCTGTTGCAGCCCCAGTAGACCCTCAGAGCCCAAAGTAAGGCTGCTGGGGTAAGCCCAGGTGCGGGCCCCAGCCTCCCCTACCCCATCTGAGGCAATTTGCCTTGTGCTACATTGAGCATTCAGGGGCATGCCTGGGGACAACTAGCAGCAGCACAAATATGTGCTGCTGAATTTAACAGGGTGAAAACAGAGGTTCCTGCTCATGGGGATGCATCCAAGAGTTACATTTCTCATGTCCAACATGAAATGCCCATAACTCTGTTATATCAACAAATTTCAGTGGATGGTTTGAAGGTACGTCTCTGTCACGATGGCAATTTCAGGCCAAAATTTCTTATTCATGTGTTTCTGGGTGGAGAAAAAAAAAATTAAAATAAGCTCCTTCCTATTTTAGTTATCCTCTCACTAAAAAATGGTTGTGACTTCTTCAACTTCAAAACGCATCCCCACACACCTTTTGTACAGAGACCAAGCGCAAGTTGGTTTTGAGCTCAAGTTCCAGAACTTCAAGTTCCAAAAAACTGATTGACTAGCTACAGGAATGGATAATAAAAAACAATTTTAAAAAGTTGTCTTACTGGAAGCAACAACCCTGCTGATTTTGCAATGTATCAAAATCAGGCAAACTCAGAGCACAATTTATTAAGGACCCACTTCAAACAGTCAGCAAAACTTAAGATATTTTATGGGCTTAATGAAAAGGAGTCTAAATAGCCATGAAAACTAAGTCATATCCATTTTTTTCCCTTGGACTTGTTGTTAAATCATTACTTGTTAAGGAAAGACTAATTGCTATGGTAGAGATTCATCTCAGTACACCAGAAAGTAACTGCATACTTTGACAAATATCAGTATTATATATAGGGTGATAAAAAGTCAATGGCCATCCCAAGCTTAATGGCCCATTGCACCTAGTAAGAATTTGCACATTATGGTAATCTATAAAATCTGAGTGACTTTGCATGCATCCTTAAAGTAGATAGGGAACCCACCTTTACTATTTTTGTGTATATTAGGACAATGGTATTTAGCCTGTGGTCTGTGGCTTTGGAAATTCTGTCTGTCATACGCCAGTGGGATTGGAAGATTGAATACTTATTGACTTACCTTCCAGAGCCACAATAATTAAGGCTTCCAGCACTCCTCTGCTACCAAATTTCTTGACCTGCGAAGAGTCCTGCAGGCCAGATGACATGACCCCACATGCAGGGTCAAGCTGGCCTATGGGCTTGCTCTGTGGACAAAACTAGTGCACAGGACTAGTATACTGGGTGCACCTCTTGCCAAACTTCAAGCCCTGCTCCCTAACAGGTGCCCTGCCCCTTTCCCTGCTCCCTTGGCTGAAATCTTGGCTTCCATCTTGAGACTGGAAGTCCTGCCCCATCACATGGTGTATGACATCACAAGCCCCATCTTCTGGCCACCATGTTGGCCGCCATGTTGGCTGCCATGATGGTCTCAGAATCTCCTGCCACCCTGTCACATGGTCTGTGGACATCAGAACTCCCACCCCCTAATCACCATGTTGGCTGCCTGTTATTTGCCATGTTCCAGAATCTCCTGCCCCTATCACATGGCCTATGACATCAGAAGTCCCACCCTCAGGCCACCATGCTGGCTGCCATGTTGGTCCCAGAATCCCCTGCTGCCCTATCACATGCTCTGTGACATCAGAAGTCCCACCACACTGTCCACCATGTTGGCTCCAGAATCCCCTGCCTTATCACATGTTTCATGACATCAGAAGTCCCACTTTCCTGGTCACCATCTTGGTCCCAGAAATCCCTGCTGCCCCATCACATGCCCCTGTGACATACAGTCTGCCTCTTGACTGGGAAACACTGCCCCTCAAGTTTCACAGCACATCCTGGGACCCCAGAAGTTCAGCCCCCTTAATCTTTGAGACACAGGAGGGGTTGTGACCCCTCTAACAACTTGCCCTGACCCCCTCGACCAATCAGTAGGGAGGATGTCAGGGGCATTGGACCTCCCCCAGGAACAGTGCCAAACCAATCAAAGTAAGTATAGGGATGGGCCTAGGCTGGAAGTCCCTGGCCTGCCCCTTTTCCAAATCCTGTTGGGATACCCTTCAAACAAGGCAGCATGTTTTCTGAGACCATGCTAATGCAGACAGAATCAAATATGGATTCTTACACTGTGGAAGTCTCAGACACTGTTCAGATATCTCTCAGCAGTACTATGGATGAGATCTCGGTAGCTGATACAGATTCGCAGTCCCAAAACAGGGGACTATAGCAAAAGCAAATATGGATTTTTACACTATACCAGTAAGGCCCTTTGTTCTTGCCTTACCATCAAGGCATGCCAAATGCTTGCCAAGAAAATGCTACCATAGCAATAATTCTCAGGAGGGAGAGATTGAGAGTAGCCCCCTAGCCCAGAGTTTGCCTAAGATGCCTGTTTCCCAGATCAGACATTGAGGATTCTGTGGAAGAGGAGTGCCTTATGCTGGGTGCTGAGGGAGAAGAAGATGTCTCTGAGGGAGCAGAGGCACTGGTGAGTGACCTGAACCATAGGTGTGGGGGCCTTTAAAGGAGTTGGTGGTAGGGGTTTTGGGGGGACCCTTGTGGGGCAGGAATGAGCTATGAACTCCTTAAACAATGGCTAACTAGAGTTTTTCCTTTGCAATCCCTCTGCAGCTTGATGAAGCCTTTCTAATGACACCAGAAAGACAGCACATCAACATACCTGTAACCCCCATATTGGAAAAGAGAAACTATTTTATGACAAACAGGTCTGGTGTTTCAGAAGAATAATATGCTTTGGCCTTTAGAAGAAAACTAGGGATTGAATGAATAGGCCCCGTCTCACGGCAGGAACATAAAAGCCTCATGAAATCTCTTATCCATGTTTGTTGTTATGGTATACTGAAATATTGCTTGAGAAAGAAACTTTTTGAAGACTGCATGGGATGTCTTCTAGCTCCACCAGGACAAGGAAGCCACAATATGGACTGGACAGATGAAGCTATAAACCGGATAATTTGGGACTTTTGTACTGAGCTGTGTATGGAAAGTGTTCTAAACATCATTATTGCATTAGGTTATTCTATGCATTGTCTGTGCCTCACTGAGAAACGTTTATCTCAGGGCATGGCAATTATAAACCATATTCATTTTGCTGAAGACCCAAATTCTGCTTTATATGGAGTGATCCATGAAAAGGATACACCTCTGGTACCCTACAATGAATGCTTAATTGGGACAAGAAATGATAAAGTCCAGCTCCAGACAAAAGTTTAGCCAGGATATAGTATAAACCTATCAAAAGAAGTAAATTTTGTACAGATTTTGTACAGATTTTGATGGAAATAAATCTTATTAAAAATGCATTCCCACTGATGTCGTCCTTCAATCTTTTGGATAAGGGGTGTGGGTATGCTTTGAATCAAACCTTGGAGGGTATGGATGGGTGTGGGGATCTGTCTACCTAAGAAACATAACAAAAGGTTAGTGTGGGTCTTGTACTATCACCTCTCCTGCTTAATAGGTTTTTATATATTATACATATAAATGTAAAAGAGGTCCCTGCAAAAGACATGTTGGAACATGCCTGAAGAAAAATCTGTGGAGCAGTTGAGGACAGTCACCCTCAGGTAATCAGACCTACTGACTACAACAGGGTGGTTTTTTACACCTATGAACATAATCAAGAGACTAGAGTGTGATGACCACCCCTCAACAGGACATGCTGAGACATGGCTGAGGAAAAAGCTAGAAAAACAGGAAAAATTGTAATGGGTAACCACACTCAATTAGCCAGACCTGATGGTTACAATAGGATGGTATGGCGGCAAAACGCCACCACAGGCTCTTGAAGGGCAGAGGGTCCCCGTGGGCCCCAAACCCCACAAACAGCCCCCCCTCCCCGTGGGGGAAACTTACCTCCTGCTGGGCAGCCAGAGCTGGAGCAGGAACCGCAGCCGTGGCCGCATGAGCCGGCATTACGCTCGCTGTTTAATCAGCTGTTCCCCCAGCAGGGAACAGGTGAGCCAATTGTGGCAGCCATTCTGGCTACCACAGAAAGATTTAAAAGCCCCACTGGAACCCAGAGGGCAGGAGAGTACAAGAGGGAGCACACTGGCGTAGAGCATGCCAGATGCGCTGAGGCTGCTGCAACAGAGAAGAGCGGTACAGCCAGTTCAACTCCGGCAGGCAGAGCAGGGTAGGCATTTGAACCCCCTGTAGGAAGCTGGGGGAAAAGAGGCAACTCCACACCCCTCTCCTCCCCAGGGGTCTATTTCTTTTAAGAAAGAAAAAAAAGAGAAGAGGCTTAAGATCAAAGTGCCCTACTCAGAGGCACTGAAGTAGGCACCAGCCAATGCACATATAGCTTGCCAGTCTCTAGGGCGAGAAGGCTACTCATCGAAGCAGAGGGGGCAGCCTGACAAGTGTCAACAGAACCCACCTGGACATGGGGTCCCCCTTGAGGCAAGCCGAGGTCGATCAAGCACGACTGAACCACCATTGCTGGCACCCATCCAGTTGGTGAGTGGACAGGGTGTAAGGGAGGCAGAGCCCCATGGAGCATCACACCTGAACCGTCGGTACTGCCATCCCCAAGGTGCCCCCTCAGGAAGAAGATCTCCACTGAACCCTCTCTTTATATAATAACACCAAGTCATGGCAGGAAAGTTGAGGGGAGGGGCCCCGCGCCAGGCGGACAGTACATCACTCAGAGGACCCCCACTTAAGGCACCTTCCATCAGAGATGGTTCATTTAAATCTAAGAATATTACAAAGAACCTGGCAGAGTGGCCAAAACTGAATGGATTTGATTTCATTATAATGGCTGTACAGGGACAAACCAAAGACCGGTATGCAAAAACCAATCCCATCACTTTACAAACTAGAGAGAGAGGCCTTATGAATATTGCAATCAAAATCCATCAGGGTATAAACCCTAGAGTTTGGGCCAGAACAAAATTCCTTTTCCCTGGATGCTAATCTGCTTCTGGACAGGTCCCTGGTATGGATCCATTACTTTTACTCTATATGCATATAGACACCTTTTCTGTTTGATTACACTATCTTTTACTTACTGCTTTTAAGAGCTGTGGGTGGAGGTGCCCCTAGAATTATAAGTTCTGTCTCCTAGTCCCAACTAACAGCTAAAAAGAGGCAGTATTTAATTGACCTAACTACCTTTGATACCAACCTGTGTTTTTCAGGCGGTCTGCTGGGTCTCATAACATGTAAAGGTGCCACAGACACCTAGCTGCTACATGACAAACCAGCTTCACAAAATGTTGGGGCAGTCACTCCAGGAAATAGTTTTTCTCACTGAAGCGTAATTGTCTGAGAATCTTATGCAAGTTAACATCCATGTAGTAATTCATAAGGAAAAAACAGGTTGAGGTATATTTAAAACGTGATGTTTTAAACCCTATTACCTGTTTCCTTCTGTTACATAGTGAACACTATTGTGGTTCTAACTGGTGTACTAAGAAAGAAAAACAAAACAATTATGTATCCGATTTCAAACAGAAGGAAGGTGTGACTTTATGTCCACAGCATATTAAACCCAACCCTGCAAAGCAACAAATAGCAAAATTGTTTCTAAATTCTTTGTGGGGTAAATTCAGCTAGAGGACAACCCCCGCCCCCCCACAACACCACCAACATAAGAGACCCCAAAGAACTATTTGGTTATCTTTTTTCTCCTGCCTATGACATTTCCTCTTGTGACTTTATCAATGATGAGATGGCCAGCATATCTTGAAAGCATGCCAAAAAGCAATACACACTCTCAGGTAACACTAACATCTTTATAGCCTGTTTTACCACTGCTTACATGTGCTTAGAGCTCTGTGAGCTGCTAGACAGGTTGCAAGGCATGTACCATGTAGCATGACACAGACTCTGTGATATTTGTAAGCCATGAGGGAGACTGCAATCCTTCACTAGGCAATTATTTAGGTGAGCTCACAAGTGAGATCCCATCAGAAGAACACATCACAAAGTTTGTGTCATCAGGCCCAGAAACCTACAGGTACAAATTGTCAGGAGGAAAGGCCTGTCTGAAGGTCAAAGGGGTTACCCTGAATTTGGCCAACCGTGAAAAGGTCAACTTTGAGACTTTGAAAGATCTCATTCTAGAGAATGGGGCAAACCCCAAGGTGGACACTCCTAAACAAATTGTGATACAACAGCTCTCTATTGTCAGGAACAAAGAACGGTGGACGATAGAAACCAAGACTCTTAAGAAAACACAGGAAGTTGTTTATGGTGAAGGAGTCCTCAGGGAAAATTTTAACAGCCTACCCTATGATATTTGACCATGGATATGTGCTGGAAGCACTCCTTTTCTGTGATTCTTGCAGGGCCTAGCAACTGTGGTAAAAGTTACTTTATAAAAAACCTTCTGGATACTGCTGATAGATTGTTGTTTGTATGCCTGAGAATATCATGTGGTCCTATAGCTGTTGGCCATCTTTGTATAAAGAACTTCTTTGTAAATATCCTTTTATTAAATGTGTGGAGGGACTGCCAGGCAGTCTTAATGACAACCACTTGTTTCCTCCAAATAAAGTAAACATGGTTGGGGTGGATGATTTGATGGACTTTGCTTGTGAGAGTGGTGAAATAGAGAAAGCCTCTACCACGAACGGTCATCACAGGAATCTTAGCATCATGTATATAGTTTGGAATGTTTTCTGTCAGGGAAAAAAAGAGTTAGACTGTTACCCTCAACGCAAAATACATAGTGCTGTTTAAAAAACCCAGAGATAAGTTATAAGTGGTATCCTTGGCCAGGCAGATGTACCCAGGCAAGGATCAGGTCTTTTTAGAAGCTTTTGAGGATGCCACTAAAAAACCTTATGGGTATCTGATGATAGACTTACACACTTCTACCCCAGAGACTTTTAAATTAAGAACCGGGCTCTTTTTTAGCTCCTGAGCCTGCAGAAGGGGAACAAGTCTAAGTGTGTGAAGAGAAATTCGGCTCTCAAAACTGCTTGTTCACTCCTTTTCCCAGAAGAGGAAAGCTATATTCTTCTCAGGCTCTGATGATTTAGTAGCGGCCATTTCAGGAATTGCTCTGAACACCTTAAAAGGAAACATCTCTTTGACACCACACCAAATCCACACACTGAAAAAGAGAGATGCAGAATCATAAAGAGCCTAAGTAACAAAAGACTGCCTCTTCAAAAAAGAAACACTGATGAAGCAGTCTGCAGGATTTAACAGACCCCTGTTTAGTTTTGCTATCCCTCTAATCAGGGGACTTTTGACTAAGCAGTGACAGAGTATGCGGGAAAATTGTACCTGGTGCCCAGTCACTAACTGGAGCAATTCAGGGCTCCCCCACCACCTTAGAAAAATACACAGCAACCCACTTACTGGATGCTAAAATGAGGTAGTTTCCAAAGGCAAGGTTTAGCTGAATACAATAAAACTGAACTGTATGACACTGTGCTTCAGAAATACCTGACCTATGTAAAGCAGGGTGATCTGGGCAGAGGGAAATTAACCCTGCTTATGCCAGAACAGAAACTCTTAGAAATGGCAAAACTCCTAAAAAAACCCAATGAATCCTGACCCCACAGTTCAGGAAGTGTTGGATAATGTGCACACCCAATACAGGAAAAATGCTAAAGCGTTGCTCAGCAAACTGAGTCAACACAAGCATACGTCTTCTTGGGATGGTAAAGCGGGGGTTGTATACAAAGGAATGCTCATCAAGTGTTCTAACATGCTCAACTTAGACTGGGGGGCCTTCAGACTCACACCGCTTCTAGTAAATGTCCACCTAAAGGTTGGAACTTCTTTATGAAAGCCATGACCGAGCTGAACGTACCATCCTCTCTTATGGTCAATGCTGTGAATCAGGATCATCTGAAATGCCTGAAAACATCTACTGCAGGCCAAAAAACACCAGCCTTACTGCCAAAGCAGTGAAAGATTGTCTCTAAAAGCAAGTGGATCACCATGTAAAGTTTTACACTTGCAATAAACTATTCTATACTGCTTCAAAATTTTGCCTATGGAGTGTGTTTTTTAAAAAAAAAGTGGTATGGGGATCAAAGAAAAACACACATACACCGATTAAAAAACCAAAACAACCCAAAACTCAACAGTGGGGTTCTTTATTTACATAACATTTTTGTGGAAGTCATTGCATGAGATACATGTCTGGGCATGCTGAAACATGTATTGAGCAGGTCCAGTCTGGTGGAGCCATTTGCATTTACTTTTTACAAACTGCATCACCATGAGGTCATTTTGTACTAAATGATCACAATACAATTTCTAAATGTATTCACATGATACAGTGGTGCAGGAAAAACACACAGTGGTATCCACAGGCACCAGAGCTGGGGTCTTATAATTGTTTCATCTGAAAAGCATTGCTGGTAGCATTCTTATTTAAAAAGAACATAATGCTTTGAGGAAAAATAGCGCTGCTTGGGGGGTGACTGTATGAATAAAAAAAGTCCCATGGTTCCAATCCATCAGGTAAACTGCCAGTCAGTGTTCTCCAGGCTGATTATGTGGGTGCGTGTTGACCAATAGGCTCAAAATCTTCGAGACAGCCAAGCCTTAGAGAGCTAGTCACAGGGGAACACATCTAAGAAAGTCTCTTTGGTGTAAGGGTCTGTAGATAAAACCCAGGGGAGCTGTTTGCTGTCCATCTTCACATGTAGTCAAGCAGCATGTTTCTCTGCTAGTTTATCTCTATAACGTTGTCAAAGACCCCATACATGATCATGTTGACAGTGGTAGGCAAAGCACCAGCAAAGCATATTTCTGCTCTCAGGTTCCCAGTTTTAATCAGAGAATAATGGTCAGCACATTCCTGGTCAGGAGACAGGTAAAAGGCAACGAAGATATACCCCCGGGCAAATTCCTCATGATCAATAGGGAACAGTCTTCCATATGTTTACTGGCCATCTGCACCAGATGCATATATACTCTCACACAGTTACCCTTCTCAAAATCTGGTTGCAGTGGTTTCACAGGGATTTGTTCTCCATTAACATACAGGGCAACAAAATTAATATTATAACATTTAAAATTGAAGGGGTTTTTAGCACTAAGGCCTCATTTTATATGAACTTGATGACAATGAGCTTGCGTAATTGTCCCAAAAATAGACTCCTAAGTCCTGTTCTCTTGCCCAGCTGCTGACGGGGATGCTAAACACTTTCATACTCACACTGTCTATGGAGTATTTAGCACTGGCCATAAGCAAGACTTCCACTTGGCTCAGTTGGACACCCGGAGCTCCCCTCACTTTCTTCATAAAAAGCAAACTGTAGGTAATTTGTAGTTTATACCGTCCAACCATTGGGGCTCCCATGAAACAGAAGATGTATTTACTGTGAGTCATTTTAATATTCATGTCCATGCCATTCAACAATATTTTTTCTTGGAAAAAAAATATTGCCATGGAGGTCACCTAGCAGCTCTATCTTTCTTCAAGGAGGCTTGATAATTACCTAGCTGGGGTCATATGAGCCCAGTATTCTCTCTTGCTCAGGGCAGGGGGTTGGACTTGATGATCTACTTAGGTCCCTTCCGACCCATGATTACCATCATCCAGGGTGACTACTTCATGCTCTCCAGGAGTGTCTTTGTAAAATAGGCCAGTAGAAAATTGGATGGCAAGGGTGTCATTACTGTACTTGATCATCAATTTGATGAAGGTTCAGTAAGGTAACAGCTTCATAGGTTTCATAGACATTAGGGATGGAAGGGACCTCATATGATCATTGAGTCCAGCCCCCTGCCCAAAGGGCAGAAAGTCAGTTAAGGTAAAAGGAACCCAGCAAGATAAACATCCAAATGTTTCTTAAAAGTTTCCAGAGTAGGTGCTTGCACCACCTCTGGGGGGAGTCTGTTCCAGGCCTTGGGGGTTTGGACGGTAAAGAAGTTTTTTCTTATGTCCAGCCTAAAACAGTGTTGCTGGAGTTTGTGACCATTGGACCTTCTCATCCCTTGGAGTGCTCTGGTGAACAGGCATTCCCCCAGGTCCTGATGCACACCCCTGATGTACTTATAGGCTGCCACCAAATCACACCTGAGCCTGCGCTTCTCCAAGCTGAAGAGTCCCATAGCTTGTAGCCTTTCTTCATAAGTCCTGTTCTCTTGGCCTCTGATTATGTGTGTGGCTCTCCTCTGGGCTCTTTCAAGCTTCTCCATGTCCTTCCTAAATTGTGGAGCCCAGAATGCAGGACTCCAGCTGCAGCCTCACCAAGGCTGAGTACAGCAGGAGAATGACATCCTGGGTCTTGCTTGAGATGCATCAGTAGATGCAAGCCAGAGTTTTGTTCGCTTTGCCAGCTGCAGTATTGCATTGGTGGCTCATGTTCATCTTGTCGTCAATCATGACTCCACAAGTGTCTTTCGATTGTGGTGCTAGTGAGTGTAGCATTGCTAAGCCTATAAATGTGATGTGGGGATTTTTTCCACACCCAAGGTGGAGCACCTTTCATTTCTCTGTATTGAATGCCATCAGTTTTTCATCTGCCTACTTTGCAAGTGTATCGAGGTTGGTGGGCTTGATCACCAACCTATCCTCAAGTGTGGATACTCTTCCCCAAAGTTTGGTATCATCAGCGAACTTGGCCAGTCCACTTCTAATACCGGAGTCCAGATAGTTTATAAAGACTTGAAAGAGTACAAGTCAGAGAACGGAGCCTTGGGGGACACCGCTGGTCACTGAGTGCCATGTTGATTCGGTTCCATCAGCTACCACTCTCTGGGTCTGAGAGAACTGTTGCTCTGGTTTATGAGACAACCTCCCAGAGTGAAATCCAACTAGCTGAAAATATCAGCCAGTAGGTAATTCACCAGGTCCCCTGTGGCCCCATCATCAAGATCAGTTCTTTCATCTTTTACAATCTTGGAACAAAGGTACAGCATCATGTTGCTCAAATCTATATAATTTTCCCCATTCCTGGCAATGAAAAAGTCAAGGGGGGCAGACTCCATAATAGCTGATAGTGGGGGGATCTCAATGTACAGACTTTTCTTGCTGCTGGTCTGTATAGGCGCTAATTGTAACAAATTCAGTTCAGAGTTGGAACACTCTTTAGACCCACAGTAAACAAAAGCCAGGTCAGTTAAAATACATTTCTTTTTCTTCCAGGATCGTGCCCCTTCTTTCTTCTAAGCAGCTGCTTCTTGGTCTTTCACATTTGCCTGACCTGCCGGTTTTTCCTCTTCCTTTTAAGGGGTTGGAGAAGGCACATACGTAAGGGGCATGACACATTTCTCTTTCTTTTAAGGCTCCTTCTTTTAATATACATAAGGCTGGACTTCTCTTTCTTTGCTGTCTTGCCCACCTTATCCAGAACAGCTTGGGAGATGTGACCAATCACATCTTTGGCTATGTTTTGAGCCACATTTTTAATATGGGGTTTAATAATCTCCAGAACTCTTTTCAAAAGAGGCAGTGGAATATGCTCCCCCACACCATCCCTATACATCATGGGCCTCACCTGATAATCAGGGATACCATACCATCCCTGGACTTTGTAATAAGTTCTGTACAAGGTAGGGTCCCCATAATTTTTTACCATCACTGTAACTCACCGTGCCTGTCCTAATTTCTCTGCTTAGGCTTTTTTAGCTGCCCAGAGCTAACTGCAGTCCTGAGGCCCGACTGTTTGACCCCTGGCACCAGTTACCCAGAAAACCAATGCTTCTCACCTGCCACATCTTTGATAAAATTTTACACTTGCAGACTGCTGTTACTCGTGGCTCAGTGGTTTGTTGCTAGAGCCACTTGCTAGTGAGAGGACATTAGGGCTCGGCCTCCCCTGCACCCCACCTAGCACCAACCCATTGTTACTCTGATGTTGCATGGACACAGTTTTGTTAGCAGTCATCACTCTCGTCTTGTCCTGTAGATCCACCACTGTCTTTTCTCCACTTTCCATGGCTGGACTTCCATGTCATCTCTCCAAGTAAGTGGACTGACTCCTCTGAGTCAGTCCATGGGGGCAGCTCCTCACTCAGAGGCTGCTACCAACCATCTCTCCCAGGATCTCTGCCTCAGCTGCAGCCTTCCTTCAGCTGCTGAGGACTTCCTTCCAGTTCCCCCATCAGACTGTAGCATGGGGCTTTTATCTCTGCTTCACTGCCCCTGCTAGTGAATCAGCATTGGCATGGACTTACAAAGCACATTCATACCAGTGCCAGCTTTTTTTCTTCTTCAGGCTTCCTGCCCTTCTTGGCTATGGCTTGGGAAGTCACAGCATTGCCAGTGAGCCCTGCAGCATGGTGAACACACCACCTTTGCCATGCTCTTGTGGCTTGGCATGCTACAGTGCAACTGGAATGGCCTGCAGCATAGCAATCCTGCCATTGCTACCCCATTCCTGTTGCTCAGTGTGCTGCGTGGCTGCTGGCAGGGTCCATAGCACGGTGATCCAGCTGCCCCAACCATACTCCTGTGGGTCAGCATGCCGCAGCACCACCGATGAGATCCGTACCGTGGGGCTCCCACTGTTACCACCAGGTCCCTCCAGCTCCCTTGCCCCAGCACAAAGCTCCCCCTGTAAGTTGCCTTGTGGTGTCTTGAATGTGCCATCTTCTGGGCATACTTTGTCCATATTCTGTTCCTGCCATGCTGTCTGCTCCTTTGGCCTTGCTGCCTATTCACTACATCGGGACAAGAAATCAGCAACTTTGTATGTTGTTCCTGGTTTGTACCCAATGGAGAATTTAAAGGGCTGAAGCATTAGTGCCCAATGCATTACACACCCATTATCACACTTAGCCTTGTGTAACCATTGTAAAGGCACATGGTCCGTTATGAGTGTGAATTCCCATCCCATTAAATAATAATGGAAATATGTGACTGCCCATTTAATAGCCAGACATTCCCTCTCAATTGTTGAATACCTGCATTCTGCTATGTTTAACTTCCTGCTTGTGAATGCTACTAGTCTTTCAGCCTGTCGTGATATCACCATATATGGACACAGACCTCTGTGTCCCATTGACACTCACTTGCTGTTCTTCTGCTGGACAGACAACAGTCAGCCAATTAGTTCAGTGCTCCTTTCAGTTCTCGCCTGCCATGTCTTGATGAATTGATTGAATTGGGGGGGGGTGATGACTCCCCAACCCAGAGCTGACTGCTGCCCATCAGAATGTAAGGACAGGCAAAAGGAAAAAAAAAAACCTCCTTGGAAAATAAAGGCAAGAAAAAAAATAAAGACCCAACATGTCCATTTATTCACATTTCCCCACAGTGCCGGGGTTTCATAGTGGCTGCTATCCCTCCTCTTCTCTTTCATTCCACAAGTTCCCAATTACTGAAGCCACAATTGGGTGGGGGAGTCCAGGGAGTTTCTCTGGGCAGGTATCCTTGATCTTCTCACACAGCCCAATATTCTCCTTGGCAGAGGACTGCCCCCACAGCCATTTTGGATGCATCCATCTGTAGGATAAAAGGCTTAGAAATGTCAGGAGTCCTCAGGAGCACATCACTACACAAGGCTCTGTTGATATTCCTAAAGGCCTCCTCCATCAGGGGTGTCCATCATATCATCCCCTGCACTTTTCCCCTTATGGAGTCTGTGAAGGGTGTGGCCAAATCAACAAAGCCTGGTATAAACCTTCAACAATAGTTGGCCAAACCCAAAAAGGAGCACTTTTTTTGTTTGTTTATGGAGGATTATATTTCTCTATGGTCTTTACTTTACTTGCCAGTGGGCATATGAGCCCCTGTCCCCTATGGAACCCAAGATAGTCTGTCTCTTGCATTCCTAGTGCACACTTTTTTGGATGTGCAGTCATATTAAATTGGTGCAATTTTCATAATACTGCTTCCACACATTGCTGATATTCAGGCCATGACTGAGAATAAATTACAATATCATTGATGTATGCCACTGCATACCTCATATGTGGAACTAGGATGTTATCTATCAGACTTTGAAAAGAGGCTGCAGCACCATTAAGGCTGAATGGCATCCATGTAAATTGCAGTAGTCCCCATGGCATACCAAAGCCATTTTTTGCTGGTCCTTTCCTGCCATGGGGATCTACCATTAACCCTTGGACAGATCCAGGGTAGAGATGTACTTTGCCTGACCTATCCGTTCCAGTAGCTCTTCTATGTGAGGCATGGGAAATGCAGCAAAACATGTAACCACCTTGAGCCCCCTGAAATCCACGCATATCCTTAGTGACCCATCAGATTTCAGGATGACCACCATTGGGATTCTCCAGGGGCTCCAGATCCTGGAGGAGCCAGTACCAACTCCTGCACTGGCATGGGCACGCTTTATGGCAGTGTGCCAGTGCCAATTCACCCGTCGGCCCTTTGAAGTCAGGATAAAAAGCCCTGCAGAGGAGAGGCCGGGAGGACTGGAAGTGAGTTGTCCAGTGGGCCCAGAGTGGCCTGGAGCGAAGCAGAGCCCCACTGACAAAAAGCGGTGGCAAGCCCAGGAAGGGGCCTCTGAAAATAAGCTGAGCCCAAGAGGGCTGAAGGACCTACCTGAAAGGACGCTGTGGACTCCAGACAACTCCAGGCAGGACTGGTCCAAGCAGAAACCTGAGGAAAAAAGAAGAGCCGGATGTTTGAACCATGGCAAGTACAGATGGGAAGGAGAGAGAGGGACAATGCAGAGCAAGATAACCTGGGTTCAGGAAGGAGTGTAGGCCAGAGCCATATGGCCTGAATAACCCGGATGAGATGACGTCTGAAGCCAACCAGTGTAACTCAGAAGCTCAAGACAGCTGAAACTAAACTGAACCAGACCCAGAAAACCAGGAAAATAACATTATTGTTTGGCATTAGGTGGGGCGTAGGGGTGGTGGAGCCCCAAACGGGAAGACAGATGAGAAGATTCAAGGAAGGTACCAGGAGAGGTGGGATATACCATCTTCCTCCCAATTAAACAAATGTATTCCAGCAAGACATGGCAGGAGAGAACCCCTGAGGACCCTCTGGAATCTAACATAGTAACAAGCTGTCCTCTCCCCAAGCAACAGCGAAGCCAGAAAAATCCATACAACCAAAGTGCGTTGGTAAGCGACATGGGAGATTACAAGGTGATAAACCAATGTTTGCAGATGCTTAATGCTCAGTACATGACATGCAGCCTTTAACAACCCCGACATAAAATTCATACCTTGGTCTGTAATGATTTCCCTGGGTATGCCAAAACAGGAAATCCACTTTAACAACTCTTCTGTGGTGACCGTTCTGAGCAGGATCACCTCCGGGTATCACATGGCATAATTGATTAAAACGAATATGTACTGGTACCCTGCACTACTTTTGGTGAGTGGTCCTATAACATTGAGGGTGATTCTGTCAAGTGGAGTGTTAATGATAGGCATGGCCTGCAATGCAGCCCTCTGCAGCCATCTTTCCTCCACCAACTGACACTTCATGCAGGACCCACACTGGCGTGTTACTTCTTCCTGCATACCCAGCCAAAAGAACCATTGTTCAATTTTCCCTAGTGTTTTTTCTCTTCCAAAGTGTCTGCCTATGGGTGTTGCATGGGTGTCACAGTCCAGCTAGGCGCTGTGAATGTATCAGCTGTTAGGCTGCTGGGTTTGTGATCGAGGAGGTTAGTTGGGAATGAAGTAAAGGCAAATTTATTTATAGCTTAGCATACAACAGTTAACAAAAAGGTTAATACAACAAACAAATAGTGCAATAATAAAGAGATAATAGTAAATAATAACAACAGATAGACAAAATGACAAAGAGTTCCCACATGGGGTTGGCAACTTATCGGCAGTCCTTCAATTCCACGTGTGCACCAAGTTGTTCCAGCGAAGTCAGGCGTCCTGGATCAACGCTATCTGAGAGGTCACCAAAAAGGTCCCTTGGTCAGGATCTGGTCCTCACTCACACTGGGAGTCCAGAGTCCAGGCTTGGTACAGCGATGGTCCTTCTGTCCCATCCTTCAAACTTGTTACTTGACATGCACTTTCCTTTATGCCTTATTTTACGCTAATCTGTTGGCTTTAAAGTCACTCACAATTTTGCCCTATAGCTGTTACCTATAGGATTAAAAGGTGTTAGAAATTATCATGAAAGGTTACTGCCCGAACTTGGGTTCACCCAATAAGCAAATTACACCACATTACTTTGAGATTTGAAATTAGCATTACTCTGCCCAAGCTCAACCCCTTGGTTTCTTACTCCTTGCATTCCTTGGAATGTGCTAATTATATTCGGTGGTCAAATCTTGTTATGACTAACCTTTAAAAAAATGGTTAGATCAGCTAATCTTGTAGTTTTACTTATTTGGGGGCCCAGTCAGTCCCATGATCAGTGCAAACAATTAGATTCAACACTTTGATTAAATTGTGACAGACAAATTTCACTTGCGGGTTGCAAACTTGCAAGCTTTGCATTAGCTAATCTGAACTGCTAGACAATTGCCTGGATGCCTCCAAGAGCCTATATTTATTGCTCATGATAGTAACCCCTCTGGTTCTGGCCACCACATATGGGCCATGTCCCACACCTTCCTCCAGAATGCTTGTGGCACCCATAACTGCCAGACGCACTCACCCCCTTCCAATTGCTTTACCAAGTATAACAACCTGTCCCAAATCTCAAAATGTGGGTCACTTACTTGTAGTTCTCATCTGACAACTTGCCCCTAAATGCTGGAAACTTCATTTTCTATGGGTCTTGGGAACTCTTTTCCTTCATCTTGTGCAATTTTTTAAGTCCAGGTCTTTTGGGTCTACCCCCAAGCTAATAAATGGCTCTGCCTCAGTGGAGCTAGGCTCTTCTTCCTCTGCTATCCAGCCTCCTACTTGGGGACATCCCTTCTTTTCCAATTCCACCTGCTTTACTGCTTCTAGAACATCATACAAAGAGGACCAATCTCTCTCCATGATCATTTTCCCATCTAGCTCTGGGTCAAGCCCCACCTTCATCTTACCTGCTCTGTTTACTATTCTAGCCCTCATGTATCCCCTCTGATACTGTGCAGCCCCACCATTTATGCACCTCATCCTAACTAGCTTACACCATGTTATGGCATCTTCTGGTGCCAAGCCAGACCTTATGTGTGTCTGCAAACACCCTGAGTCCAGTATAGCCCATAAAGATCGGCCTGCTATCCATGCTGTGACCTCAGGGCAATCCCATACTGTAACTTCACTCCCCTCACCAAAGCTACAATCCATCTCTTTCCCAGGTTCACTATTATCCAGTCTTTCCTGGAGCCCTGTGGTGCCGCCTGCCTGCTTCCAGCAGTCCTGTGGTCTTTGGGGACACTCTGGTATGACCACATCAGTAACACAGTATTCCCTTGCCTGCCTGTCTCAAAGGACCTTGATAACATTCCTCCTCCCTGTGATAATGGCTCCTCTAACTTTTACAGAGCTTTTCCTTAACCATCTCCATTTCTGAAGCAGCATAGGCTTTGATGATACTCTGGGCCTCTTCGACCGACTTGAGCAGATGTCTCCTTACCCATAATTGCATCCCTTCCTCTAAGTCTTAGATAAACTGTTCTAACAGGATTTGATCTTCTAGTGATTCCCTGCCTACTGTGGCTGGGGGAGGACCCATTTACCTAACAGATCCTTTAATACTTGCATTAATGTCCGGGGTCTTTCATCATCTTTCCCCTTTTTGACCCTAAAGAGTCACCTATAGTGCTTTGGAGGAAATTCCAGCTGATGTGAAAGCACTAGCTTGACTTTGTCATAGTCATATGCTTCATCCTTGGGAAGGGCCCTATAAGCTGGTTGGGCCTTTCCAATTAGCAATGACTCTAATTGCCCTGCCCACAAACATCTATCCAATGCAGTTTGTATAGCCTTCCTTTCAAATGCCTTAATAAATGCTTCTGTATCATTGTCTTTTGACATCTTCTGCATCTTAAAGGCAGAACAGTTACGCCTAAGCCACTCACTTTTTGTAAGGCTTGTTGTTGTTGCACCTTAAGTACTTTTGTCACCGCTTCTAGCATTTGTCCTAAAAACTCTACTTGTCACATCATATTGACCTCCATTTCAGTGTTGGCCTCCAGGGTTTTGTTATCTTCCCCATTCCTTGCCAACGTGCCAATTTGTAACTTTCCATGACTGTCCTGAGCTCCCCACTTAGACTTTTCTAGCCATCCAGAGCTAACCGTGGTCCTGTGGCCCAACAGTTTGGCCCCTGGCACCAGTTACCCAGACCACCGATGCTTCTCGCCTGCTATGTCTTTGATGAAATTTTACTGTTGAAGGATGCTGTTACTCGTGGCTCAGTGGTGTGTTGCTAGGACCACTTGTTAGAGTGAGGGCACCTCCCCTACACCCAACCTAGCACCAACCCATTGTTACTGTGATGTTGCACGGACACAGTTTTGTTACCATTCATCACTCTCACTTTGTCCTGTAGGTCTGCCACCATCTTTTCGCCACACTCCACGGCCAGACTTCCACATCACCTCTCCAGGTTAGTGGACGGACTCCTCTGAGTCAGTCCGTGGGGGCAGCTCCTCACTCAAAGGCTGCCACCAACCATCTCTCCCAGGATCTCTGCCTTGGCTGCAGCCTTCCTTCAGCTGCTGGGGATTTCCTTCTGGTTCCCCTGTCAGACCATAGCATGTGGTTTTTATCTCTGCCTCACTCCCCCAATGGTGAATCGGTGTCAGCACACACTTACAAAGTGTGTCCACACTGGCGCCAGCTTTTTTTTTCCTTCAGGATTCCTGGCCCTTGTTGGCAGCAGCTTGGAACATCTCAGTACTGCCGGTGAGTCCTGCAGTGTGGTGAACCCACAACTACTGCCACGCTCTTGTGGTTCAGTGTGCTGCGGTGCCACTGGCAGGGCCTGTGGCACAGCAGTCCCACCATTGCCCCCCTGTTCCCATGGCTCAGAAAGCCATGGGGCCATCAGCAGGGTCAACAAAGCAGTAATCCTGTCATCACTGCCATACTCCTGAGGCTCAACATGCTGCAGCACCGCAGGTAAGATCTGTGGCATGGGGCTTCCACCATTGCTACTGGGTCCCTCTGGCTCAGTGGTCCCCTTGCCCCTGCCACAATCACCATTGTGCTTTTTCTCATTTTAAAACCTCAAAGTCCTCCTGGGGCACAGGGGAAGCTTAATAATCACCTTACCGAAGCAACATGAGATGCATCTGTTCTGATCCATCTTTATTTCAATGCTTATTGTGTCAGCGTGATGCTGACTTATGGAAGCAATGTGGCTTGTCATATGTGGTAGTGACAAACTCATTGTTTTTTCCACAGACAGGTCCATAATGTAGTAAGGAAAGCAAAAAGTCCCCAACAAGCTTATGTTCTACCATGTCCATGTAGAGATACAAGTAATTGAATCCTCCAGCAATATCAGCCATAAAGGATGTAGCAATCACAAAATATAAGCTAGTTCACCACGGGTAGAAAAAGCATAAGAGCTATCACTGGCTTTAAGTGTCATTTTTCTGTTTGCTTAATTATAGATCAGAACTAATTCAGGTGGGGTAGGGTGGCTGGCAATAATGTTGTTCATAAGATTCAGCAACTCTGTGATAGATGAATAATACCCCCACAGGATGTATCCCCATTTTTCAGTCCCAGAAACGATTTCAAAATGTTATTCCAGTTGTGTGGGTATTGTATTTCTGCTAACCTTACTTCCCAGATCTCCAGGAGATCCAGAGGTTTAAGTAGCTATATGGTAAAGTTCAAGCTGATGTTCTGTGGGAAAATCCTGGTGCAGATATTGCTGGGTAGAGTGATGTAAAAACTGCCATTGCTCATCTTGTCCGGAGGTAATGTTTTTCTTTTACTCTAAATGTTACAGACTTCAGAAGCTTTGACCCAGCTATTAAATTTAGCTGACCACCCCTAGCATTTCACCAGTAACTGCTTCTTTCTTTCCTTTCCTTTCTCTGCTAGGACTTTTTCAATCCTGTAAACTCTATCCTGTTTGGGGTTCACTTTCTGTAGTTCTTCAGGATAAGAAGAACCCTTGATAGGTTCATCTTCATAATCTTTTAGGTCAGTGGTCTCCAACCTTTTTATGGTGAAGATCATTTTTTTTGCTAGGCTCCTCCCAGGGGTGTGGGCCCCCAATCTGCCTGCCAGATGACAGGAGGCTGTTGCTGCTAGCTGGGGCCAGTGGCACCACTGATCTTCCCCATGCAGAGTGTGGAATAGCCTATGGGTGAAATGTCAAAACAATGAAACAGTTTCAATGAAACAAAATGGAACAGGGCTTTTGAAATTAAAGGAAACTTGAAACAAAACACCGTTCCATTGAAATATCAAAATGGAAGTCGAAGTGAAACAGTGTTATTTCACACAGCATTACTCACTACCTGATAGCCCATGCCTGTGTGTTACAACCTAGTGGGACTGAACTTCTGGAGTCCCAGGGTGGGCTGTGCAACTTGAGGGGTAATGTTTCCCAGTCAAGGAGTGGACCTTCTGATGTCAAAGGGGCATGTGATGGGGCAGCAGGGATTTCTGGAACCAAGATGACACCCAACATGGTGGCCACGAGGGTGGGACTTTTGATGTCACAAGGCATGTGATGAGGCAGGAGATTCTGGGGCCAATATGGTGGATGGGAGGATGGGACTTCTGATGTCATGGGAAATGTGATGGGGCAGCAAGGGATTCTGGGACCAATATGGTTGCCAGCATGGTGGCCTGGAGGTGGGACTTCTGATGTCACAGACCATGTGATAGGGGCAGAGGATTCTGGAACAATCATGGTGAACAACATAGTGGCCAACACAGCAACCAGAGGGTGGGACTTCTGATGTCACAGATCATATGATGGGGGGGACAAGGGATTATGGGACTATTGTGGTGGCCATTGTGGCAGCCTGGGGGTGAGACTTCTGATGTCACAGACCATGTGGTGGAGCAGCATGGGATTCTGGGACCATCACAGCTGACAACATAGCAACCAGGGAGTGGGACTTCTAATGTCACAGACCATGTGACAGAGGCTTATGGGATCATCATGGCAGCCAACAAGGCAGCCAGGGGGTGGGACTTATGATGTTACAGACCATGTGATGAGGTGGGACTTCTGGTCCCAAGATGGCAGCCAAGATACCAGGCAAGGGGATGGGGCAAGGGGTGGGGAAACAATCAGTGGGCCAGGCTTAAAGTCTTACCAGATGTGTACCCATAATATTACTCACAGAATTGAATGAACATGCAGCAGCAGGCCACAACTAGATCCAGTGTACAGAAATAGGCCAGCACACTGAATCACATGTGTAAGCCAACCTCAAATACCAGCTCTGTGTACTGGATCCAGCTGACACCACTGACCCAGTCTGCAGGGCCAAATAGTTTAAGGACCACTGTATTCTGATCATAGATGTTAAGTCTGTAAAAAATATCTACTGCATACTAGAATCCATCATCTTGCAAGTTCAGAAGGTAAAAGAAGCTAAACTGGTATTAGACTTTACTTTAGCCAAAAGGCCTAGATGTCTTCCTGAAAAGATCCTACATTGCTTAGATACTATAGTGACGGGCCTATCTAAAAATTCTGAAAACAAAACAGAGAAGTCCCTAGAAAAGGCACAATTATATACAGTTCTCTAAATTAAAACCTAGATACCAATGATACTCAGACATCAGCTCTTGAGGTATAAGTGGCTCTTCAACTTATAACCCAAAGCTTTTCACAGAAAATGTTATCAAAGCTAATTTTTTAACCTCACACATTGGGTGCATTTTTCCTGCAATTAGTAAACATTAAAGAAATTTATACTTTTTTAATCATAGAATCATAGAACCAATGGACCAGAAGGGACCTATACTATCAGAAGTCCAGATCCCCTGCCATAGGCAGGAGGTTAATAAACACAAACTAGGTCAACAAGGTGCTTATCTAGCCTCCTCTTAAACACCTCCAAGGATGTTCACCACACCACTTCTGCCTGGAGTGTGCTCCAGGTTCTAGTTACCCAGTCTAAAAGGAATACTGTTAGTAGCCTGTAAAAAGCAGTGACACTGGGTATATATATAACACAGTAGCACACAGGACAGCTACAGCCAGGCTGTGACTACTATTTTTGTACTCCTTCACCCCCCAAGGCAGTGCCCAGAGCTGATATCCTGGTTGTATCCCCCTCTCAACCCTTAGTTACACTATTGCAAGTTGGACCACAATGATGGGGCACACTCAAAAGCAGGCAACTCCAGAAGTGCTGGAGATGTGTTATAGATATACCCAGTGTCCTTGCTTTTTACAGGCTACTAACAGTGTTCCTTTTAGTCTGTTTCAACTGAAATACTGCCTTCCTGATCTTCAGAAGAGGCCTACATGAGAAATCATTAACAGAATGAGATGGAACAGAGTTCAGGATCATGGTATATTATTCTTTTAAGATATTAGAGCCTGAGTAGGAAGAAAAGACATTTTATATAACTGAAGTAGCCCTGTAGTTTTCAAACTAGCAGAAGTTATCAGCAGCTGTAAGGGACTTTGTACTTGCTCAGTCACTATACAAAAATAACTGCAGACAGAGGCAGAAGCAGGTAACCCTAAGAAAACAAAGTGAAGAATAATCACTTAATCTCTAATGAACCATTGCTACTACCATCCCCATCTTTGCCCTTTTCTGAACTACAACTTGCCTACAAGGTCAAGAAATTTTGAAATATTTATGTTCTGTTTAACAAGCCAGAAAAGATTACAGTAACCAAATAAACTGTTACAAGTGTTCACCAATTTACCAATTCTTTCCTTTTTAAATGGAAAATTCAAGCACTAAGTCTCTCAACATGAAAAGAATTCTTTTAGTCTCTGGAAAGTAAAATCAAATTCTTATAAGAGGAAAGACATTCTTACAGGCAATTTAATAATTCTTACCAGAATACAAATGCAGACAACTAGACATTGAATATTCATCAGCATTTCTAATGACATTCACAGAGTTATTTTTATGCTTAATCAAATGAGTCTGAGACAGTTTTTGAATACGGAAAAGATGATACAGTAAATTTATGTGCCAATTTATTTGTTGTGCACTTTGCTGAAAAAAGACGAAGGTTCTGATCAGCTTAAAGACTTGGCAAAAATTCCTCTGTTTATATAATTGTGTCAGGGAGAAAGCAGTAAAATTATGTAAGCATTTTATTATGCATTGAAGAAAAACATTCATCTCACATTGATTCCAAGATCTGTAGAAGGTCAGATAGAAATTATGTCATTCATTTTCCAAGTTAAAAGGAGTACACTTTTAAAATTAATGTTTATGTATCAGCCTATTGGACAGGAGGAATACATTTCACACTACTAACAGACACTAAATTGACACACACTTAACTGGGACTTGACTAAGCTTAGCTATTTTTAAAGGCACTAATTCTCTGGCTTTGCAGAGTCCCAGATTAGTTGAAGAATACAAAGACACAAAAGACAAAATAATTGAGAGCCTGGTGAATTTAGACAATGCTGCTGCCAACTGCACTGTTAATTTGGTTATTCTGTCTTTTGTTTTCTATACACATAGGAGGATCAACTGAACTGTTCTTCCTGGCATTTAAATCTTTTCATTATTATTTTTGGGGCTGGTCCTGAAAGATGCTAAGCACTCTCTACTCCCAGTGAAATCTAGATCAATCTACGGAGCAGAAAGTCAAAATGTGATCTCAGAATGAATATAGAATTTCCTAATGGTGGCAGGGAGAATAGGATGCAGGGGTTAAAAAGTCAAATATTATAATTGAGTGTTCCAAAGGAGGAACTGGGAGACTTTTTTGGAACAGAGGGAGCCTGTACAGGAGGAATGGTCTCCACCTGAATCAAAATGGTACCAACTGCTAGCAAGTAATATGAAAAAGGTGATAGAACAGCTTTTAAACTAAAAATTAGGGGAAAGCCAACAGGTGTGGAACATCACACAGTTCAGATTGACACATCCTGTAGGGGTGAAATAAAAAAAAATGGCATAAGGAGCAGGAAGAAGCAGCACCAGCAAATACCTTTAATGATTTAAAACTAACACAGAAGCCAACCAGGAAACAATAAGAAGTATAGATGCTTTTATGCTAATGATAGAAGTCCAAAATCAAAGGTGGGGGAACTTGAATGCAAGTGGATTTGCTCTGGGCCTCCAGTATGGCAGTAAATAATGATAATGCCATAATAGGTATCTCTGAAAAATGGTGGAATAAGAAAAATCAGTGGGATGCTGTAATACCAGGATACAAATTATATAGGCATGGTAAAATAGGACATACTGGTGAGGGAGTGGCACTCTACATCAAAGGCTCCATCAAATCAAATAGGGTAGATTTTTCAACTGATAAAAGAGGTATGATACAATCTCTCTGGATAGAAATTCCAGGTTTCAATAGAAAAAAAAAGTATTTCTGGGGATTTACTTTTGACGTCCAGACCAGGACTACAACAGTGAGTTAGAAATGCTAATAGAGTTGAGAGAGGCTGCAACAGCAGAAAACACAGTAATAATGAGGGACTTCAACTATCCATAAATAGACTGGTCAATCTAACATCAGGCCAGGATGAATAGATCAAATTTCTTGAAGTTACAGAAGACTGCTTCCTTGGAACATACAAAAGGAAAGGCCATTCTTGACCTCATCCTAAGCAGTGCACAGGATCTGATGCAAAGGCTAAGTGTTACTAAGCCACTCTGCAATACTAACAACAATGACATCTGTGTGGAAGGGGAGACTACACCAAAATGAGAAAGCTAGTTAGACAGAAGTTGAAAGGGACCCCTAAGGAGGTGAAGAACATGCAAACAGCATAGGAATTGCTTAAGAACACCATACTGGAGGCACAGAGCAAATCCATACCAGAAAAAAAAAATGGAAAGCAGACCAAAAGAAAGCCAGCACGGTTTCATGGTGGAGTTGCAGAGGCAATAAGCAGGAAAATGGCTTCTATCAAAAAGTGGAAGTCCAATCCTAAGGAGGAAAATAAAAAAGAGAATAAACTCTGGCAAATCAAAAATAAAACTGTAATAAGGCAAGCTAAGTAAGAATTGGAAGATAAACTTGCTAGAGACACAAAAGGTAACAATAAAAATGTCTTTAATACATTAGAAGCCAAAGTCCTGCCAAGGAGTCAGTTGGGCTTTTAGATAATCAGGGTGTAAAGGGGGTACTAAAGGATGACAGGGCCATTGCTGAGAAACCAAGTACATGTACTCTTCACTTAATGGTGTTTCGTTATTATGTTGCTGATCTTTTAGAGAACATAGAGCATCGGTCTTTTATCAGTCCCATGGGACGCCCATGCCCACCACGGGACAGGGAGGTCCAGGTGAGGGAGATCCCCTGCCTTCCATTAATGCTGACCTCGTGAAGGAACACCTTGAGAAGCTGGATACCTTCAAGTCAGCCGGCCCTGACAATCTACACACTAGGGTACTCAAGGAGCTGGCGAGCATCATAGCCCAGGCCCTGGCACGGATCTTTGAAAACTCCTGGCATTCTGGTGTAATGCCCAAAGACTGGAAGAAGGCCAATGTGGTGCCTATCTTCAAGAAAGGGAGGAAAGCAGATCTGGCTAACTATAGGCCCATTAGCCTGACTTCTATCCTGGGGAAGGTCTTAGAAAAGTTTATTTAAGAGGCCATCCTTAACAGACTAGCCGATGCCAACATCCTGAGGGATAGCCATCACAGGATGGTTGCGGGTAGGTCTTGCTTGACTGATCTCATTTCCTTCTACGACCAGGTGACTTATCACCAGAGATCTGTGTTGGGACCAGTGCTGTTTAACATATTTAAAATGGTCTGGAAAAGGGGGTGAATAGTAAAAACCAAGGTGTATTATGAGGAAATACAGAGGGACCTGGCATGACTGATCAAAAGGGCAACTAAACAGCAGATGCAATCCAATGTAGATAAGAGTAAAGTGATGCACCTGAGCAAAAATAACCCAAACTATACCTATATTATGCTGGGTTCTACATGAGCTATTACCACATAAAAAAGAGATCTGGGAGTCATTATGGACATTCTATTAAAAACATCACTGCTCAGCAACCATCAACAGGACAAACAAAACGTTAGGGATTATTAATAAAGTGTGGAGGCTTCTCTGATGCATGTCAAAGCAGACTCGATTAATTGAGTTTCCTCTGGTCCTCTTTGAATTCTATAGTTTGAATATATACCACAATTTAATATGGAACCTACCTCTATAGATTTCAAATTTTCAGCATTCTAATTTGATTACGTCCTCTTTTTCCCACTAGAAACCAATTAAAAAGGGGAAAGAGTTTTGTTTGTATTACATCCTACATAATTTTGAGTAGCTCAGCTAATAAATTTGAATATCTCAAACTTTTATTATCTAGAAAATTAAAACTGAAATATTTCATAGATTTCATAGACATTAGGGCTGGAAGGGACCTCAGGAAATCATCGAGTCCAACCCCCTCCCAAAGGGCAGGAAGTCAGCTGGGGTCATAGGATCCCAGCAAGATAAGCATCCAATTTACTCTTGAAGGTGTTCA